>NC_069501.1:1148511437-1148822709 GCF_027579735.1 Bombina bombina | reverse complement strand
GTTTGATGCCATGTTTTATAAAAAATTTGTGGGCCAGCTGGGTCCCCTTCTTACCCGGGTGTTTGGGGAAGCAATGGCTGCAGGCAAGTTCCCTCTAGAGTTTTTGGAGGCGTCAATTGTAACCATCCCTAAACCAGGGAAGAACCCTGAGTTCTGTGAGAGTTATCGCCCTATATCTCTCATCAATGGAGATGTGAAACTATACGCAAAAATTTTGGCATCCAGATTAAACAAAATCCTCCCGGTTCTGGTACACCCAGATCAGGTGGGGTTTACCCCGGGCTGTCAGGGCTCGGACAACACCCGGCGCCTATTGAACATTTTCTTTGAGTCTGCTGCTCTCGAGATCCCACTGGTTACCCTGTTGCACGACGCTGAAAAAGCCTTCGACAGGGTCCGGTGGGAGTATATGGTAGAGGTCTTGCGATCCTTCGGTTTCCCCCACGCCTTCACTAAGGCGGTCATGGCTCTTTACTCAGACCCATCTGCTAGGGTGAGGGGACTGGGATTCGTATCTAGATATCTTGCGATTAAGAATGGTACGAGACAGGGATGTCCCTTGTCCCCACTTCTATTCGCTCTGATGATGGAACCTCTGGCCGCCAAACTCCGGGCAACCCCTGCTATTCATCCCCTAGTATTACATGACATTCTGCAAGTTCTAGCATTGTTTGCTGACGACTTGACGATCTTTCTGACTGAACCGGAGGAATCACTCCCTGAACTATTTAAGATTCTGTCACAGTTTGCCAACCTGACATATTACAAACTTAATTATACTAAAACTGAGGCTTATGCCCTCGGCTTATCTGAGTCCACATTTGACACTTTGAAAGGGGCATACCCATTCAAGTGGTCTAGGGATGGTCTTAAACATTTGGGGGTTGTCCTCTCCCATGACCCCAAACGGATTGTAACCGCTAATTATGGATCCCTCCTCACAGAATTCCAACAAATGATCGCGGGTTGGAGGGTCGCGGAGGTTTCCTGGACGGGTAGGGTTGCGGCTGTGAAAATGCTTCTGTTACCCAAACTGATCTACTTTTTCAGGTGTCTTCCGGTTCTCGTCCTGGCGTATCTGCTCAATCATTTCCAGTCCATTTTCCCAAAGTACATATGGAAAGGAGGTCATGTGAGACTCCCATTGGCCCAGTTACAGAAACCTAAGAGGTGTGGGGGCATGTCAGTCCCCAATGTCTCTCTATATTACAAAGCTGCTATGCTCTCGCATATCTCGGCCTGGGGAGCCAAGGAGTCCTCCTCAGGGTGGTCTCGGCTAGAGCAAGGATCGTTACCTGCGGGCGTGGCCCTGGCCGATCTTGTCTGGATACCGGACCACGCCGAAGTATTGAATGAAATCCATAATCGCATAATTAAGACCTGTCTGAAACTCTGGAGAGAGTTGAGATCCTCTGAACAGGTTGCTCCGCATCCTTCCCCAATACATTCTATCCGAGCCCTTTTACACTGCCTCCCGGATTCCCATCCCGGGAGATGAGAGGTCTTGGAGATCAGATTAATCTCAGATCTATATCGAGGAGACGCGCTAGCTATTCCCCCTCACACTTACCCGTTGGGAGATTTTCCTCGGGAATTACGCTTCGAATACCTCCGTTTGATATCACTTCTCCTATCCTGGGGATTCCGGAGGTCAAACTTGAGAACCCTCACCAAATGGGAGAGGAGATGGCTGGGGGGAAAATCCCTACGGGGCACCCTGTCGTTCCACTATAGAACTCTCCTTAACTCACCTCATTTCACGAAAACTCAGTCGGTGGTGGCTTGGGAGAGGGACATGGGGGCGGTAACCCCAGATGGAAGATGGCAACGCACCCTCCAAGATGTTATTGCAGCAGTCCGATGCTCTAATCTGTTTGAACTCTACATCAAACTTCTGCTTCAGTGGCATTGGGTCCCGACCAGGTTACACAAAATGTACCCCACCCGGTCAGTAGATTGCTGGAGGGGTTGCAAGCGACTTGGCACCCATCTGCACATCTGGTGGGAATGCCCCAAATTGGGGCGTTTCTGGGCCCAGGTGACAGTTCTGCTACAGAGGCTAGGTCTTCTTGATACTCTCACTAGCGAAACGGCGCTTTTCCACCTTGGATTACAGAACCTCCCAAAAAAATCCCGCCTACTTGGAGTTATTATCCTGTTGGCGGCAAAACTCACTATCGCTAGACAGTGGGCGAAGCATACCCCTGTCCTGCTAAACCCAGTCCTGGAGTCCCTAGACTACATCCAGAAAATGGAAGAGTACGCGCTGAGGGTTGAGGGTCATTATGACCTTTACTGCTCAATCTGGCTCCCTTGGGAAGAATACAGGAGGACAAAAGGCCCTAATGATTAGGTTAACCACCAGATTGGAGAGCAGACTGTGGCGAAACTTAATTAAAGGCGATATGGCTGCTTTGCCAAGGCAGCTGAGTCTCTTCCCTCAATTCCTCTACTAACCCCTCCCTCCCCCTCCTTCCCACCCCTCTTTTTTTTTTTTCTCTCTCTCTCTCTCCCTCTTCCTTTCTTTTACTCCTTACCCATACTCATCTCTACCAATAGTTCTTCGGGCCACCTAATTTTTCCCCATTCCCATGCTGTGTCCATTGGGTGGTTTACACTCAGTAGTTCATAAACTCAACCCCAACATATCTTAGACGGCTCTATACGTATAATAACCACTTCCTATTCTATGTGAATCCCAATAAGCATTTATTATTGTGAATATTGAGTCTCCTGCAGGAACCAGACTACAGATCCCATGAGTGGATCTATTTGATATAGTTGACATTTGTATGCTCTGTTCATTAATGTTCTAAATGAGGCAGCATTAGGGTCAACTCCCCGGCCTCATCGTTAGTCAGAGAATGTTTGTAATCCCGGGAAGTTAATGACTTGTACTATTGTCTATGACACTGTCTTTATTGCAATGTTTGTATACTGGACTTTGTTATTGCCTCAATAAAAATATATTTAAAAAAAAAAAAAAAAAGGTGATGGGCTAGTGCTCTGTGTCAGGATTAGCCATATGCTTTATGAAAAGGTGATGGGCTAGTATTCTGTGTCAGGATTAGCCATATGCTTTATAAAAAGGTGATGGGATAGAGCTCTGTGTCAGGATTAGCCATATGCTTTATAAAAAGGTGATGGGCTAGAGCTCTGTGTCTGGATTAGTCCTATGCTTTGTAAAAAGGTGATGAGCTTGTGCTTTGTTTCAGGATTAGCCATATGCTTTATAAAAAGGTGATGGCTAGCGCTATGTGTCCGGATTAGCCATATGCTTTATAAAAAGATGATGGGCTAGCGCCCTGTGTCAGGATTAGACATATGCTTTATAAAAAAAAGGTGATTGGCTAGCGCTCTGTGTCAGGATTAGCCATATGCTATGAAAAAGTGATGGGCTAGTGTTCTGTCTCAGGCTTAGCCATGTGCTTTATAAAAAGGTAATGGGCTAGTATTCTGTGTCAGGATTAGCCATATGCTTTATAAAAAGGTGATGGGCTAGCATTCTGTGTCAGGATTAACCATATGCTTTATAAAAAAGTGATGGGCTAGAGCTCTGTGTAAGGATTAGTCATATGCTTTATAAAAAGGTGATGGACTAGCGCTCTGTGTCAGGATTAGAAATATGCTTTATAAAAAGGTGATGGGATAGCGCTCTGTGTCAGGATTAGCCATATGCTTTATAAAAAGGTGATGGGCTAGCGCTCTATGTCAGGATTAGCCATATGCTTTATAAAAAGGTGATGGGCTACTGCTTTGTTTCAGGATTAGCCATATGCTTTATAAAAAGGTGATGGGCTAGCGCTCTGTGTCAGGATTAGCCATATGCTTTATAAAAAGGTAATGGGCTAGTATTCTGTGTCAGGATTAGCCATATGCTTTATAAAAAGGTGATGGGCTAGAGCTCTGTGTCAGGATTAGCCATATGCTTTATAAAAAGGTGATGGGCTAGCGCTCTGTGTCAGGATTAGCCATATGCTTTATATAAAAGTGATGGGCTAGCGCTCTGTGTCAGGATTAGCAATATGCTTTATATAAATGTGATGGGCTAGCGCTCTGTGTCAGGATTAGCCATGTGCTTTATAAAAAGGTGATGGGCTCCTGCTTTGTTTCAGGATTAGCCATATGCTTTATAAAAAGGTGATGGGCTAGCGCTCTGTGTCAGGATTAGCCATATGCTTTATAAAAAGGTAATGGGCTAGTATTCTGTGTCAGGATTAGCCATATGCTTTATAAAAAGGTGATGGGCTAGAGCTCTGTGTCAGGATTAGCCATATGCTTTATAAAAAGGTGATGGGCTAGCGCTCTGTGTCAGGATTAGCCATATGCTTTATATAAAAGTGATGGGCTAGCGCTCTGTGTCAGGATTAGCAATATGCTTTATATAAATGTGATCGGCTAGCGCTCTGTTTCAGGATTAGCCATGTGCTTTATAAAAAGGTGATGGGGTAGAGCTCTGTGTCAGAATTAGCCGTATGCTTTATATAAAGGTGATGGGCTAGTTCACTGTGTCAGGATAAGCCATATGCTTTATATAAAGGTGATGGGCTAGTTCACTGTGTCAGAATTAGCCATGTGCTTTATATAAAGGTGATGGGCTAGAGATCTGTGTCAGGATTAGTCATATGCTTTATAAAAAGGTGATGGGCTACTGCTCTGTGTCAGGATTAGCCATATGTTTTATAAAAAGGTGATGGGCTACTGCTTTGTTTCAGGATTAGCCATATGCTTTATAAAAAGGTGATGGGCTAGAGCTCTGTGTCAGGATTAGCCATATGCTTTATAAAAAGGTGATGGGCTAGCGCTCTGTGTCAGGATTAGCCATATGCTTTATAAAAAGGTGATGGGCTAGCGCTCTGTGTCAGGATTAGCCATATGCTTTATATAAAGGTGATGAGCTAGCGCTCTGTATCAGGATTAGCCATATGCTTTATAAAAAGGTGATGGGGTAGAGCTCTGCGTCAGGATTAGCCATATGCTTTATATAAAGGTGATGGGCTAGTTCACTGTGTCAGGATTAGCCATGTGCTTTATATAAAGGTGATGGGCTAGTTCACTGTGTCAGGATTAGCCATGTGCTTTATATAAAGGTTATGGGCTAGAGCTCTGTGTCAGGATTAATCATATGCTTTGTAAAAAGGTGATGGGCTAGTGCTTTGTGTCAGAATTAGCCATATGCTTTATAAAAAGGTGATGGGCTAGCACTCTGTGTCAGGATTATCCATATGCTTTATAAAAAGGTGATGGGCTAGTGCTCTGTGTCAGTATTAGCCATATGCTTTATAAAAAGGTGAGGGGCTAGAGCTCTGTGTCAGGATTAGTCATATGCTTTATAAAAAGGTGATGGCTAGCGCTCTGTGACAGGATTCGCCATGTGCTTTATAAAAATGTGATGGGCTACAGCTCTGTGTCAGGATTAGTCATATGCTTTGTAAAAAGGTGATGGGCTAGTGCTTTGTGTCAGGATTAGCCATATGCTTTATAAAAAATGTGATGGGCTAGAGCTTTGTGTCAGGATTAGCCATATGCTATATAACATGGTGATGGGCTAGTGCTCTGTGTCAGGATTAGCCATATGCTTTATAAAAAGGTAATGGGCTAGTATTCTGTGTCAGGATTAGCCATATGCTTTATAAAAAGGTGATGGGCTAAAGCTCTGTGTCAGGATTAGCCATATGCTTTATAAAAAGGTGATGGGCTAGCGCTCTGTGTCAGGATTAGCCATATGCTTTATATAAAAGTTATGGGCTAGCGCTCTGTGTCAGGATTAGCAATATGCTTTATATAAATGTGATGGGCTAGCGCTCTGTGTCAGGATTAGCCATGTGCTTTATAAAAAGTTGATGGGGTAGAGCTCTGTGTCAGGATTAGCCATATGCTTTATATAAAGGTGATGGGCTAGTTCACTGTGTCAGGATTAGCCATATGCTTTATATAAAGGTAATGGGCTAGTTCACTGTGTCAGAATTAGCCATGTGCTTTATATAAAGGTGATAGGCTAGAGATCTGTGTCAAGATTAGTCATATGCTTTAT
Organism: Bombina bombina; assembly: GCF_027579735.1. Classification (NCBI taxonomy): domain Eukaryota; kingdom Metazoa; phylum Chordata; class Amphibia; order Anura; family Bombinatoridae; genus Bombina; species Bombina bombina. The sequence goes on along the minus strand of NC_069501.1, from coordinate 1,148,816,675 downwards.
AAAAAGGTGATGGGCTACTGCTCTGTGTCAGGATTAGCCATATGTTTTATAAAAAGCTGATGGGCTACTGCTTTGTTTCAGGATTATCCATATGCATTACAGGGAGTGCAGAATTATTAGGCAAATTAGTATTTTGACCACATCATCCTCTTTATGCATGTTGTCTTACTCCAAGCTGTATAGGCTCGAAAGCCTACTACCAATTAAGCATATTAGGTGATGTGCATCTCTGTAATGAGAAGGGGTGTGGTCTAATGACATCAACACCCTATATCAGGTGTGCATAATTATTAGGCAACTTCCTTTCCTTTGGCAAAATGGGTCAAAAGAAGGACTTGACAGGCTCAGAAAAGTAAAAAATAGTGAGATATCTTGCAGAGGGATGCAGCACTCTTAAAATCGCAAAGCTTCTGAAGCGTGATCATTGAACAATCAAGCGTTTCATTCAAAATAGTCAACAGGGTCGCAAGAAGCGTGTGGAAAAACCAAGGCGCAAAATAACTGCCCATGAACTGAGAAAAGTCAAGCGTGCAGCTGCCAAGATGCCACTTGCCACCTGTTTGGCCATATTTCAGAGCTGCAACATCACTGGAGTGCCCAAAAGCACAAGGTGTGCAATACTCAGAGACATGGCCAAGGTAAGAAAGGCTGAAAGACGACCACCACTGAACAAGACACACAAGCTGAAACGTCAAGACTGGGCCAAGAAATATCTCAAGACTGATTTTTCTAAGGTTTTATGGACTGATGAAATGAGAGTGAGTCTTGATGGGCCAGATGGATGGGCCCGTGGCTGGATTGGTAAAGGGCAGAGAGCTCCAGTCCGACTCAGACGCCAGCAAGGTGGAGGTGGAGTACTGGTTTGGGCTGGTATCATCAAAGATGAGCTTGTGGGGCCTTTTCGGGTTGAGGATGGAGTCAAGCTCAACTCCCAGTCCTACTGCCAGTTTCTGGAAGACACCTTCTTCAAGCAGTGGTACAGGAAGAAGTCTGCATCCTTCAAGAAAAACATGATTTTCATGCAGGACAATGCTCCATCACACGCGTCCAAGTACTCCACAGCGTGGCTGGCAAGAAAGCGTATAAAAGAAGAAAATCTAATGACATGGCCTCCTTGTTCACCTGATCTGAACCCCATTGAGAACCTGTGGTCCGTCATCAAATGTGAGATTTACAAGGAGGGAAAACAGTACACCTCTCTGAACAGTGTCTGGGAGGCTGTGGTTGCTGCTGCACGCAATATTGATGGTGAACAGATCAAAACACTGACAGAATCCATGGATGGCAGGCTTTTGAGTGTCCTTGCAAAGAAAGGTGGCTATATTGGTCACTGATTTGTTTTTGTTTTGTTTTTGAATGTCAGAAATGTATATTTGTGAATGTTGAGATGTTATATTGGTTTCACTGGTAAAAATAAATAATTGAAATGGGTATATATTTGTTTTTTGTTAAATTGCCTAATAATTATGCACAGTAATAGTCACCTGCACACACAGATATCCCCCTAAAATAGCTAAAACTAAAAACAAACTAAAAACTACTTCCAAAAATATTCAGCTTTGATATTAATGAGTTTTTTGGGTTCATTGAGAACATGGTTGTTGTTCAATAATAAAATTAATCCTCAAAAATACAACTTGCCTAATAATTCTACACTCCCTGTATAAAAAGGTGATGGGCTAGAGCTCTGTGTCAGGATTAGCCATATGCTTTATAAAAAGGTGATGGGCTAGAGCTCTGTGTCAGGATTAGCCATATGCTTTATAAAAAGGTGATGGCCTAGAGCTCTGTGTCAGGATTAGCCATATGCTTTATAAAAAGGTGATGGGCTAGCGCTCTGTGTCAGGATTAGCCATATGCTTTATAAAAAGGTGATGGGCTAGCGCTCTGTGTCAGGATTAGCCATATGCTTTATAAAAAGGTGATGAGCTAGCGCTCTGTATCAGGATTAGCCATATGCTTTATAAAAAAGGTGATGGGCTAGAGCTCTGTGTCAGGATTAGCCATATGCTTTATAAAAAGGTGATGGGCTAGAGCTCTGTGTCAGGATTAGCCATATGCTTTATAAAAAGGTGATGGACTAGCGCTCTGTGTCAGGATTAGCCATATGCTTTAAATAAAAGTTATGGGCTAGCGCTCTGTGTCAGGATTAGCAATATGCTTTATATAAATGTGATGGGCTAGCGTTCTGTGTCAGGATTAGCCATGTGCTTTATAAAAAGGTGATGGGGTAGAGCTCTGTGTCAGGATTAGCCATATGCTTTATAAAAAGGTGATGGGCTAGAGCTCTGTGTCAGGATTAGCCATATGCTTTATAAAAAGGTGATGGGCTAGAGCTCTGTGTCAGGATTAGCCATATGCTTTATAAAAAGGTGATGGGCTAGAGCTCTGTGTCAGGATTAGCCATATGCTTTGTAAAAAGGTGATGAGCTAGTGCTTTGTTTCAGGATTAGCCATATGCTTTATAAAAAGGTGATGGCTAGCGCTATTTGTCCAGATTAGCCATATGCTTTATAAAAAGATGATGGGCTAGCGCCCTGTGTCAGGATTAGACATATGCTTTATAAAAATGTGATAGGCTAGAGCTCTGTGTCAGGATTAGTCCTATGCTTTGTAAAAAGGTGATGGGCTAGCGCTCTGTGTCAGGATTAGCCATATGCTTTATAAAAAGGTGATGAGCTAGTGCTTTGTTTCAGGATTAGCCATATGATTTATAAAAAGGTGATGACTAGCGCTCTGTGTCAGGATTAGCCATATGCTTTATAAAAAGGTGATGGGCTAGAGATCTGTGTCAGGATTAGTCATCTGCTTTATAAAAAGGTGATGGGCTAGTGCTCTGTGTCAGGATTAGCCATATGCTTTATGAAAAGATGATGGGCTAGTATTCTGTGTCAGGATTAGCCATATGCTTTATAAAAAGGTGATGGGATAGAGCTCTGTGTCAGTATTAGCCATATGCTTTATAAAAAGGTGATGGGCTAGTGCTCTGTGTCAGGATTAGCCATGTGCTTTATAAAAAAAAGGTGATGGGCTAGCGCTCTGTGTCAGGATTAGCCATATGCTATTAAAAAGTGGTGGGCTAGTGTTCTGTCTCAGGCTTAGCCATGTGCTTTATAAAAAGGTAATGGGCTAGTATTCTGTGTCAGGATTAGCCATATGCTTTATAAAAAGGTGATGGGCTAGCATTCTGTGTCAGAATTAACCATATGCTTTATAAAAAAGTGATGGGCTAGAGCTCTGTGTAAGGATTAGTCATATGCTTTATAAAAAGGTGATGGACTAGCGCTCTGTGTCAGGATTAGAAATATGCTTTATAAAAAGGTGATGGGATAGCGCTCTGTGTCAGGATTAGCCATATGCTTTATAAAAAGGTTATGGGCTAGCGCTCTATGTCAGGATTAGCCATATGCTTTATAAAAAGGTGATGGGCTACTGCTTTGTTTCAGGATTAGCCATATGCTTTATAAAAAGGTGATGGGCTAGCGCTCTGTGTCAGGATTAGCCATATGCTTTATAAAAAGGTAATGGGCTAGTATTCTGTGTCAGGATTAGCCATATGCTTTATAAAAAGGTGATGGGCTAGAGCTCTGTGTCAGGATTAGCCATATGCTTTATAAAAAGGTGATGGGCTAGCGCTCTGGGTCAGGATTAGCCATATGCTTTATATAAAAGTGATGGGCTAGCGCTCTGTGTCAGGATTAGCAATATGCTTTATATAAATGTGATGGGCTAGCGCTCTGTGTCAGGATTAGCCATGTGCTTTATAAAAAGGTGATGGGCTACTGCTTTGTTTCAGGATTAGCCATATGCTTTATAAAAAGGTGATGGGCTAGCGCTCTGTGTCAGGATTAGCCATATGCTTTATAAAAAGGTAATGGGCTAGTATTCTGTGTCAGGATTAGCCATATGCTTTATAAAAAGGTGATGGGCTAGAGCTCTGTGTCAGGATTAGCCATATGCTTTATAAAAAGGTGATGGGCTAGCGCTCTGTGTCAGGATTAGCCATATGCTTTATATAAAAGTGATGGGCTAGCGCTCTGTGTCAGGATTAGCAATATGCTTTATATAAATGTGATGGGCTAGCGCTCTGTTTCAGGATTAGCCATGTGCTTTATAAAAAGGTGATGGGGTAGAGCTCTGTGTCAGAATTAGCCGTATGCTTTATATAAAGGTGATGGGCTAGTTCACTGTGTCAGGATAAGCCATATGCTTTATATAAAGGTGATGGGCTAGTTCACTGTGTCAGAATTAGCCATGTGCTTTATATAAAGGTGATGGGCTAGAGATCTGTGTCAGGATTAGTCATATGCTTTATGAAAAGGTGATGGGCTACTGCTCTGTGTCAGGATTAGCCATATGTTTTATAAAAAGGTGATGGGCTACTGCTTTGTTTCAGGATTAGCCATATGCTTTATAAAAAGGTGATGGGCTAGAGCTCTGTGTCAGGATTAGCCATATGCTTTATAAAAAGGTGATGGGCTAAAGCTCTGTGTCAGGATTAGCCATATGCTTTATAAAAAGGTGATGGGCTAGCGCTCTGTGTCAGGATTAGCCATATGCTTTATATAAAAGTTATGGGCTAGCGCTCTGTGTCAGGATTAGCAATATGCTTTATATAAATGTGATGGGCTAGCGCTCTGTGTCAGGATTAGCCATGTGCTTTATAAAAAGTTGATGGGGTAGAGCTCTGTGTCAGGATTAGCCATATGCTTTATATAAAGGTGATGGGCTAGTTCACTGTGTCAGGATTAGCCATATGCTTTATATAAAGGTAATGGGCTAGTTCACTGTGTCAGAATTAGCCATGTGCTTTATATAAAGGTGATAGGCTAGAGATCTGTGTCAAGATTAGTCATATGCTTTATAAAAAGGTGATGGGCTACTGCTCTGTGTCAGGATTAGCCATATGTTTTATAAAAAGCTGATGGGCTACTGCTTTGTTTCAGGATTATCCATATGCATTACAGGGAGTGCAGAATTATTAGGCAAATTAGTATTTTGACCACATCATCCTCTTTATGCATGTTGTCTTACTCCAAGCTGTATAGGCTCGAAAGCCTACTACCAATTAAGCATATTAGGTGATGTGCATCTCTGTAATGAGAAGGGGTGTGGTCTAATGACATCAACACCCTATATCAGGTGTGCATAATTATTAGGCAACTTCCTTTCCTTTGGCAAAATGGGTCAAAAGAAGGACTTGACAGGCTCAGAAAAGTAAAAAATAGTGAGATATCTTGCAGAGGGATGCAGCACTCTTAAAATCGCAAAGCTTCTGAAGCGTGATCATTGAACAATCAAGCGTTTCATTCAAAATAGTCAACAGGGTCGCAAGAAGCGTGTGGAAAAACCAAGGCGCAAAATAACTGCCCATGAACTGAGAAAAGTCAAGCGTGCAGCTGCCAAGATGCCACTTGCCACCTGTTTGGCCATATTTCAGAGCTGCAACATCACTGGAGTGCCCAAAAGCACAAGGTGTGCAATACTCAGAGACATGGCCAAGGTAAGAAAGGCTGAAAGACGACCACCACTGAACAAGACACACAAGCTGAAACGTCAAGACTGGGCCAAGAAATATCTCAAGACTGATTTTTCTAAGGTTTTATGGACTGATGAAATGAGAGTGAGTCTTGATGGGCCAGATGGATGGGCCCGTGGCTGGATTGGTAAAGGGCAGAGAGCTCCAGTCCGACTCAGACGCCAGCAAGGTGGAGGTGGAGTACTGGTTTGGGCTGGTATCATCAAAGATGAGCTTGTGGGGCCTTTTCGGGTTGAGGATGGAGTCAAGCTCAACTCCCAGTCCTACTGCCAGTTTCTGGAAGACACCTTCTTCAAGCAGTGGTACAGGAAGAAGTCTGCATCCTTCAAGAAAAACATGATTTTCATGCAGGACAATGCTCCATCACACGCGTCCAAGTACTCCACAGCGTGGCTGGCAAGAAAGCGTATAAAAGAAGAAAATCTAATGACATGGCCTCCTTGTTCACCTGATCTGAACCCCATTGAGAACCTGTGGTCCGTCATCAAATGTGAGATTTACAAGGAGGGAAAACAGTACACCTCTCTGAACAGTGTCTGGGAGGCTGTGGTTGCTGCTGCACGCAATATTGATGGTGAACAGATCAAAACACTGACAGAATCCATGGATGGCAGGCTTTTGAGTGTCCTTGCAAAGAAAGGTGGCTATATTGGTCACTGATTTGTTTTTGTTTTGTTTTTGAATGTCAGAAATGTATATTTGTGAATGTTGAGATGTTATATTGGTTTCACTGGTAAAAATAAATAATTGAAATGGGTATATATTTGTTTTTTGTTAAATTGCCTAATAATTATGCACAGTAATAGTCACCTGCACACACAGATATCCCCCTAAAATAGCTAAAACTAAAAACAAACTAAAAACTACTTCCAAAAATATTCAGCTTTGATATTAATGAGTTTTTTGGGTTCATTGAGAACATGGTTGTTGTTCAATAATAAAATTAATCCTCAAAAATACAACTTGCCTAATAATTCTACACTCCCTGTATAAAAAGGTGATGGGCTAGAGCTCTGTGTCAGGATTAGCCATATGCTTTATAAAAAGGTGATGGGCTAGAGCTCTGTGTCAGGATTAGCCATATGCTTTATAAAAAGGTGATGGCCTAGAGCTCTGTGTCAGGATTAGCCATATGCTTTATAAAAAGGTGATGGGCTAGCGCTCTGTGTCAGGATTAGCCATATGCTTTATAAAAAGGTGATGGGCTAGCGCTCTGTGTCAGGATTAGCCATATGCTTTATAAAAAGGTGATGAGCTAGCGCTCTGTATCAGGATTAGCCATATGCTTTATAAAAAAGGTGATGGGCTAGAGCTCTGTGTCAGGATTAGCCATATGCTTTATAAAAAGGTGATGGGCTAGAGCTCTGTGTCAGGATTAGCCATATGCTTTATAAAAAGGTGATGGACTAGCGCTCTGTGTCAGGATTAGCCATATGCTTTAAATAAAAGTTATGGGCTAGCGCTCTGTGTCAGGATTAGCAATATGCTTTATATAAATGTGATGGGCTAGCGTTCTGTGTCAGGATTAGCCATGTGCTTTATAAAAAGGTGATGGGGTAGAGCTCTGTGTCAGGATTAGCCATATGCTTTATAAAAAGGTGATGGGCTAGAGCTCTGTGTCAGGATTAGCCATATGCTTTATAAAAAGGTGATGGGATAGAGCTCTGTGTCAGGATTAGCCATATGCTTTATAAAAAGGTGATGGGCTAGAGCTCTGTGTCAGGATTAGTCCTATGCTTTGTAAAAAGGTGATGAGCTTGTGCTTTGTTTCAGGATTAGCCATATGCTTTATAAAAAGGTGATGGCTAGCGCTATTTGTCCAGATTAGCCATATGCTTTATAAAAAGATGATGGGCTAGCGCCCTGTGTCAGGATTAGACATATGCTTTATAAAAATGTGATAGGCTAGAGCTCTGTGTCAGGATTAGTCCTATGCTTTGTAAAAAGGTGATGGGCTAGCGCTCTGTGTCAGGATTAGCCATATGCTTTATAAAAAGGTGATGAGCTAGTGCTTTGTTTCAGGATTAGCCATATGATTTATAAAAAGGTGATGACTAGCGCTCTGTGTCAGGATTAGCCATATGCTTTATAAAAAGGTGATGGGCTAGAGATCTGTGTCAGGATTAGTCATCTGCTTTATAAAAAGGTGATGGGCTAGTGCTCTGTGTCAGGATTAGCCATATGCTTTATGAAAAGATGATGGGCTAGTATTCTGTGTCAGGATTAGCCATATGCTTTATAAAAAGGTGATGGGATAGAGCTCTGTGTCAGTATTAGCCATATGCTTTATAAAAAGGTGATGGGCTAGTGCTCTGTGTCAGGATTAGCCATGTGCTTTATAAAAAAAAGGTGATGGGCTAGCGCTCTGTGTCAGGATTAGCCATATGCTATTAAAAAGTGGTGGGCTAGTGTTCTGTCTCAGGCTTAGCCATGTGCTTTATAAAAAGGTAATGGGCTAGTATTCTGTGTCAGGATTAGCCATATGCTTTATAAAAAGGTGATGGGCTAGCATTCTGTGTCAGAATTAACCATATGCTTTATAAAAAAGTGATGGGCTAGAGCTCTGTGTAAGGATTAGTCATATGCTTTATAAAAAGGTGATGGACTAGCGCTCTGTGTCAGGATTAGAAATATGCTTTATAAAAAGGTGATGGGATAGCGCTCTGTGTCAGGATTAGCCATATGCTTTATAAAAAGGTTATGGGCTAGCGCTCTATGTCAGGATTAGCCATATGCTTTATAAAAAGGTGATGGGCTACTGCTTTGTTTCAGGATTAGCCATATGCTTTATAAAAAGGTGATGGGCTAGCGCTCTGTGTCAGGATTAGCCATATGCTTTATAAAAAGGTAATGGGCTAGTATTCTGTGTCAGGATTAGCCATATGCTTTATAAAAAGGTGATGGGCTAGAGCTCTGTGTCAGGATTAGCCATATGCTTTATAAAAAGGTGATGGGCTAGCGCTCTGGGTCAGGATTAGCCATATGCTTTATATAAAAGTGATGGGCTAGCGCTCTGTGTCAGGATTAGCAATATGCTTTATATAAATGTGATGGGCTAGCGCTCTGTGTCAGGATTAGCCATGTGCTTTATAAAAAGGTGATGGGCTACAGCTATGTTTCAGGATTAGCCATATGCTTTATAAAAAGGTGATGGGCTAGCGCTCTGTGTCAGGATTAGCCATATGCTTTATAAAAAGGTAATGGGCTAGTATTCTGTGTCAGGATTAGCCATATGCTTTATAAAAAGGTGATGGGCTAGAGCTCTGTGTCAGGATTAGCCATATGCTTTATAAAAAGGTGATGGGCTAGCGCTCTGTGTCAGGATTAGCCATATGCTTTATATAAAAGTGATGGGCTAGCGCTCTGTGTCAGGATTAGCAATATGCTTTATATAAATGTGATGGGCTAGCGCTCTGTTTCAGGATTAGCCATGTGCTTTATAAAAAGGTGATGGGGTAGAGCTCTGTGTCAGAATTAGCCGTATGCTTTATATAAAGGTGATGGGCTAGTTCACTGTGTCAGGATAAGCCATATGCTTTATATAAAGGTGATGGGCTAGTTCACTGTGTCAGAATTAGCCATGTGCTTTATATAAAGGTGATGGGCTAGAGATCTGTGTCAGGATTAGTCATATGCTTTATGAAAAGGTGATGGGCTACTGCTCTGTGTCAGGATTAGCCATATGTTTTATAAAAAGGTGATGGGCTACTGCTGTGTTTCAGGATTAGCCATATGCTTTATAAAAAGGTGATGGGCTAGAGCTCTGTGTCAGGATTAGCCATATGCTTTATAAAAAGGTGATGGGCTAGCGCTCTGTGTCAGGATTAGCCATATGCTTTATAAAAAGGTGATGGGCTAGCGCTCTGTGTCAGGATTAGCCATATGCTTTATATAAAGGTGATGAGCTAGCGCTCTGTATCAGGATTAACCATATGCTTTATAAAAAGGTGATGGGGTAGAGCTCTGCGTCAGGATTAGCCATATGCTTTATATAAAGGTGATGGGCTAGTTCACTGTGTCAGGATTAGCCATGTGCTTTATATAAAGGTGATGGGCTAGTTCACTGTGTCAGGATTAGCCATGTGCTTTATATAAAGGTTATGGGCTAGAGCTCTGTGTCAGGATTAATCATATGCTTTGTAAAAAGGTGATGGGCTAGTGCTTTGTGTCAGAATTAGCCATATGCTTTATAAAAAGGTGATGGGCTAGCACTCTGTGTCAGGATTATCCATATGCTTTATAAAAAGGTGATGGGCTAGTGCTCTGTGTCAGTATTAGCCATATGCTTTATAAAAAGGTGAGGGGCTAGAGCTCTGTGTCAGGATTAGTCATATGCTTTATAAAAAGGTGATGGCTAGCGCTCTGTGACAGGATTCGCCATGTGCTTTATAAAAATGTGATGGGCTACAGCTCTGTGTCAGGATTAGTCATATGCTTTGTAAAAAGGTGATGGGCTAGTGCTTTGTGTCAGGATTAGCCATATGCTTTATAAAAAATGTGATGGGCTAGAGCTCTGTGTCACGATTAGCCATATGCTATATAACATGGTGATGGGCTAGTGCTCTGTGTCAGGATTAGCCATATGCTTTATAAAAAGGTAATGGGCTAGTATTCTGTGTCAGGATTAGCCATATGCTTTATAAAAAGGTGATGGGCTAAAGCTCTGTGTCAGGATTAGCCATATGCTTTATAAAAAGGTGATGGGCTAGCGCTCTGTGTCAGGATTAGCCATATGCTTTATATAAAAGTTATGGGCTAGCGCTCTGTGTCAGGATTAGCAATATGCTTTATATAAATGTGATGGGCTAGCGCTCTGTGTCAGGATTAGCCATGTGCTTTATAAAAAGGTGATGGGGTAGAGCTCTGTGTCAGGATTAGCCATATGCTTTATATAAAGGTGATGGGCTAGTTCACTGTGTCAGGATTAGCCATATGCTTTATATAAAGGTGATGGGCTAGTTCACTGTGTCAGAATTAGCCATGTGCTTTATATAAAGGTGATGGGCTAGAGATCTGTGTCAAGATTAGTCATATGCTTTATAAAAAGGTGATGGGCTACTGCTCTGTGTCAGGATTAGCCATATGTTTTATAAAAAGGTGATGGGCTACTGCTTTGTTTCAGGATTATCCATATGCATTACAGGGAGTGCAGAATTATTAGGCAAATGAGTATTTTGACCACATCATCCTCTTTATGCATGTTGTCTTACTCCAAGCTGTATAGGCTCGAAAGCCTACTACCAATTAAGCATATTAGGTGATGTGCATCTCTGTAATGAGAAGGGGTGTGGTCTAATGACATCAACACCCTATATCAGGTGTGCATAATTATTAGGCAACTTCCTTTCCTTTGGCAAAATGGGTCAAAATAAGGACTTGACAGGCTCAGAAAAGTAAAAAATAGTGAGATATCTTGCAGAGGGATGCAGCACTCTTAAAATTGCAAAGCTTCTGAAGCGTGATCATTAAACAATCAAGCGTTTCATTCAAAATAGTCAACAGGGTCGCAAGAAGCGTGTGGAAAAACCAAGGCGCAAAATAACTGCCCATGAACTGAGAAAAGTCAAGCGTGCAGCTGCCAAGATGCCACTTGCCACCTGTTTGGCCATATTTCAGAGCTGCAACATCACTGGAGTGCCCAAAAGCACAAGGTGTGCAATACTCAGAGACATGGCCAAGGTAAGAAAGGCTGAAAGACGACCACCACTGAACAAGACACACAAGCTGAAACGTCAAGACTGGGCCAAGAAATATCTCAAGACTGATTTTTCTAAGGTTTTATGGACTGATGAAATGAGAGTGAGTCTTGATGGGCCAGATGGATGGGCCCGTGGCTGGATTGGTAAAGGGCAGAGAGCTCCAGTCCGACTCAGACGCCAGCAAGGTGGAGGTGGAGTACTGGTTTGGGCTGATATCATCAAAGATGAGCTTGTGGGGCCTTTTCGGGTTGAGGATGGAGTCAAGCTCAACTCCCAGTCCTACTGCCAGTTTCTGGAAGACACCTTCTTCAAGCAGTGGTACAGGAAGAAGTCTGCATCCTTCAAGAAAAACATGATTTTCATGCAGGACAATGCTCCATCACACGCGTCCAAGTACTCCACAGCGTGGCTGGCAAGAAAGGGTATAAAAGAAGAAAATCTAATGACATGGCCTCCTTGTTCACCTGATCTGAACCCCATTGAGAACCTGTGGTCCATCATCAAATGTGAGATTTACAAGGAGGGAAAACAGTACACCTCTCTGAACAGTGTCTGGGAGGCTGTGGTTGCTGCTGCACGCAATGTTGATGGTGAACAGATCAAAACACTGACAGAATCCATGGATGGCAGGCTTTTTAGTGTCCTTGCAAAGAAAGGTGGCTATATTGGTCACTGATTTGTTTTTGTTTTGTTTTTGAATGTCAGAAATGTATATTTGTGAATGTTGAGATGTTATATTGGTTTCACTGGTAAAAATAAATAATTGAAATGGGTATATATTTGTTTTTTGTTAAGTTGCCTAATAATTATGCACAGTAATAGTCACCTGCACACACAGATATCCCCCTAAAATAGCTATAACTAAAAACAAACTAAAAACTACTTCCAAAAATATTCAGCTTTGATATTAATGAGTTTTTTGGGTTCATTGAGAACATGGTTGTTGTTCAATAATAAAATTAATCCTCAAAAATACAACTTGCCTAATAATTCTACACTCCCTGTATAAAAAGGTGATGGGCCAGTGGCGTCACTAGGGTTGGTGTCACCCGGTGCGGTAAGTCATGGTGTCACCCCCCCCCCCAGAAAGCAGACACATACAAACACTCAGACACACTTAAAAACATACTCAGATGCACACACAAACACTCGGAAACACACTCAGACACACACACAAAAACACACACACAAAAACACTGAGACACACAAAAACTCAGACACACACATACAAAATATGTAAACTGCACTGCATTAATTAGGAAGCTCATGCCTAGAGCTGCTCCCTGGCTCAGCAGAACATCAAATGAAAGATAAACAGAGCACTCTAAAATAAATCACTGAAGAAAAGGTTTAGGTGCGCAAACTATGAAAATTCTGCTCTCTGACTCTGTTCCAAGTCTGTCAGTGCACAGCCCTGGGCTGCATGTCACTGAGCAGTGAGCACAGATAGGCAGGCAGGTTTAGGCTAGCAGCGCAACTTTGCAAACCCCACGGCACACCCACAACATTCATAGTGAAATTGGGCAGGGGAGGAGCAAAGTACAAACAAGCAAAAGCAGGCGGGAAAACTATTTTTTGAAATTGCAGCACTGGCTCAAGGGGCAAAAAAATTGTGTGTCTACAACTTCCCCAGTCCCACTAATGTTCACAAATGCCAGCCTCTAATAAAATAATCTATGCATCTCAACATTGTATTTCTTTGAATTTCAATAAAATTTAAAAAAAAAAAAAAAAAAAAAAATTTTTTTTTTGGTGTCACCCCCTGGAGGGTGTCACCCGGGTGCGGCCCGCCCCCCCCCCCCCGCCCCCCCCTAGTGACGCCACTGTGATGGGCTAGAGCTCTGTGTCAGGATTAGCCATATGCTTTATAAAAAGGTGATGGGCTAGAGCTCTGTGTCAGGATTAGCCATATGCTTTATAAAAAGGTGATGGGCTAGAGCTCTGTGTCAGGATTAGCCATATGCTTTATAAAAAGGTGATGGGCTAGCGCTCTGTGTCAGGATTAGCCATATGCTTTATAAAAAGGTGATGGGCTAGCGCTCTGTGTCAGGATTAGCCATATGCTTTATAAAAAGGTGATGAGCTAGCGCTCTGTATCAGGATTAGCCATATGCTTTATAAAAAGGTGATGGGCTAGAGCTCTGTGTCAGGATTAGCCATATGCTTTATAAAAAGGTGATGGGCTAGCGCTCTGTGTCAGGATTAGCCATATGCTTTATATAAAAGTTATGGGCTAGCGCTCTGTGTCAGGATTAGCAATATGCTTTATATAAATGTGATGGGCTAGCGTTCTGTGTCAGGATTAGCCATGTGCTTTATAAAAAGGTGATGGGGTAGAGCTCTGTGTCAGGATTAGCCATATGCTTTATATAAAGGTGATGGGCTAGTTCACTGTGTCAGGATTAGCCATATGCTTTATATAAAGGTGATGGGCTAGTTCACTGTGTCAGAATTAGCCATATGCTTTATATAAAGGTGATGAGCTAGCGCTCTGTGTCAGGATTAGCCATATGCTTTATAAAAAGGTGATGGGCTACTGCTCTGTGTCAGGATTAGCCATATGTTTAATAAAAAGGTGATGGGCTACTGCTTTGTTTCAGGATTAGCCATATGCATTATAAAAAGGTGATGGGCTAGAGCTCTGTGTTAGGATTAGCAATATGCTTTATAAAAAGGTGATGGGCTAGAGCTCTGTGTCAGGATTAGCCATATGCTTTATGAAAAGGTGATGGGCTAGAGCTCTGTGTCAGGATTAGCCATATGCTTTATAAAAAGGTGATGGGCTAGCGCTCTGTGTCTGGATTAGCCATATGCTTTATAAAAAGGTCATGGGCTAGCGCTCTGTGTCAGGATTAGCCATATGCTTTATATAAAGGTGATGAGCTAGCGCTCTGTGTCAGGATTAGCCATATGCTTTATATAAAGGTGATGGGCTAGTTCACTGTGTCAGGATTAGCCATTTGCTTTATATAAAGGTGATGGGCTAGTTCACTGTGTCAGGATTAGCCATGTGCTTTATATAAAGGTGATGGGCTAGAGCTCTGTGTCAGGATTAATCATATGCTTTGTAAAAAGGTGATGGGCTAGTGCTTTGTGTCAGAATTAGCCATATGCTTTATATAAAGGTGATGGGCTAGCATACTTTGTCAGGATTAGCCATATGCTTTAGAAAAAGGTGATGGGCTAGCACTCTGTGTCAGGATTATCCATATGCTTTATAAAAAGGTGATGGGCTAGTGCTCTGTGTTAGTTTTAGCCATATGCTTTATAAAAAGGTGAGGGGCTAGAGCTCTGTGTCAGGATTAGTCCTATGCTTTGTAAAAAGGTGATGAGCTAGTGCTTTGTTTCAGGATTAGTCATATGCTTTATAAAAAGGTGATGGCTAGCGCTCTGTGACAGGATTCGCCATGTGCTTTATAAAAAGGTGATGGGCTACAGCTCTGTGTCAGGATTAGTCATATGCTTTGTAAAAAGGTGATGGGCTAGTGCTTTGTGTCAGGATTAGCAATATGCTTTATAAAAAATGTGATGGGCTAGAGCTCTGTGTCAGGATTAGCCATATGCTATATAACATGGTGATGGGCTAGTGCTCTGTGTCAGGATTGGCCATGTGCTTTATAAAAAAATGTGATGGGCTAGCGCTCTGTGTCAGGATTAGCCATATGCTATTAAAAAGTAATGGGCTAGTGTTCTGTGTTAGGATTAGCCATGTGCTTTGTAAAAAGGTGATGGGCTAATATTCTGTGTCAGGATTAGCCATATGCTTTATGAAAAGGTGATGGGATAGTATTCTGTGTCAGGATTAGCCATATGCTTTATAAAAAGGTGATGAGCTAGCATTCTGTGTCAGGATTAGCCATATGCTTTATAAAAAGGTGATGGGCTAGAGCTCTGTGTCAGGATTAGCCATATTCTTTAAAAAAAGGTGATGGGCTAGTGCTCTGTGTCATGATTAGCCATATGCATTATGAAAAGGTGATGGGCTTGTGTTCTGTGTCAGGATTAGCCATATGCTTTATAAAAAGGTGATGGGCTACTGCTCTGTGTCAGGATTAGCCATATGCTTTATAAAAAGGTGATGGGCTACTGCTTTGTTTCAGGATTAGCCATATGCTTTATAAAAAGGTGATGGTCTAGAACTCTGTGTCAGGACTAGCCATATGCTTTATAAAAAGATGATGGGCTACTGCTCTGTGTCAGGATTAGCCATATGCTTTATAAAAAGGTGATGGGCTACTGCTTTGTTTCAGGATTAGCCATATGCTTTATAAAAAGGTGATGGGCTAGCGCTCTGTGTCAGGACTAGCCATATGCTTTATAAAAAGGTGATGGGCTAGTATTCTGTGTCAGGATTAGCCATATGCTTTATAAAAAGGTGATGGGCTAGAGCTCTGTGTCAGGATTAGCCATATGCTTTATAAAAAGGTGATGGGCTAGAGCTCTGTGTCAGGATTAGTCCTATGCTTTGTAAAAAGGTGATGAGCTAGCGCTCTGTGTAAGGATTAGTCATATGCTTTGTAAAAAGGTGATGGGCTAGTGTTCTGTGTCAGGATTAGCCATGTGCTTTATAAAAAGGTGATGGGGTAGAGCTCTGTGTCAGGATTAGCCATATGCTTTATATAAAGGTGATGGGCTAGTTCACTGTGTCAGGATTAGCCATATGCTTTATATAAAGGTGATGGGCTAGTTCACTGTGTCAGAATTAGCCATATGCTTTATATAAAGGTGATGAGCTAGCGCTCTGTGTCAGGATTAGCCATATGCTTTATAAAAAGGTGATGGGCTACTGCTCTGTGTCAGGATTAGCCATATGTTTAATAAAAAGGTGATGGGCTACTGCTTTGTTTCAGGATTAGCCATATGCATTATAAAAAGGTGATGGGCTAGAGCTCTGTGTTAGGATTAGCAATATGCTTTATAAAAAGGTGATGGGCTAGAGCTCTGTGTCAGGATTAGCCATATGCTTTATGAAAAGGTGATGGGCTAGAGCTCTGTGTCAGGATTAGCCATATGCTTTATAAAAAGGTGATGGGCTAGCGCTCTGTGTCTGGATTAGCCATATGCTTTATAAAAAGGTCATGGGCTAGCGCTCTGTGTCAGGATTAGCCATATGCTTTATATAAAGGTGATGAGCTAGCGCTCTGTGTCAGGATTAGCCATATGCTTTATATAAAGGTGATGGGCTAGTTCACTGTGTCAGGATTAGCCATGTGCTTTATATAAAGGTGATGGGCTAGTTCACTGTATCAGGATTAGCCATGTGCTTTATATAAAGGTGATGGGCTAGAGCTCTGTGTCAGGATTAATCATATGCTTTGTAAAAAGGGGATGGGCTAGTGCTTTGTGTCAGAATTAGCCATATGCTTTATATAAAGGTGATGGGCTAGCATACTTTGTCAGGATTAGCCATATGCTTTAGAAAAAGGTGATGGGCTAGCACTCTGTGTCAGGATTATCCATATGCTTTATAAAAAGGTGATGGGCTAGTGCTCTGTGTTAGTTTTAGCCATATGCTTTATAAAAAGGTGAGGGGCTAGAGCTCTGTGTCAGGATTAGTCCTATGCTTTGTAAAAAGGTGATGAGCTAGTGCTTTGTTTCAGGATTAGTCATATGCTTTATAAAAAGGTGATGGCTAGCGCTCTGTGACAGGATTCGCCATGTGCTTTATAAAAAGGTGATGGGCTACAGCTCTGTGTCAGGATTAGTCATATGCTTTGTAAAAAGGTGATGGGCTAGTGCTTTGTGTCAGGATTAGCAATATGCTTTATAAAAAATGTGATGGGCTAGAGCTCTGTGTCAGGATTAGCCATATGCTATATAACATGGTGATGGGCTAGTGCTCTGTGTCAGGATTGGCCATGTGCTTTATAAAAAAATGTGATGGGCTAGCGCTCTGTGTCAGGATTAGCCATATGCTATTAAAAAGTAATGGGCTAGTGTTCTGTGTTAGGATTAGCCATGTGCTTTGTAAAAAGGTGATGGGCTAATATTCTGTGTCAGGATTAGCCATATGCTTTATGAAAAGGTGATGGGATAGTATTCTGTGTCCGGATTAGCCATATGCTTTATAAAAAGGTGATGAGCTAGCATTCTGTGTCAGGATTAGCCATATGCTTTATAAAAAGGTGATGGGCTAGAGCTCTGTGTCAGGATTAGCCATATTCTTTAAAAAAAGGTGATGGGCTAGTGCTCTGTGTCATGATTAGCCATATGCATTATGAAAAGGTGATGGGCTTGTGTTCTGTGTCAGGATTAGCCATATGCTTTATAAAAAGGTGATGGGCTACTGCTCTGTGTCAGGATTAGCCATATGCTTTATAAAAAGGTGATGGGCTACTGCTTTGTTTCAGGATTAGCCATATGCTTTATAAAAAGGTGATGGTCTAGAACTCTGTCTCAGGATTAGCCATATGCTTTATAAAAAGGTGATGGGCTAGCGCTCTGTGTCAGGACTAGCCATATGCTTTATAAAAAGGTGATGGGCTAGTATTCTGTGTCAGGATTAGCCATATGCTTTATAAAAAGGTGATGGGCTAGAGCTCTGTGTCAGGATTAGCCATATGCTTTATAAAAAGGTGATGGGCTAGAGCTCTGTGTCAGGATTAGTCCTATGCTTTGTAAAAAGGTGATGGCTAGCACTCTGTGACAGGATTAGCCATATGCTTTATAAAAAGGTGATGGGCTAGAGCTCTGTGTAAGGATTAGTCATATGCTTTGTAAAAAGGTGATGGGCTAGTGCTTTGTGTCAGGATTAGCCATATGCTATATAAAATGGTGATGGTCTAGTGCTCTGTGTCAGGATTAGCCATATGCTTTATAAAAAGGTGATGGGCTAGAGCTCTGTGTTAGGATTAGCCATATGCTTTATAAAAAGGTGATGGGCTAGAGCTCTGTGTCAGAATTGCTTTATAAAAAGGTGATGGGCTAGAGCTCTGTGTTAGGATTAGCCACATGCTTTATAAAAAGGTGATGGGCTAGAGCTCTGTGTAAGGATTAGTCATATGCTTTGTAAAAAGGTGATGGGCTAGTGCTTTGTGTCAGGATTAGCCATATGCTATATAAAATGGTGATGGTCTAGTGCTCTGTGTCAGGATTAGCCATATGCTTCATATAAAAGTGATGGGCTAGAGCTCTGTGTCAGGATTAGTCCTATGCTTTGTAAAAAGGTGATGGGCTAGTGCTTTGTGTCATGATTAGCCATATGCTTTATATAAAGGTGATGGGTTAGTTCTTTGTGTCAGGATTAGCCATATGCTTTATAAAAAGATGATGGGCTAGAGCTCTGTGTCAGGATTAGCCATATGCTTTATATAAAAGTGATGGGGTAGAGCTCTGTGTCAGGATTAGCCATATGCTTTATATAAAGGTGATGGGCTAGTTCACTATGTAAGGATTAGCCATGTGCTTTATATAAAGGTGATGGGCTAGAGCTCTGTGTCAGGATTAGCCATGTGCTTTATATAAAGGTGATGGGCTAGTGCTTTGTGTCAGGATTAGCCATATGCTTTATATAAAGGTGATGGGCTAGCATACTGTGTCAGGATTAGCCATATGCTTTATAAAAAGGTGATGGGCTAGCGCTCTGTGTCAGGATTAGCCATATGCTTTATAAAAAAGTGATGGGGTAGTGCTTTGTTTCAGGATTAGCCATATACTTTATATAAAGGTGATGGGCTAGTTCACTGTGTCAGGATTAGCCATGTGCTTTATATAAAGGTGATGGGCAACGCTCTGTGTCAGGATTAGCCATATGCTTTATAAAAAGGTGATGGGCTAGCACTCTGTGTCAGGATTAGCCATATGCTTTATAAAAAGGTGATGGGGTTGAGCTCTGTGTCAGGATTAGCTATATACTTTATATAAAGGTGATGGGCTAGTTCACTGTGTCAGGATTAGCCATGTGCTTTATATAAAGGTGATGGGCAACGCTCTGTGTCAGGATTAGCCATATGCTTTATAAAAAGGTGATGGGGTTGAGCTCTGTGTCAGGATTAGCTATATACTTTATATAAAGGTGATGGGCAACGCTCTGTGTCAGGATTAGCCATATGCTTTATAAAAAGGTGATGGGCTAGCGCTCTGTGTCAGGATTAGCCATATGCTTTATAAAAAAGTGATGGGGTTGAGCTCTGTGTCAGGATTAGCTATATACTTTATATAAAGGTGATGGGCTAGTTCACTGTGTCAGGATTAGCCATGTGCTTTATATAAAGGTGATGGGCAACGCTCTGTGTCAGGATTAGCCATATGCTTTATAAAAAGGTGATGGGCTAGCGCTCTGTGTCAGGATTAGCCATATGCTTTATAAAAAGGTGATGGGGTTGAGCTCTGTGTCAGGATTAGCTATATACTTTATATAAAGGTGATGGGCTAGTTCACTGTGTCAGGATTAGCCATATGCTAATGTCGGACATGGAACACCTGCATCTCTCTCTACATGCTTTCAGTGTTCAAGATTAATTGCCCCTCCCATTAATCTGTTGTTGGAACTGCCTCTGCCTCACATTATATACATTAAAAAATCATATTTTTGTTTTTATGTTGAGCCAAGGTTAAAGTGAATGTAAAGTGAACACGGATGCCTCACGGCATCATATAGACTTTTAAAAATTATCCTGTTAACTTTACATTAAGAATAATTTCCACAACATAACTTTCTAGAAACTATTGACTTTATGGCATTGGTTCCCAAAAACTATAATCACCATATGGGTAAATCTATCCTTCAAAAATAAAGGTGCATATTTTTTCCCATAAACAAAGGGAAAGACAAATTGAGTCAATTTCCTTTTCTAGTTCATACTGCAAAGTACAACCCAAGCAAGTCATTTCTTTAACAGCTGATGTCTTGCTGAAGTATCTTTACACTTTTGTCACGTAGCCAAAAGAATATTAACTTCACAATAACAGAGGTAAAACAGTCTGCTAAAGTACAACTAAATCAGGCGTAAGCAATAAAAGAAAAACCAAATGCATTCAAATCAGTCTTAAAGTTTTAGTGAAATAGTGCGTAAGGGAAATCTAAATGTTACTAATTATCAACATAATAATGGCTGCTGATGAGCTGTTTTTAATGCTGAAGCGATCAGATATTTTCATTGTTCATTGGCAAAAAAAATGACATTATAGTTTTAGTGAAAAATAGCTCTATAATTAGCATGTTCCAGTGTGATCAGGTATCTGATCACAATCATAATTATCAGTTTCACTTAGCGAATTCAACAGCTAAAGGGACTTGATAAATGCTGACAACACTTTTTTGACTTATCCAGATATCCCAAGTCTTCCGGGAAGCTCCGGTAGTCTCCCGCATTGAAATAGCTGCTCCCTGACGCCCACAAATCAATTGGATTATCCCGTAAATTCAACCTACGGCAACTAACCAATATAATTATGGTAATTTCTTCAGCTAGTAACAGAGCGTGAATAACGTTTTTTTTTTAATGTGATGACATCACACAAAACAAACCGTTATGCACGCTCTGTTACTAGCCAGTAACTGGTTTGTTTTGGTCGGTGCAATCGCTTGTTGGTCCTTTCCGTTCAGCAGCTTTATGATTGGCTGAATAACTGCGGGCTGCTTAATTTCTGTTCATCTGTGTTCCAGTGTAAATGCTGGTAACCACCCGGTAGTCAGATCATAATACAGATGATTGAAGTAAGTGAGTGACTGTAAAGAGGTCAGGTGGCCATGGAGCAACCTATGCATGTAACAGAGGGGAGGGTGTCTTGTAATGGTGAGAGAAAGGTAATCTAAAACATTATCAGATAGTTTACGAGTACTTGCATGATATTCTCACCGCTCACTTTCCTACAGCGCTGGTATTACAGGTTTTCCTAAACCTGGCGTTAAAAGACAAGAAGTGAGAGCAGAGAAAAATTGTGCCCCTGCTTATCTTGTGGGAATGATGTTTTTTGAACTGTGTGAATGCTCCTATCGACCGAGGGTGCATGTGGATCTGCTTACCACACCTGAGAGACGTGGACCCTCTCATCCATTGATATGGACACTGTGGAACGCAACCCACTTGAACTTGGTACTTTTGAGAGGTCTCTTGGAACTGCCTCTATTAAATGCTATGCTACCCTTACCCCTCTGGCTGGATTGTGGGATGCTAACGAGTTTTCATTGGGGATTGTGGAGAGGTCCTAGGGCGGCAGACACAGACCAATGCACTCCAATACCAGCGCTGCTTAAGTCAGCGGTGAGCTGGTTGTACATGCTCGTTTTTTGAACTGTGTGAATGCTCCTATCGACCACGCTATGCTACCCTTACCCCTCTGGCTGGATTGTGGGATGCTAACGAGTTTTCATTGGGGATTGTGGAGAGGTCCTAGAGCGGCAGACACAGACCAATGCACTCCAATACCAGCGCTGCTTAAGTCAGCGGTGAGCTGGTTGTACATGCTCGTGCACGATTTCCCCATAGATATCAATGGGGAGAGCCAGCTGAGAAAAAGTCTAACACCTGCAATAAAGCAGCGTAAAGCTCAGTAACTCAGCCCCATTGATTCCTATGGGGAAACTACATTTATGTTTACACCTAACACCCTAACATGAACCCCAAGTCTAAACACCCCTAATCTTACACTTATTAAACCCTAATATGCCTCCCCCAACATCGCCGACACCTACATTATATTTATTAACCCCTAATCTGCCGCTCCGGACATCGCCTCCATTATAATAAACATATTAACCCCTAAACAGCTGCACTCTCTCATCGTAAACACTAGTTAAATATTATTAACCCCTAATCTGCCGCCCCTAATATCGCCGTCACCTACCCACATTTATTAACCTCTAATCTGCCGCCCCCAACGTCGCCGCCACTATACTAAAGTTATTAACCAATAACCCTAAGTCTAACCCTAACCCCCCTAACTTAAATATAATTAAAATAAATCTAAATAAAAATTACTATTAATAACTAAATAATTCCTATTTAAAATTTAAATACTAAATATAAAATAAACCCTAAGGAAGCTACAATATAACTAATAGTAACATTGTAGCTAGCTTAGGTTTTATTTTTATTTTACAGGCAAGTTTGTATTTATTTTAACTAGGTAGAATAGTTACTAAATAGTTATTAACTATTTACTAACTACATAGCTAAAATAAATACAAATTGACCTGTAAAATAAAACCTAACCGTCTTACACTAGTCCCTAACCAAACCCTACAATTAGCTAAATTACAAAAAAAAACACTAAATTACAGAAAATAAAAAACAAATTACAAGATCTTTAACCCCTTAACGACTGAGGACGTGCAGGGTACGTCCTCTAAAGGATGTCAGTTAACGACCAAGGACGTACCCTGCACGTCCTCAGTCTGGAAAGCAGCTGGAAGCGATCCTGCTCGCTTCCAGCTGCTTTCCGGTTATTACAGTGATGCCTCGACATCGAGGCATCCTGCAATAACACTTTCTGGCCATCCGATGCAGAGAGAGCCACTCTGTGGCCCTCTCTGCACCAGACATCGATGGCCGGTATCGTTGGTGGGTGGGAGCCAACTTGGGAGGCGGGTGGGCGGCCATCGGTGAGCTCTGGAAGGTGGAGGGGGGCGGGATCGGGGGCTGAGCCTTCGGGGGCGCGTGCGTGCACGGGGGTGGCGGGCGGCCGCGTGCACGGGGCGGGAGCGGGTGGGAACCGCTACACTACAGAAAAAAAGTTAAAAGTAAAATGTAAAAAAAAATGAAATACACTTTTTTTTCAAAAGCATCTACGGGATCTGGAAGGGGTGGGGGGTTGGTATTGGGGGGGGGGAAGCTACACTACAGAAAAGGGACATTTTTTTAATAAAAAAAGCATATTATTCACTAAAATGGGTACTGGCAGACAGCTGCCAGTACCCAAGATGGCGCACATTAAGTCAGAGGGGGAGGGTTAGAGAGCTGTTTGGTGGGGGATCAGTGAGGTTGGGGGCTAAGGGGGATCCTACACCACAGCATATGTAAATATGCTAAAAAATGCACAAAAAAGCCCAAATTTTCCTTTTATTTTAGTACTGGCAGAGTTTCTGCCAGTACTTAAGATGGCGGGGACATTTGTGGGGTAGGGGAGGGATCAGGAGGTCTGATGTTTCAGGTGGGAGGCTGATCTTTACACTAAAGCTAAAATTAACCCTGCAAGCTCCCTACAAGCTACCTAATTAACCCCTTCACTGCTAGCCATAATACACGTGTGATGCGCAGCGCCATTTAGCAGCATTCTAATGACCAAAAAGCAATGCCAAAGTCATATATGTCTGCTATTTCTGAACAAAGGGGATCCCAGAGAAGCATTTGCAACCATTTGTGCCATAATTGCACAAGCTGTTTGTAAATGATTTCAGTGAGAAACCTAAAATTGTGAGAAATTGAACGTTTTTTTAATTTGATCGCATTTGGCGGTGAATGGTATAAATATACCAAAATGGGCCTAGATCTATACTTGGGGTTGTCTACTACACTACACTAAAGCTAAAAATACCCCAAAAAGCTCCTTACATGCTCCCTAATTAACCCCTTCACTGCTGGGCATAATACACGTGTGGTGCGCAGTGGCATTTAGCGGCCTTCTAATTACCAAAAAGCAATGCCAAAGCCATATATGTCTAATATTTTTGAATGAAGGGGACCCCAGAGAAGAATTTACAACCATTTATGCCATAATTGCACAAGCAGTTTGTAAATAATTTCAGTGAGAAACTGAAAGTTTGTGAAAAAATTTGTGAAAAAGTGAACGATTTTTTGTATTTGATCGCATTTGGCAGTGAAATGGTGGCATGAAATATACCAAAATGGGCCTAGATCAATACTTTGGGATGTCTTCTAAAAAAAATTTTATACATGTCAATGGATATTCAGGGATTCCTGAAAGATATCAGTGTCCCAATGTAACTAGCGCTAATTTTGAAAAAAAATGGTTTGAAAATAGCAAAGTGCTACTTGTATTTATGGCCCTATAAGTTACAAAAAAAGCAAAGAACATGTTAACATTGGGTATTTCTAAACTCAGGACAAAATTTAGAAACTATTTAGCATGGGTATTTTTTGGTAGTTGTAGATATGTAACAGATTTTGGGGTTCAAAGTTAGAAAAAGTGTGTTTTTTTCCATTTTTCCTCATATTTTATAATTTTTTTTATAGTAAATGATAAGATATGATGAAAATAATGGTATTTTTAGAAAGTCCATTTAATGGCGAGAAAAACGGTATATAATATGTGTGGGTACAGTAAATGAGGAAGAGGAAAATTTCAGCTAAACACAAACACCACAGAAATGTAAAAATAGCCTTGGTCCCAAACGGACAGAAAATGGAAAAGTGCTCTGGTCACTAAGGGGTTAAACTAATTACACCTAATCTAATAGCCCTATCAAAATAAAAAAAAACTAGCCTAAACTAAACTACCAATAGCCATTAAAAGGGCCTTTTGAATGAATTATTTTTAATATATTACATTACTGCTTGTTGGAATAAAAAAGGTAAAGAATATATACCTTGGAGCCTGCCTATTAGATAATTTTATATACTATATTTAGACCAAAAATTTATGTTAGCAATGTATGTATATTTATAATTAAAAATTAGATTGTGTTTATTTTAATATTTATATAAGCAGCTATCTAATCAGTGTACAAAATTAACCTTGATTTTCTACGGCTGAACCAGACAGTAGAAAAAGAAAGGACAGCGTTTACTCAAACCTTAAATCATGAAATGAGACGTAGATTGAAGATACTCTTTTACCAAGATTTTATAGATGTATAAATACAGTTTACAAAATAAAATTTACTAAAAGCAATGATACATGCACTATAAAAATATGGTAATGGAGGGCGTGTCCGGACAGCGGCCATGATCGGTCGCAAATCTGGGGGCTGCTGATGAGAAGGAGATAATCTGCCGATTATTTGCCAATTTAATGCTTCATCTTACATTTAATTCAGTAAATCCTACTAAAGAAGCATGAACTGACCTAGAGATGTTAATTTGGTCCGAGTGGCATAAGCAGTTTTCCAGACTGGACCGTTGATGTTCGAGGCGGCAGCCTACTCCTCAACAACCCCCCCCCCCCCCGCAACCCAGGGAAGTGCAATATCGGTTCTCATACTGCAATACTATCTGTAAATATGGAGGCATTATATTCTAAAGTGCAAGCCCTCTTCAGCAATTTTGAGCAGATGATGATCACTCAACTTGACCATCTCCAGTCTATCATAGAAGATGGATGTGCGGAGGTAGCTGTCCCGGGGACCGGAAAACACTAAAGGTAGTGGGACCTGTCGAGCGGATATGCAATGAGAAAGCTAGCTCATGCCAATTACTGTAGAGATCAGCTCTTTGTTCTGAGCTGAATACCTGTGAGAGCCCTTCCTGCCTTACTTTGCTTTCTGCGCTAAGGGATGCGGCCGGCCACTTGCAGTACGACATTGCTTATATTCATCCACGGGAAGAGACTTATCTTGTGGGAATGATGTTTTTTGAACTGTGTGAATGCTCCTATCAACCGAGGGTGCATGTGGATCTGCTTACCACACCTGAGAGAAGTGGACCCTCTCATCCATTGATATGGACACTGTGGAACGCAACCCACTTGAACTTGGTACTTTTGAGAGGTCTCTTGGAACTGCTTCTATTAAACGCTATGCTATCCTTACCCCTCTGGCTGGATTGTGGGATGCTAACGAGTTTTCATTGGGGATTGTGGAGAGGTCCTAGGGCGGCAGACACAGACCAATGCATCCCCTCTGGTGACTGTCTTTTAAAAGCTGGAGTTGGCTAAGGGACGTAAACATTGTCTCTCTCTTTGAGACTTTCGCTATAGTCTTATGTTTAAAAAAAACGGTATTATGGTGTAGATTTTGGATCTTGAAGTTACTTATGTCTATACTTACTTTTCACCCCTTTGTATGTATGAGTATTTTAGTATAAAGATGAGGATTTTGTATTCATGAAGAACAATGTTCTGAAAACAGATTCCACATCTGTAACTTTTTTATGTTTTAAGTATTTACTGAGTTAAATAGGGTTTTCCAGGAGCTGTTATTAGACTCCGGTAACGAGGTGCCTGTAGCGACACTTGTTATTTTTATGGTTTATCACCTGCTAACAGTTGGAGCCAGCATGGGGAGTTCATATAAGCAGTTGAATTCACTAATTTCCCTCCCTGCTGGCTGACATAATGATTGTATACTGCACTCTCAAAACGCAGATACACCCTACTATATGTGTAAACTATACTTACCTGTAAAACACGGGTCGCAATGCTAGGCTAGGTTATATGGCTATAGTGTACGGGGATTTCTTAGTTCCTACGCAGTTCAGTATTGTATTATATACTAATGTTTCCTTCAGTGCTGCAAGTTGGAATAACTGTATATCATGTCCTCTGATTTGATATGCTAAGTATTATAGAGTGTCTATCGCATATGTAAGATGGTGTACTTGAGATTTTTTAAGCGCTTAGGAGAGATAATTATTAATCAGAAAGTCTTGTTATTACCTTCTCAGTTGCTTTTCCACTATATTTAGAGGCCCTACAGTGGCCCGTGAGCTTCATATATATATAGTGCCAAGAGTAAGTTCCAAATAAGGTTTTTAAGAGCTTATCATAATGTCCCTGAGTCGCCAGGATTGCCCAGTATACCCCGGCAAGGGGTCAATAGCTATCTCTTGCTATTCTGCGTAAAATATTTATTAGAATTTTTTAGAGAGACCCAACAGTGGTCTGTGTAATCTCAATACTATATCCCTTGCTGTGCTGTTTTATTATGACCAGAAGCCAAAAAATATATTTTATTCCTTAGGGACATTCAGGAATAAACATTACATAGCTCAATAGAGTTTTGAAATCCTTATAAATATGTTAGTTAATATAGAAATTTGTAAAATAGTTACTGTATAAGTCTGAAGAAATATACCAAGGGTCCATAAGTGGTCCTAACCTTCAACCTTTAACCTTATACTGCAAACCTCTAAATATTACACAGTTGATAGATATTATAGCTTTTAAAGAGTTTTATTTGCCAGTTTGGCATAATATATTAAAGGTCCAAAAGCACCCTTATAGTTTCTCTAAATTTTACAGACTTAGAATCCTTATATATCTTACTTTAGGTATTTACCTATTATTCTTATGGTATTAATACTATTTATACAAGGGAGATGTTCTATCTATGCAATTTTAACATTATTTCTTATATAGAATTGTACTGATTTGTTGGGTCCCAGAAGGGCCTTGCTGATATATCCCCCAACATCTACCCTTATTCATATTCAATATTTGTGGTCCAATAGTGGTCACTAATTCTTAGTTGGGGTGCGCTTCACTTTTATTTTTGTATATATAAGGGGGCTGTCAGGGTTTTTTCCCTGTTTTGTTTGCCATGTGCTGCTGGCAGCCATTTTACTCACCTCTCTTGCTGACTATGGTGCATTGTGGTGGATGCTGCTCATTTCCTGCACTTCCTTTTATGGCCAGACTGGTGTGCATCATCTGTGTGAGACAGGATGCAGTCTCAGAATTGTGATGTTATCACTTATTATTTAAAGGGCCTCTGTTCAGTATGCTTTGCCTTTGCGTTGTCTCAGACCTGTTTGTGAGAGTTCCTGTGTATTACCTGGCTGTCTGACGTCCTTCCTGGTTCCTGATCCCTGGCTTGTTCCTGACTCTGCTGTTTTCCTTCCAGCTCGTCTGACTATTCGCTTTGGCTCCTGACTCGGCTCGTCTGACTACCAGCTCTGGTTTTGACTCCTGGCTTGTTATTTGACTTGTGGACTTTTTATAATTTTTTGTTATTAATAAAGGTGTGATTATTTTTGCACTTCTCGTCTCAGTCTGATTCCTGGCACCCTGACAAGGGTCCCTTA
Organism: Bombina bombina; assembly: GCF_027579735.1. Classification (NCBI taxonomy): domain Eukaryota; kingdom Metazoa; phylum Chordata; class Amphibia; order Anura; family Bombinatoridae; genus Bombina; species Bombina bombina. Next base: position 1,148,788,575 of record NC_069501.1, on the reverse strand, counting down.
TTACAATATATGTACCCTTGGTAAAAAAAGGGAAAAATTAGGTTTTAGGCTGACATTGTTTATTCAGTTTGACATAGTTTTTTTTTTTTTTTTTTTTTTTTTTATAATTTTTATTGAGGTCAAAGTATTGGCATACATAGAAAGTATAATAACAATGCATAACAGTGCATAATTATATATCAGAAAAAAGGACTTATGGAAAGAAGCACCATAAAGATTAGATAGTAATAAAACATGCAATTAACAATATCCACCATATCAATAGGCCATGACATGAATTACACGTAACAAACAACGTCTATTATCCGTAGGCTTTAGTTTTAAATACGTGACTCTGTAGCCTTGCCTAGTCATATATCTACAGAGCATAGAGTAAGGTAGACCGTATGGAATACCCATTGAGAAGGCATATATAATCAGTAACATCTACCACATCAAGGTATATAATGCAAAATTTTAGGTAGAAGTTTGTGTACAGTAAATGATGTCCACCGTTTATATGATATAAAGCTCTGTGGTTGAACATCGCTAAAGAAGGAAGATAAATGCATGCCAATATTCATCTAAGCCTTTTATGGGGAATAGAAGGCCACTTATGGACCTCATACTTTATGGGATGATGACAAGGGCCTAAGGCTACATGAAAGAGAAGAGACCACTAGTGGATCTCAGTATTAAGACCTCTTACTTTCTTATTAGAATTAAACAAACAAATCCCCCACATGCTGAGACGAGCCTCTCATGGGCCCCATTGCATTTGAATTCTATTTAAAGGGAATATAACAAACATTCTTACTGAGCTAGGGAAGAAATAAGTGATGCTGACCAATCATGCTGGGTCAGGTGAAGTAATATAAGGTCAGCAATATGATGGGATGTAAGAATTACTATTAGAATTAGAAGAATGGTAGAAAGGGTTGCGGTATTTGCAAGATAACCCGCATATTTAGTCCTCCTAGTCTAGAAGGCACATTAGATGGGAAGTTGGGGGGGGGGGAGGTGGGCATTTAAATATGGTAGGTACGAGAGAAGAAACTTCACGTTAGTAATATATTTGGTGAAACTATGGGGGGGAGGAGGTGTGAATTTAAGTAGCCCAAACTAGGCATATCAGGGAATTGCACATTGCAAAAAAAAAAGGGAGAAAGAGCACTGTATCCTGACTCAACATACACTAATTGCAATAGGACAGAACTTTACATCTGTGTGGGAGACTAGCTGGGCATAGACAAAAGCTATATTCCGTGAACCTATAGCTAAATATAAGTGCAGGTCCAGCCTGCGCTAGAAAAGAGGACATCCTGAAGTGACTGAGATCAGACCAAAGGATAGGTATTAGTCAGCAGTACGGTTACAGCCCTCCTGTATATATATGCAAATATGAGTAATATGGAAAGCACAGGAGTTTGCCATGGCTACACAACAATTGCAGATAGTTAATTGAGAGCAAATTTATAACTGTAGCGCGGAGTGTACAATTAGAACATTACTTATGTACAATAACAGGCATTATGGTGCAATGCTATATCAAAAACTATTCTATAAAGCCATATATTTGTTAGACACAAACATCACGCTGCCCCGGCCACTGGCAGCGAGAGGTCATGCACACAAATTTCCTCTAAACACAATGCCTATACATGAAGCATGAGAGCCTGCAAACTTAGAAGAATTATGTGGTGAAATATTTAAATTCTGGTAAGCTCACTAAATATGCAAACAATGAGGAGCCTGTACATATAATGCAATAACATGAATAGCTAAAGGGATGATAAACTGGCCCCATTTGAACATAAACAGAAATACATATAGATAGCATTACATTCAGTTTCTATTAATGCCCCAATGAAAAATAAAAAAACATATCAGGGCTCAAACAAATTTTGCAGGGAACAGCTTGTAGTAATCTGTAAGCATATAATATTGCAGCTCCACACTTGGGGATATACAGTATAGCAGTGGCCAGTATAGTATATATATATATGCATGACAAGCAGTCCTATTAGACAGTGAGATGTAAATATTCAGACTCAAAGTAGCATCATATGTTATAGTACAGACGCTACTAGTAGATTCCTAGAAAGCTCCAAATTAGCCAATGCCTCTTCTGAAAGCACCAGGAACATAACAATGAGCGGTGCTTTAAAGCTCTATCATTTAAACTTATATATGTATCGCATACAGTTAGCAGTCCCCCTAAACATCGTGAGGGTAAATGTTCAGACTGGTGATAAGTTCCATATACGTTGCAAGGCAAAAGCTGCAAGCAAGTTCACAGGGGGCTCCAGATTAGCCTATGCCTTTTCTTTGGTCGCCGGGTACATACTGCACCGGTAGCATGTGGCCCCGCGATGCACACCAACTCACAACGACCCACTCAGGCGCTATCACTCCTACCTCTGCACCCCGGAACCAGGCGAAAGTCTCATAGGCAAAGTTGCGGACTGTAGATGTCACAAGCCCCGCAGTTACAGGTAAGTCTAGGAGTGAGGGCTCAAAGTCACTTAAGTCTCGCGGCTCACCGGGCAGCCCAGGATCAAAGCACTTAGTCGGGCAATCACCTTCTGTCATCCTCGGTATTATGTGAGCCTCTCGGGCAGCTTGGTGTCTGGTATGATGACTGAGCGGCTTGCCATGCTGGAGCGAGTTGGGCAGGCGACACAAGGACTCATGAGCTGGCATACCCTCGGCAATACTCCGGTCTGAACCTGCGTTAACGCTAGACAGGCTGAGGGCAATATGCTCAGGAACAGTAGTTGCAGTGCAGTACTCGTGAAGTGTTGCTTCCATTCTGGCGAAATGTGCATATAGGAGCTGCGCCACTTCCTCTGCCCAGTAGTTCAGGGCCTCCATCCTTGCCATATTTTTATAGCGCTTTTAGAAGCCAGGGATAGGTTCCTGGAAACTTGCAGGGTCTTGTAGGATTATTAAAGATCAAGAGATTTTCCTATGGTGTGAAAAAAATTGTGATCCTAAGGGTAGATAAATGAAATTTCAGTCGTGATAGAGCCAGGAGCTCCATTCATGCACGTCTTGCTCCCTTGGAAGTTGGCTCCGCCCCCCAGTTTGACATAGTTTCATATTGCAGTCACCATATTGAGTTTAGTTTGTGTATTTCTGATTTGTTTTTGCAAGATATACCCGTGTCTCCTATTTATAGCTGCTGGATATTATTGTGATATTTACAGATACTCTTTTGTCTATGTATACATTTATATTGTCACTACATAGGTTTTGTAACGTGCATTAATCATAATTGGTGAATCATCCTGTATGTGCTTTGCTCTTTGTTAACCTCAAAAAAACTATTAAAAAAAATATGGTAACAGAATCTTCATCCTAAACAAGTGGCTGCGGAACAAATACAGACGGCGGGGGGCGTGTCCGGGCCAAGACCCAAGATGTTTCTATCAGGAGTAATTATGTTTCTATCAGGAGTAATTTGAGGAAGCACTTCTTTACAGAAAGAGTGGTTGATTTATGGAATAAACTTCCTCAAGAGGTAGTAGCAACAAACACTGTGGGGGACTTTAAAAATGCATGGGACAAGCATAGGGCTATCCTACGAACTAGATAAGTTTATACTGTTAGGTAAGGTCGGGCAGATTTGCTGGGCCTATGGCTCTTATCTGCCGTCAATATCTATGTTTCTATGTTTCTATGGTCGACAAACTGAGAGCTCTTTAAAGTTAGTTTACAATCCGCCCTGTAACTTTGATATTTATCAACCATCTGGCGCTGAATTATACCTAAATATATTTCAACTAATGTGCCGAGCTGGAGTATCTACTTTTTGAACAGAACTGAGCTTCTTAGACCGGACTGCTGAGGTCTGTTGGCGGCTCTGGTGGCGAGAGATCTCAGCACCCCCCCCCCCCGGGGAACCGGGGTAGCAGAGCAGATTAACTACATCTGTACAATAACCAGTCTAATAACCCTGCAGAAAACATAACTTTGATCATGGAAGAGGACCTATACACTAAATTGCAAGCCCTATTTGCGGAGTCAGAAAAGCTGTTTAGCAAAAGATTTGATCGCCTCATGACAATACTGGGCGCAGAAGTGGAGAGGGAGGCTATGCCCAGCGCTGAAGTGGTACTTATCCGCTCTGACCTACCTACTTTGCAGCAACAAAAGGCTGGGGCCGCTGATGTCAATCTGGAGGAAGCGCGTGGATCACTGGTCCCGCAGGCCCGGGACGCGCTGACAATGGGGTCCTGCATGGAAGCTGGCAAAGAGTCCCCCATCAACGCATGGCCTGAGGTAGAACCGGACGTTACCTACCTCGCTAGTGACAGCCAAACTGAGGTGACTGGTAGGGTCGGGGTGGGGAGAGCGGCCGGCTCCCTTGCTTGCGGCCCTGCGGGTGTTCAAAAACAAAAGCGGCAGACGGGTTGTCGCTGTACAGCTGCCTACACATTTTCAGTCAGGTACCTCTGCCGACGCATGCTGGAGGATTTGCGGCTGGTTCCTACTGTAGCCTGTCTCCTTCTTAATACCCCTGTGATAGTCGGAATTGGGTGACATTCCGAGTACAGTGGAAACCCCAGACTGGAGGGCTTGATATAAGATCCGGACTTTATTTTAGACTTGGGAACATTGATGAGGATCATGAGGTCCGATGTTCAGGCCCAGGACGCTATAAGTTCTTTAGTTGGACTCCCATTCTCTGTACTGGTTTGGCTGCAAATTTATATATTTGGGGTAATGCTTTGTATAACCATACAATCATATATCTATAACTTTATGCTTGTGTGAGCATGCACATATAGGTCTCCTTTATATAAGGCAGATGACTGATTAGTGTTTAGGATTAAAGATCTAAATGTAGTATGAGTGTGCTGTTTTCCCATAATGGGTACTTTGATGTTATGCTACCCTTCATTCAGCTCCACAAATAGTATTAACTATATTAGGATCGCTAGCCCAGCTAGATGACATAAAATGGGACGTTTTAGTTTACTCATGGTTTTAGCTGTATAAATATCTTTTGTCTTCTACTGGCTGTTCTTAATGCTGGGTCACTTAATTGTGAGGATGTGTATGTATGTATGCAGGTTTATACATGTGTATATTTAATGAACAAGGTCTCATATTTCTACCTTTCTACACATGCTGTTCAATACTGTATGCAAAATCCCATAGAATATCCTGCTGGTATAATCTTGATATAGGAGTGGGATATATACTACGTGCTAGTTAATGGTTGTAGGGGCTGCTGTAAAATATTATTCCACACCCCTTTAGATTCCCTATGGCATAGCATGTCTCTAAGAATACAATACCCAAACGCCTTACATATAGTACAAGAGAGTACTTCTTTATATTTTAATAGGGCCTTAGAGGGCCCCTGAAGCTATAATCCCCTACAGGTATCTCTAATTCCTTTTCAACACTCAGGGTCTAAATATTATATTAGGGTAAAAATGTGCTGCTTGGTATGCTAGGTTCTTCAACTGTGCGGACCTGTGTGTTTGAAGGCATGTAGTTTCATGTATTTATTATTGAGCCATATCCAAAGTTTAGGCTGTACTAGACATGTCGTTCATTACAATGTGCTGAACCCTATAGAGCAATCTGTTGGCTTTTTTTTTTAAAGTAAGGGTCTATTGTATATCAGGTGCTACATAATGATTCCCCCCCAAATGTTTAAGGTAGAGATAACATTATTACAGCATTGGGTCAAAGTGTGGCCCTATTAACATTCTCTCCATTCTCTACCCATCACCTATATATTCCTTTTTTACCTTTTGAATATGTCATGGACAAGTACAAGCCTGCATATGTTGCAAATTGTTTATTGAAGTTAGGCTTAGACTAAGTTGGTTGTTTCGCTCTATGTTATTTGTCCTTTTGAAAATGCGCTTAGATAAAATGAGGTAATATACATGGCTAGAAAATGTACCTTTGCGTAAAGGTATACTTAGATTTTACAGATATGAAGTCATGCTTGTTTAATCCGTCATGTAAGTCCTGATGTCTGTCAAATGGGCATGTTGCTATGATGTTTTTTTGTGCAATTTTATTTTTGCCTGTCATATTACCTCAATAAAAAATTATTTAAAAAAAAAAAAAATACAGACGGCGGCCTGACTTGTACACACACTCCACTACGCGTTTAATGGTACACACCTCTTCATCATGTGATGCTTGTTATTTATGTGTTGTGTTATCTAATTATATACCAACAAATTGTACTTGTATTATTGTGGTCTCCATTTCTTAATATGCTTATCTTGTAACGCGCGTTTCACAACAAATCAAATATACATAAATATCCGGGAAACTAATTTACCTTGAGTAGATTCAAGCAGCTCAAGGAGGATATAAAATAATTATAAACAAAAATAAAGGAATAACAAGACCAACCTTAAAAAATGGCAGGGACATTAAATATAAAATATATATATATTACAAGCATAATAAAGAGCACTATGCATGTCAAGGCCAAAATCTATATTCTTTATAGCTATAAAAAGACGAGTAAAACCAATGATAGAAACGCAGTGACAAACAAATTCCTTGTCGTTACCAAAAATGTTTTTTCCCAGTTAAACAGAGACATATAAAGGTAACAGAGGTTCTGATGGAATACATATATATCCATATAGGTAAACTGTTATTTTTAGTTTTCAAAAACACAGAATTGCCAAAAATGAGTTATTATTTAAAAGGAGAATCAGAGAACATCCGAGGAATAATAGACCTGTCTGATGTCAGCAGTGATAAGCTACTTGCAGGTATAATAGGGGATTACATTCAAGTCTTCATTCATGTAAAACACAGTTATAATGGGCAGTCAGCATGGTTTTATGAGTGATCAATCATGTTACGATAATACAATTAGTTAGACTAAAGATGTAAGGAAGAACTTGGATAAAAGCATTTCAGTTAATGTGGGCTACTTAGCCTATGCAAAGCTTTTGATACAGAGTCAGACTGGAAATTACTGTATAAAATCAAGGAAGATTAAACTAATATTAGCACATGGGAATTCCAATCAATTAAAACAGCTCTATAAGGTCTATGCTGGCCAGTGGCTTTACAGAAATTTCAAATTCAAAGACCATTAGAAAAGTGTTTTTTGGTTTTCAGTTGGCTTTGTACAATGTTTTTGAGTACTATTTAAAATGATTTTACAAGTTTTCTTTTTCATCAGCCTTGGCCTCTTAAAAACAAATTCTCTTTTAAATAAGAATTTAAATAAATAGTATTTGCAAAACTCTTTTCAATGTTATACATTTTTGTGTATGCTTATTTCCCATAGTAATTATGGGCTAGATCACAAGTGGTGCGTTAGCACTCACGATATAAGAAGATTGTGTGCATGTTAATTTTCATGTGTATTACAAGTTGAAAGTAAATGTGTTAGCTGGAGTGTAATCTAATTTAACGCGCATTGGGTTAGTGCGACATAAGACCTTGCGTAAAGGGTAAGAGTTAAAATAAAGGTTGCACCAAACACAACATAAATACTTTAAAATAAACTGTTACACTCATAGAAACACTATCTGATAAAAATTAGTCATATAAACAAGCTTGCTACTATTAGTATGGGTAACGGTTAAAAGCTCTAACCAATGAGGATCAAGGACGATCAAAAAAAGCAATAAATGAACTGAAGAGGCATCCTTGAAAAAGCCAGCACTATTGGTGAAACATACATCGGATGTCATTCAACAATGCGATACTAGGAGGGTGGGACTAAATTGGGAACTGTTTTCTTCACAAACTGAGAAAGCTGTGTACTTACGGCACCTGTAATGTGTTGCATACATTGGGCTCCATTTATCAAGCAGCGGATGTTGCTTCCGAGGCCCATAGTTTTATCTGTTGCTCCTTAACCTGTTCTCTATCTTTTAGGTGGCAGATTGAAATCATCCCAATCCGATATAATCAAGATGATTGACAGCCCCTGCTAGTGGCCGATTGGCGACCAGTTAGCAGGTTCTGCATTGCACAAGCATGTCTAGTGAAATGCTTGTGCAATAACTGCGGACAGCATATGCTGTCTGGGTGCAGCAATGTCCAGCGGACATGATTCACTGTAGGGAATCATGCCTGCTCGACATTTTATAAATGGAGCCCATTGTATCCCTCAATACCCTGAGTGACTGTAGTCCCTTCTTTAGGGCTAGATTATGAGTGGCACACTAACTATTGTGCGTTAACAATATCATGTTTTTCTCAGTTTTTTGCGCATGAGTTGAAAGTAAAGGCTTCCCTCAAGCTCAATCACGATTTAGGTTATCGAGTATGTATATATGTTTGTACATATGTATTTAAGTATTTATGTGTTTTACTGTATATTTACTATACATATTTCACATTCCAATGTTCTTCACATACGGGAAAATGTACTTTTTATTGTAAATACATATTGCTATATACAGGGAGTGCAGAATTATTAGGCAAGTTGTATTTTTGAGGATTCATTTTATTATTGAACAACAACCATGTTCTCAATGAACCCAAAAAACTCATTAATATCAAAGCTGAATATTTTTGGAAGTAGTTTTTAGTTTGTTTTTAGTTTTAGCTATTTTAGGGGGATATCTGTGTGTGCAGGTGACTATTACTGTGCATAATTATTAGGCAACTTAACAAAAAATAAATATATACCCATTTCAATTATTTATTTTTACCAGTGAAACCAATATAACATCTCAACATTCACAAATATACATTTCTGACATTCAAAAACAAAGCAAAAACAAATCAGTGACCAATATAGCCACCTTTCTTTGCAAGGACACTCAAAAGCCTGCCATACATGGATTCTGTCAGTGTTTTGATCTGTTCACCATCAACATTGCGTGCAGCAGCAACCACAGCCTCCCAGACACTGTTCAGAGAGGTGTACTGTTTTTCCTCCTTGTAAATCTCACATTTGATGACGGACCACAGGTTCTCAATGGGGTTCAGATCATGTGAACAAGGAGGCCATGTCATTAGATTTTCTTCTTTTATACCCTTTCTTGCCAGCCACGCTGTGGAGTACTTGGACGCGTGTGATGGAGCATTGTCCTGCATGAAAATCATGTTTTTCTTGAAGGATGCAGACTTCTTCCTGTACCACTGCTTGAAGAAGGTGTCTTCCAGAAACTGGCAGTAGGACTGGGAGTTGAGCTTGACTCCATCCTCAACCCGAAAAGGCCCCACAAGCTCATCTTTGATGATACCAGCCCAAACCAGTACTCCACCTCCACCTTGCTGGCGTCTGAGTCAGACTGGAGCTCTCTGCCCTTTACCAATCCAGCCACGGGCCCATCCATCTGGCCCATCAAGACTCACTCTCATTTCATCAGTCCATAAAACCTTAGAAAAATCAGTCTTGAGATATTTCTTGGCCCAGTCTTGACTTTTCAGCTTGTGTGTCTTGTTCAGTGGTGGTCGTCTTTCAGCCTTTCTTACCTTGGCCATGTCTCTGAGTATTGCACACCTTGTGCTTTTGGGCACTCCAGTGATGTTGCAGCTCTGAAATATGGCCAAACTGGTGGCAAGTGGCATCTTGGCAGCTGCATGCTTGACTTTTCTCAGTTCATGGGCAGTTATTTTGCGCCTTGGTTTTTCCACACGCTTCTTGTGACCCTGTTGACTATTTTGAATAAAACGCTTGATTGTTCGATGATCACGCTTCAGAAGCTTTGCAATTTTAAGAGTGCTGCATCCCTCTGCAAGATATCTCACTATTTTTTACTTTTCTGAGCCTGACAAGTCCTTCTTTTGACCCATTTTGCCAAAGGAAAGGAAGTTGCCTAATAATTATGCACACCTGATATAGGGTGTTGATGTCATTAGACCACACCCCTTCTCATTACAGAGATGCACATCACCTAATATGCTTAATTGGTAGTAGGCTTTCGAGCCTATACAGCTTGGAGTAAGACAACATGCATAAAGAGGATGATGTGGTCAAAATACTCATTTGCCTAATAATTCTGCACTCCCTGTACATATCTATATAAACCTATACATCTATTCCTATAGATCTATAGATATATAGGTATCAATATGTATTTTACATTAACAGTATCATATATATATATACAGGGAGTGCAGAATTATTAGGCAAATTAGTATTTTGACCACATCATCCTCTTTATGTATGTTGTCTTACTCCAAGCTGTATAGGCTTGAAAGCCTACTACCAATTAAGCATATTAGGTGATGTGCATCTCTGTAATGAGAAGGGGTGTGGTCTAATGACATCAACACCCTATATCAGGTGTGCATAATTATTAGGCAACTTCCTTTCCTTTGGCAAAATGGGTCAAAAGAAGGACTTGACAGGCTCAGAAAAGTCAAAAATAGTGAGAAATCATGCAGAGGGATGCAGCACTCTTAAAATTGCAAAGCTTCTGAACCGTGATCATCGAACAATCAAGTGTTTCATTCAAAATAGTCAACAGGGTCGCAAGAAGCGTGTGGAAAAACCAAGGCGCAAAATAACTGCCCATGAACTGAGAAAAGTCAAGCGTGCAGCTGCCAAGATGCCACTTGCCACCAGTTTGGCCATATTTCAGAGCTGCAACATCACTGGAGTGCCCAAAAGCACAAGGTGTGCAATACTCAGAGACATGGCCAAGGTAAGAAAGGCTGAAAGACGACCACCACTGAACAAGACACACAAGCTGAAACGTCAAGACTGGGCCAAGAAATATCTCAAGAATGATTTTTCTAAGGTTTTATGGACTGATGAAATGAGAGTGAGTCTTGATGGGCCAGATGGATGGGCCCATGGCTGGATTGGTAAAGGGCAGAGAGCTCCAATCCGACTCAGACGCCAGCAAGGTGGAGGTGGAGTACTGGTTTGGGCTGGTATCATCAAAGATGAGCTTGTGGGGCCTTTTCGGGCTGAGGATGGAGTCAAGCTCAACTCCCAGTCCTACTGCCAGCTTCAAGCAGTGGTACAGGAAGAAGTCTGCATCCTTCAAGAAAAACATGATTTTCATGCAGGACAATGCTCCATCACACGCGTCCAAGTACTCCACAGCGTGGCTGGCAAGAAAGGGTATAAAAGAAGAAAATATAATGACATGGCCTCCTTGTTCACCTGATCTGAACCCCATTGAGAACCTGTGGTCCATCATCAAATGTGAGATTTACAAGGAGGGAAAACAGTACACCTCTCTGAACAGTGTCTGGGAGGCTGTGGTTGCTGCTGCACGCAATGTTGATGGTGAACAGATCAAAACACTGACAGAATCCATGGATGGCAGGCTTTTGAGTGTCCTTGCAAAGAAAGGTGGCTATATTGGTCACTGATTTGTTTTTGTTTTGTTTTTGAATGTCAGAAATGTATATTTGTGAATGTTGAGATGTTATATTGGTTTCACTGGTAAAAATAAATAATTGAAATGGGTATATATTTGTTTTTTGTTAAGTTGCCTAATAATTATGCACAGTAATAGTCACCTGCACACACAGATATCCCCCTAAAATAGCTATAACTAAAAACAAACTAAAAACTACTTCCAAAACTATTCAGCTTTGATATTAATGAGTTTTTTGGGTTCATTGAGAACATGGTTGTTGTTCAATAATAAAATTAATCCTCAAAAATACAACTTGCCTAATAATTCTGCACTCCCTGTATGTATATATATATATATATATATATATATATATATATATATATATATATATATATATATACATATTTAATAATAAAAAGTACATTATTTTCTATGTGTAACTAAACAAATGCACATGTCTAGTGCTAAGCATTTGAAAAAGAAAATTTAACAAAAAGGCCTAAGTGAAGATAAAAACAAGCACATACTAACCTGAGTAGCGCATAGAAGGACAATTGCCACGCTAATGCAGAGTCAGATAGCACACCAGGGACAGGCAACTGTGCTATTGTCAAGCCATGTAGTGTGCAGGAGATTGAGGACCACCCTATTCCATTCAGTCACAGTTAAGGGACCCCAAATCAGGCCAATCTGCATGGGCTTTTCAATCTCGAGTGTAGAGTAAGTACCAGTAGATGGTCCAGGCAAAAATGTTCCTGGAAGCTGCTGAGAAGCCAAATATTTTTCTTTAAATCAAAGAGAAAAAGAGAGGCGCCTCATGGGACAGTATCGTAGCAAACCAGATCAGATATTCAAATGAGACAGCCCGTATAGGGGTATACTCACAAGGGTGGTGGCATATGAGGATGCCTAGTCGAGCGGGACAGGACTACAAGTCGCCCGACAGACGTGCACAGCGGTGCGTGGAGACGTCAAGCCACGAGGTCCGTACAGCCAACCAGCGGCCAACAAGAATCAGCATCGAACGTCCAAGCTGTTCAGAGAGTAACCAATGCTGGGCTTAAAGTCTGATCGGCAGATCAGCAAACCAATCAGGATAGCAGGTCAGAATAATAGTGAGCAAGGAGTGATATAGGTATAAAAACTCGTATTTATTGAGTTAGTTAAAAACATATGGCAAAACAGCAACGCGTTTCTCGACCTACAGGTCGTTTCATCAGGCTGATGAAACGAGTTTTTATACCTATATCACTCCTTGCTCACTATTATTCTGACCTGCTATCCTGATTGGTGTGCTGATCTGCCGATCAGACTTTAAGCCCAGCATTGGTTACTCTCTGAACAGCTTGGACGTTCGATGCTGATTCTTGTTGGCCGCTGGTTGGCTGTACGGACCTCGTGACTTGACGTCTCCACGCACCGCTGTGCACGTCTGTCGGGCGACTTGTAGTCCCGTCCCGCTCGACTAGGCATCCTCATATGCCACCACCCTTGTGAGTATACCCCTATACGGGCTGTCTCATTTGTATATCTGATCTGGTTTGCTACGATACTGTCCCATGAGGCGCCTCTCTTTTTCTCTTTGATTTACAGACACTTACCCTCACTTCCCAAGAGCGCTGCCTATATCTTCGCAAGATCCTGGGAACATCCACCTACTGAACACCTACATGAACTTTGCGCACCTCATATAGAGACTTGTTATACTCAAATATTTTTCTTCCTTACATTCTTGGAATTGTCTCTCCAGGTGCATAACTAAATCTCATACAGCTTCACTCAGAATTGGTGCAAGAGAGCAGGTTCACTTCAGGCAGGAGTGTCTTCTGAATTCTGTGACATATTCTTCGATCAGCCTCTTACCCTGACTGAGAGCAGAGATGGTCATCATACAAAGCACCTATAGCATCAGCAAAAGTCTCTAAAAAATCCAAAATAGGGTTAGCTGTTTGTAAGAAATGATAAGCCCAAGACTTAAGTTTGCCAGACAGCAGAGAAAAAATTGTCTGATTTTTACAAAGGTTGTAGAGTATGTTCTTGACTTAACAGAAAACAATACTCTGTGGTTAGTATTTAAGGCCTTTAACTTGCTTTGATCACCTTAAAATCTTCTGCAAGACGCTAGGCAGGCTCTGGCTTGTCAGGGATCATAGCCAAAGTAGGGGCAGGCAGGACTGGAGTTGACTTTAATTTATCAAACTGTTGCAGAAAGGGTACCTGGGTGGCCTGAAGATCTTGCATATTCTGTGTTAAGGAAGAGAGCTTCTGGGATACTGCTGTAATTGTTTCCACCAATCCCACAGAGACTCAATATTTTTGGTTTGGTAATTATATTGGAATGTTGTAAGGAGGAGTCTGAATTCAGGAGGCACAAGTGGGTAAGGACAGTACTGTGTAATCAAGCATTTCATCAACAGACCAGAAAAAGTTTATGGACTTATAGTGTAAGATATAGCATAGGGTAAGCAGAACTAAGATCCAATAAGTAACAAACCAGGAGTCATCAACATAGAATCAGTCCAGATCAAAGAAGTACCAGAGAGCTAATCAGTTCCACAGTCCAGATGTATAGCCAAAGGTCAGGGAGCCAGGGGATAAATAAGCACATTGCAGGAAGTGGTGCAAGGACCTGGAGGTCACTTTAGGGTAACTGGGTGTGAGGGATATTGACATGAAGTTATCAGAATTAGCAAGCACCAACTGAGAGCAGTTAGAAGAATTTATCGGCTCAGGAGTGGTACTTGCATGACATAGCATTGTGCATCCCTAGGAACATATGAACCTAGAATAGATATAAAAATGTCAGTATTAGTGCTCATGCTCACTCTGTTTCCACCGGCTGGACATTAGAACACCTCTTACCACGCTTCAGCAAGTCACATTGTGGACATCAAGAATCAAAGTTAGAGCAGTTAGGTTATGTCTAGGGAATAGCATGGTTTCCAGTCTCCTGCACACTACTTGGCTTAATAATAGCTCAGCTGCCTATCGCTGGGGCGCTATCTGACTATGCATTTGCACGGCAAGTCCTCTTTAATGCACTACTCTGGATAGTGCGATCCTCTGCTGTCTGGAAGGTAAGTGATGCTTACAGTGTAAAAAACTGTCCCACAATCACTAGAGAAGCCAAAAAAAGTCAAATATAAGGTACGTTTTACAAACTATTTAAATTACCTAGGTTATAGAATTTGATTATTTGCCTCTCTACGGACCAATGAACGAGCAACATTTTGATAAAAATAGAAAGGGATAAAATATGTACTACACTGCATAAAGGAGTCGACAAACTATAAAAAACACTTCAATATTTAATATTAACAGGGAACACATGCAAAATGTATTTTGAAATACAATCTTGGTTACTTAGTTTAAACAAATTCGAAATTGCAGGTCTCTAGGGAGTGATTGGTTTTTCCTGTTGAAGTACTTTGTCTACAGCATTTTTGTAGCATCTTAGATGCAGGCAATCAATGTTATATAACCAAAAGGTCCCCATTAGAGAAAGAGACAAGAAAATGCTTGATAAAATATTCCAGTTCATTAAAATTCTCTTTATATCTTTTATATTGAAGTTATATTACTGCTTAACACACACTGTTCTACAAAAGCACTTTGATTTAAAAGTACAGATTTTTACTTCTTAAAATGAAGACCTGCAATTATTCTACAACATGTAAGAACTCAATAGCTAGTCTAATGTAGCAAAGAATCTTAATTAACATATAAAAATGTGTTGACTGCAAATTACTGTACATAAAACATGTTAACCTTGATTCATAGACATTCTTGATGGTGGCCGAGGTTTTTTTTTGTAAAGGTGAGGTCATGTTCGAAATTCATTGTGCATCGTGCGTAACAAAACACCTCTATAAAAGGTGCAAACAGGCATTCAAAGCACAGTGTGCTGTGTGGACAGCATAAAGACACTTCGGGAGGAAGAAAAGGAGGTCCGCTGCCGGGTACCCACTGCCACACTTAAGGACCCAGATTCAAGGATGGTGAGTAAATCTTCAGGTCCTAGTGTTAGCTTTTTTTGAGGGGGGATTAGTTTTAGTATAGGGTTATTTAGTTTTTTAGTTTAGTATTAGGAAAGGGTTTTTTAGGGGAGTCTTTTTTTTTGGTGTGGGTACTTTAGTATTAGGATAGGGCTTTTTTTAACTTATGGGGTCTTAGGTTAGAGGTCATGGGGGATTAGCTGTTAGGGGTTAATAGACTAGGGAGATTATTGCATTGGGGATTGTGGCAGTGTAGGGGTTAATGGCATAGGGGTTTTATTTCGATGGGGTTGTGGCAGTTTAGGGGTTAAGTTTACGTAGTGGGTTTATTGCGATGGGGGTTATAGGCAGTTTTGGGGTTAATGGTGTAGGGGGTGTTATTGTGATGTGGAATGTGGCCGTTTAGGGGTTAAGTAGTGTAAGGGGGTTTATGGCAATGGGGTTTCTTGGCAGTTTAGGGGTTAATAGTGTATGGGTTTTTATTGTGAGGTGGGTTGTGGCAGTTTAGGGATTAAGTAGTGTAGGTTTAGACATAAGGGGTTGTGTAGTTGGTTTTTGCTATAGGGGTTGTGCTGGTTCAGTGTAGCGTTTTTTTTTTGCCATGTTGGTTGTGGTGGTTTATATTATTAAAAGAATAACAAACAAACAATTCGTTAATATGTTCATTTGTTATTCTTTTAATTCATGCAGGCTGCCGTTTGCTCATTCAGTTTTGTGGCGAATGACCGACTTAGGCATTATTCGGATAAATTGAGATTCATCCGAGTACGAATGCACATGTCTAGTACAAATATTTATAAATACCCTAAATCAAAGTTGTGATGTTAGGGGCAAGTATTTTTCCGCAACATTTTTCATGACTAGGTGGATAACAGCTTGAATGGAGCCCCATCTTCCAAAGATAACACACACCACACTTAAAATAACCCCCATAAGACAGATGGATTTACCATCTTTGAAATGTGATCTCTCATGCCCCTCTAAGTAACAAGTGATTCCCAGAGGCATTGCAACCTCCCACTTCTAACTGGGACACCTACAACCCATGCATGCACAAAAATGCCTTTTTCTGAAAGAAGAGTAACTCCTTCTTTAAGTGATTTGACCTCTTGATCATGAATATATATAATTTGCATTATAGTTTTATTAATATGCAGTATAGATTATACTGTTAAATGGTGATGCATATGACTAAAACCAGTAGTGTCAGTATTTAGATTTCAATGTATTGCTATTGGAGGATATTCAAATGCTTTCCTGATGATTGATCACAGTCATTTGTGCAACTACTGTAGAGTCATTGGCTCCATTTATAAAGCTGCACATGCAGCTTTGAAGTGCCTTTGGTGCATGACCAAGCCTGCAGTCAATAGTTAAGAAGCAGCGGGCATCAGATGCTTCCTAACCTATACCCCAGCTCTGAACTAGCAGATTAAAATCACCAAGGACTAATCCCACTTAAGTGATTGACAGCCCCTGCTCATGCATGTTTGGCTGCTTGAGAGCAGGGGGTGGAGTTGCACAAGCAACAGTGTTGCTATGTGGACAGGTTCCTGGGAGCATACCTTGTCTGCCTGGCATTTGATAAATTGACAGATTACAAGTAGCGCATTAACATTTACGCCCAAACGATAAGGGGTTTATTGCAGCTGTTTGCATACAACAGGTTTTTAGCTTGTATAAAAAGTTGAAAATAAACGCGATCACTTGAGCGTAATCAGAATTTACGCTAGAATGATTACAGCATCCTCAGAGCTCTGGTTAACTGTTTCGCAAAACAAAAAAGTGTCACAAAACAAATCAAAAATACATTACAAAGTACATATACACTCATAATAACACCATCTTATAAAAATTATAAAAAGAAAAATATTGCACAAAAGTTGTAAAGGCTCAAAGATATGAGATCTCAGGTGTTAGTGGGAGTAACAGTCAAAGGGCTTTAACATACAGATACATAAATATACATGTCTAAATATGTATATATTTATTATTGCCAACCGCTGTTGGTTTATTTCTCTTTTGTGTGTTTAATATACTGTATATATATATATATATATATATATAATCAATGTCCATAGGGCACTGCACACACTTTTCAACTGTAAAGCTGCCCGGGGTGCATTCAATCAAGTTGCACACAAATTCCAAATAATAGGAGCGCACTCGCCGGGTCTTAAATAAGTAATAAAATTTATTTATACAAAGTGACGTTTCGGGGTGGTTAGCCCCGTCCTCAGACCATTACAACAATTGAAATAAACAGCAAACATTTATACATTACCCTCCACCATCACCACGTACTACCGGAAGTGCCGCCGGCGTCCTGCAGAACTCAGTGCGCAGGTCCGCCGGTTGCCATAGTTACCCGGATATACAACTCTGAAATTAAAAAGAAATATTATAAGACACAGTAAATATCTGCCATCTCAGTACTTGTATATTTATCCTATTCTATGTATCATTAATAGTCTCCTTGTGGCTTACTGTCATTGTTATTACTATACGCCACCATGTCAACATGTATCCGGTTGTCAAGGCAACCGTTGTAATGGCATACAATCCCACATAACCTCAGATCCTAAATATGGATAATAACAATGCTTAGTTAATAAGATATAAGGCTATTGATAGAAACTGGTTGTGACAGGTCTATAGCTAACTCCCCATATATAGTAATTCCCTTAGGCAATCAACCTTTAATCTGGTACTATGTTAGGGCTAAGACAATAGTAAAGTGTCACAAAAATTCTATCTATAACCATAGTTGATATACCAAAAACATGATTATAACCAAGTATCTTACAAGAAACAGTGCCAATCCAATTGTGTATTTAACCCCTTGGGGAATAAAGTCCCCAAGTTGTAAATCCACCTGGACTCTTTTTGTAACAATAGATTGGCTCTGTCACCACCCCTACTGAGTTTAGGTACGTGATCAATGATCACATACCTCAAATCACTAACAGTATGGCCACTCATTGCAAAATGCCTGGCAACAGGCTGCTCCGATTCTTGCTCTCGAATTGCCAATCTAATGGCAGAGCGATGGTTGGCCATACGTATGCGGAGGGTGTCTACCGTCTTACCCACATAGAATAGGCCACATGGGCAATGTAAGAGGTAGATAATATATTCAGTGGTGCACGTTACTCTATATTTAATAGTGTACTTTTTGTTAGTGTGGGGATGTGTAAATGCCTTGGTATTACTCATGCCATTACACGTAGTGCAACCAAGGCACCTATAACAGCCCACTTTTGATGATTGAAGCCAAGTGGTCTTTTTATAGCTGTCCACTGGATCCACTTTCACTAGAGAGTCCCTTAGTGATCTTCCTCTTCTGTAGGTCACTCTTGGTGGTTCCATGTTAGTGAATGGTAATGTTGGATCACTAGTCACTATATCCCATCGATCTCTCACTGCTCCAGGTATTCCCTTTTTGTCTGCAGTGTATGTAGTTAGATAGGTCAAACGATTCTGTGTCTCCAGGGGTTTTCTTGTACATAGGGCCTCATCTTGTTTCATATCCCAAAACTTAGCCAGGTGTTGATCGATGTGGGCTTGTCGGTATCCTCTTTGTAGAAATCTCATTTTCATCTCTAGAAGTTGTTCTTTGGCCTTATTAGGATCACTATTGTTGCGGACTACCCTTTTAAATTGTGATATCGGTAGCGCTCGCTTAAGACCCGCTGGGTGGCAGCTTGAAGCTTGTAATAATGAATTTCTATCCGTGGTCTTTCGAAAGACCAAATCTCCAATTTAAAATGGAGCATAATCAAAATTCAGTGGATTTCCTGGACTTACGTATTACAATCCAGGGGGATGGGCTGGGTACTACCCTCTTTCGAAAGACCACGGATAGAAATTCATTATTACAAGCTTCAAGCTGCCACCCAGCGGGTCTTAAGCGAGCGCTACCGATATCACAATTTAAAAGGGTAGTCCGCAACAATAGTGATCCTAATAAGGCCAAAGAACAACTTCTAGAGATGAAAATGAGATTTCTACAAAGAGGATACCGACAAGCCCACATCGATCAACACCTGGCTAAGTTTTGGGATATGAAACAAGATGAGGCCCTATGTACAAGAAAACCCCTGGAGACACAGAATCGTTTGACCTATCTAACTACATACACTGCAGACAAAAAGGGAATACCTGGAGCAGTGAGAGATCGATGGGATATAGTGACTAGTGATCCAACATTGCCATTCACTAACATGGAACCACCAAGAGTGACCTACAGAAGAGGAAGATCACTAAGGGACTCTCTAGTGAAAGTGGATCCAGTGGACAGCTATAAAAAGACCACTTGGCTTCAATCATCAAAAGTGGGCTGTTATAGGTGCCTTGGTTGCACTACGTGTAATGGCATGAGTAATACCAAGGCATTTACACATCCCCACACTAACAAAAAGTACACTATTAAATATAGAGTAACGTGCACCACTGAATATATTATCTACCTCTTACATTGCCCATGTGGCCTATTCTATGTGGGTAAGACGGTAGACACCCTCCGCATACGTATGGCCAACCATCGCTCTGCCATTAGATTGGCAATTCGAGAGCAAGAATCGGAGCAGCCTGTTGCCAGGCATTTTGCAATGAGTGGCCATACTGTTAGTGATTTGAGGTATGTGATCATTGATCACGTACCTAAACTCAGTAGGGGTGGTGACAGAGCCAATCTATTGTTACAAAAAGAGTCCAGGTGGATTTACAACTTGGGGACTTTATTCCCCAAGGGGTTAAATACACAATTGGATTGGCACTGTTTCTTGTAAGATACTTGGTTATAATCATGTTTTTGGTATATCAACTATGGTTATAGATAGAATTTTTGTGACACTTTACTATTGTCTTAGCCCTAACATAGTACCAGATTAAAGGTTGATTGCCTAAGGGAATTACTATATATGGGGAGTTAGCTATAGACCTGTCACAACCAGTTTCTATCAATAGCCTTATATCTTATTAACTAAGCATTGTTATTATCCATATTTAGGATCTGAGGTTATGTGGGATTGTATGCCATTACAACGGTTGCCTTGACAACCGGATACATGTTGACATGGTGGCGTATAGTAATAACAATGACAGTAAGCCACAAGGAGACTATTAATGATACATAGAATAGGATAAATATACAAGTACTGAGATGGCAGATATTTACTGTGTCTTATAATATTTCTTTTTAATTTCAGAGTTGTATATCCGGGTAACTATGGCAACTGGCGGACCTGCGCACTGAGTTCTGCAGGACGCCGGCGGCACTTCCGGTAGTACGTGGTGATGGTGGAGGGTAATGTATAAATGTTTGCTGTTTATTTCAATTGTTGTAATGGTCTGAGGACGGGGCTAACCACCCCGAAACGTCACTTTGTATAAATACATTTTATTACTTATTTAAGACCCGGCGAGTGCGCTCCTATTATTTGGAATTTATATATATATATATATATATATATATATATAAAACAGTCCCAGAGCTCCGCACTCACTGTAACCAGTAGACAACAGGTGCCCGGGGTGCATCCAAAGTAATCATATGCATAAAAAAGAAGACGCACTCGCCGGGTCTTAGCAATTCATGTGTTTAATACACCATGTCCAGTAGTGACGTTTCGGGGTAGTTAGCCCCGTCCTCAGACCAATAAAATATATACAATAATTACAGACATATATAGCCTTACCCTCCACCAAGATTCCATACCGGAAGTGTCCACAGCGTTCCCCCTACGCCACTGCGCAGGACCGGGGGTGGTCATGGCAACCGGTATACACAATACTCACAAAGTGACATCAGACACTGGATCCTACGGACACGCCCATCTGCACTGACAGTGCCAAATGTAGCCGTAAGAGCCGGATAGCATTTACTATGCTAACAACAAGTCTGCAAGAAAAAATGGAATAATAACACATAATAAGTAACAAAGTATTTACAATGATATCTCAAAGTTCAATATAGAGGACAATTTCAGTATAAGGCAATCTATCTGATATATGTCATGTATGCAGCATAAATGCATTTTGAGTAAGAAAGGCCCATATAATGTAGAATTAACAATCTGGGAATAAACTACCAATATATAGATTAGCCATAAACTTGTTATAGACAATTTTCATAGGAAGCAGTGCCAATCTAAATTTACATTTAGCCCATTTGGTGTTATAGTATTGAGTGTATAAATCCATCTGGATTCTTTTTGTAGAAGTAGTTTGGCCCTGTCTCCCCCTCTACTGGGTCTAGGAACATGATCAATGATGACATAACGTAGGTTAGACACCGCATGGCCAGCCAACGCAAAATGTCTAGCAACAGGTTGGTCAGATTGTTTTTTATCAATTGCTGCTCTAATTGCAGTGCGGTGGTTGGCCATGCGGGTCCGCAGATCATCAATGGTTTTAACCACGTAATATAATCCACAGGGGCAATGAATCAAATAGACAACATATTCAGTGGTACAAGTTACACAATGTCTTATAAAGAATTTTTTGTTTGTATGGGGGTGTACAAAAAACTTAGTGGCACTAAGACCACTGCACGTAGTACAACCCAGACATTTGAAGCAGCCTGGTTTTGATGGATTTAGCCATGTTGATTTCTTGTAACAGTCAATAGGATCCACCTTGACTAGAGTGTCCCGAATGGATCTGGATCTTCTGAAACTGACTCTAGGTGGTCCCATGTTGATAAAGGGTAGAGTCTGGTCAGACTGCACAATGTCCCAGTCCTTCCTTAGTACTGCTGGTAAATTCTGTTTATCTACTGTATATGTTGTCACATATGTCATCCTATCAGTATCAGTTTTCCTAGTAGTTGTTCCTCTTGTGGTAAATCCCAGAATTGTTCCAGATGTTTATTTAGGTGCTGCTCATTATATCCCCGTTGAAGAAATCTTGACTTCATTTCTAGCAGTTGTTTTTTTGTTTGTACAGGGTCGCTATTATTTCTGACGGCTCTTTTGAATTGGGAAATTGGCAGCGCCTTCTTTAAAGCCGGAGGGTGACAGCTGGTAGCCTGGAGCAGGGAATTTCTGTCAGTGGCCTTACGAAATAGTGTAGTTGAAAGTTGGTTCTGGTTCTTATATATACGCAGATCTAAAAAAATCTACAGATGTTTCACTGTATTCCATCTTGAATTGTAGATTGGAGCGTAATTCGTTCAGCTGGTTGAACCATTGTTGGAGATCCTGTGTCGATTCATCCCAAATTAAAAACAAGTCGTCTATGTAGCGACGAAACATCCTAATGTTGGGATGGAAAAATAAATCAGTATTGTACTGTTCGAACTCTGCCATATATAAATTGGCAAATGATGGGGCCACACTCGACCCAATCGCCGTACCTAAGAGCTGTAGGTAAAACAGGTTCTCAAAGCGGAAATAATTCATTGTAAGGCAGTAGTTTAGCATTTCCATTATCCACTCAGCATTTGGTCCTACAAAAGGATATCTTCTCAGGTGGTTACGGACTGCCTCCATGCCCTGGCTATGTAGTATAATGGTATAGAGACTAACCACATCCAGGGTAACCAGCAGTTCAGTCCCTTTTAAATTATCATATTGCTTGAGTTCTTGAATGAGGGCCATGGAGTCCAACAAAAAAGAAGGCATGTTGCAGACCATTGGTTGAAAAAGGGAATCCAAATATGTAGCAATAGGCTGAAGCAGAGAGCCAATGGCCGAGACTATTGGTCTACCAGGTGGTTGGGTAAGATGCTTATGCACTTTAGGTAACGTGTAGAATACAGGTACCCGTGGAAACTGTACTGTAAGGTATCTGAAAAGCTGTTCATCTATTAGATTGTTACTTAGTGCGTTTTGTAGGGAAGCATCAATTTGTTTCTTGAAGGACCACACTGGATCTCCTGAAAGTTGTTTATAGGTGTTGCCATCATTTAACTGTGCAATTGCTTCACTGCGGTAGTATGAGTAATCCAAGATTACAACCGCCCCGCCTTTGTCAGCTTCGCGGAATACCAATTCAGTATTTTCTTTTAGTTTTTTCAAAGCTTCCCTCTCTTTTCTTGAGAGGTCATTGCGATGTTTCCCAAAATTTCCCTGTAGATCTTTCATGGCTCCATCCGCCAGCAACCTACTGTAGGTCTTAATACTGGCATTTGTACTGCTGGGATCATATCTCCCTTTTGCTCGAAATCTTGGTATCTCTGTTTAATTACTCCCAAAGTGTTCCCGTAGTCGCAACATTCTTTCAAACTTCTGTTTATCCAAAAAAGATGTGAAGGGGTCGTCATATTCAGTAGGTATGAAGGATAAACCTTTATTAAGTACCCCTACTTCAATGGGAGTCAGGTGATATGAACTAAGATTGATCACAATATCTTCTGTCAGAATCTCTGAGGTCTGGGGGGTCTTCCTCTTATGCCCCCCCCCTCCCCCGATTGTGTGGCCTGTGCCCCTGTAGTTTTTTGACCGGGTGATTACGCCCTGGGAGCTGACAAAGGCGGGGCGGTGGTAATCTTGGATTACTCATACTACCGCAGTGAAGCAATTGCACAGTTAAATGATGGCAACACCTATAAACAACTTTCAGGAGATCCAGTGTGGTCCTTCAAGAAACAAATTGATGCTTCCCTACAAAACGCACTAAGTAACAATCTAATAGATGAACAGCTTTTCAGATACCTTACAGTACAGTTTCCACGGGTACCTGTATTCTACACGTTACCTAAAGTGCATAAGCATCTTACCCAACCACCTGGTAGACCAATAGTCTCGGCCATTGGCTCTCTGCTTCAGCCTATTGCTACATATTTGGATTCCCTTTTTCAACCAATGGTCTGCAACATGCCTTCTTTTTTGTTGGACTCCATGGCCCTCATTCAAGAACTCAAGCAATATGATAATTTAAAAGGGACTGAACTGCTGGTTACCCTGGATCTGGTTAGTCTCTATAACATTATACCACATAGCCAGGGTATGGAGGCAGTCCGTAACCACCTGAGAAGATATCCTTTTGTAGGTACCAAATGCTGAGTGGATTATGAAAATGCTAAACTACTGCCTTACAATGAATTATTTCCGCTTTGAGAACCTGTTTTACCTACAGCTCTTAGGTATGGCGATGGGGTCGAGTGTGGCCCCATCATTTGCCAATTTATATATGGCAGAGTTCGAACAGTACAATACTGATTTATTTTCCCATCCCAACATTAGGATGTTTCGTCGCTACATAGACGACTTGTTTTTAATTTGGGATGGATCGACACAGGATCTCCAACAATGGTTCAACCAGCTGAACGAATTACACTCCAATCTACAATTCAAGATGGAATACAGTGAAACATCTGTAGATTTTTTAGATCTGCGTATATATAAGAACCAGAACCAACTTTCAACTACACTATTTCGTAAGGCCACTGACAGAAATTCCCTGCTCCAGGCTACCAGCTGTCACCCTCCGGCTTTAAAGAAGGCGCTGCCAATTTCCCAATTCAAAAGAGTCGTCAGAAATAATAGCGACCCTGTACAAACAAAAAAACAACTGCTAGAAATGAAGTCAAGATTTCTGCAACGGGGATATAATGAGCAGCACCTAAATAAACATCTGGAATAATTCTGGGATTTACCACAAGAGGAAGCCCTACGGGCAACTACTAGGAAAACTGATACTGATAGGATGACATATGTGACAACATATACAGTAGATAAACAGAATTTACCAGCAGTACTAAGGAAGGACTGGGACATTGTGCAGTCTGACCAGACTCTACCCTTTATCAACATAGGACCACGTAGAGTCAGTTTCAGAAGATCCAGATCCATTCGGGACACTCTAGTCAAGGTGGATCCTATTGACTGTTACAAGAAATCAACATGGCTAAATCCATCAAAACCAGGCTGCTTCAAATGTCTGGGTTGTACTACGTGCAGTGGCCTTAGTGCCACTAAGTTTTTTGTACACCCCATACAAACAAAAAATTCTTTATAAGACATCGTTTAACTTGTACCACTGAATATGTTGTCTATTTGATTCATTGCCCCTGTGGATTATATTACGTGGGTAAAACCATTGATGATCTGCGGACCCGCATGGCCAACGACCGCACTGCAATTAGAGCAGCAATTGATAAAAAACAATCTGACCAACCTGTTGCTAGACATTTTGCGTTGGCTGGCCATGCGGTGTCTAACCTACGTTATGTCATCATTGATCATGTTCCTAGACCCAGTAGAGGGGGAGACAGGGCCAAACTACTTCTACAAAAAGAATCCAGATGGATTTATACACTCAATACTATAACGCCGAATGGGCTAAATGTAAATTTAGATTGGCACTGCTTCCTATGAAAATTGTCTATAACAAGTTTATGGCTAATCTATATATTGGTAGTTTATTCCCAGATTGTTAATTCTACATTATATGGGCCTTTCTTACTCAAAATGCATTTATGCTGCATACATGACATATATCAGATAGATTGCCTTATACTGAAATTGTCCTCTATATTGAACTTTGAGATATCATTGAAAATACTTTGTTACTTATTATGTGTTATTATTCCATTTTTTCTTGCAGACTTGTTGTTAGCATAGTAAATGCTATCCGGCTCTTACGGCTACCTTTGGCACTGTCAGTGCAGATGGGCGTGTCCGTAGGATCCAGTGTCTGATGTCACTTTGTGAGTATTGTGTATACCGGTTGCCATGACCACCCCCGGTCCTGCGCAGTGGCGTAGGGGGAACGCTGTGGACACTTCCGGTATGGAATCTTGGTGGAGGGTAAGGCTATATATGTCTGTAATTAATGTATATATTTTATTGGTCTGAGGACGGGGCTAACTACCCCGAAACGTCACTACTGGACATGGTGTATTAAACACATGAATTGCTAAGACCCGGCGAGTGCGTCTTCTTTTTTATGTATATATATATATATATACATATATATACACACACACATATACATATACACATAACACAAAAAAAAAACCTGGCACTCGCCAGCAGATACACAGTAATGTTTAAAAGCAAAACTGGGGGAAGTCAGTTACATTTGGCGCCAAAGGATCAAGCCCAGGACCACGTCAAGGTCTTCCCCTTCCTGGAACCCTGAACCAGCACCTATCTATCTATCTATTGGGTATTTATAGAGCGCAGACTAATCACCCGTGAGGGTCTCAAGGCGCTAAGGGAAAGCAGATAGGAGGAGGGGTGGAGGGGATGGGGGTTCAGTCGAAGAGCCAAGTTTTGAGGTCCTTTCTGAACTTTGTAAGGGAGGTGGATTGTCTGAGGTGCAGCTGGAGGGTGTTCCATGTCTTTGCTGCTATGTGGGAGAAGGATCTTCCGCCCACTGTGGATTTGCTGATGCGGGGGATGACTGTGAGTGCTTGGTCGGCCGATCGTAGTTGTCTGGCGGGGGTGTCGAAATTTACGCGGTGGTTTATGTATTCGGGTCCGATGTTGTGTAGGGCCTTGAACGCATGGGTAAGGAGCTTGAAGGTGATTCTCTTGTTGATGGGGAGCCAGTGAAGGTTCCAAAGAGGTTCGGTGATGTGGCATTGGAGAGGGATGTCGAGGATGAGTCTGGCTGAGGCCCCCACACAATGCATGCTTTCAAACAAACCACTGTGCAGCTGTCTGTCAGTGTTCAGGGCTGTGGAGTTTACAGTGGCTTAGGATGTGTACCCAGTCCAGTCTGTGAGTGCGGTCCATTCCTGTGTTTTGTATTTACACAGGGGAGATTACAAAAGCCTGTGTAATCCTGGGAGGTTCCCAGTTGATTTGTTTGAAAGCATGCATTGTGTGGGTGCTGGTTTAGGGTAACAGTAAAACCCCCCACAATAAAAAAAACTAACACTAAAAATTCCTAAACTACAAATTGCCTCTAAAGGGGCATTTGTATGGGCATTGCACTTAAAAGGGCATTCAGTTCTTTTACTGCCCTTAAAAGGGCATTCAGCTCTTTTTCAGTGCCCAAAATTCCTAATCTAAAAAATAAAAAAAAATAAAAACAAAACCTAACTCTAAGCCCCAAATAGGTACTCATCGTTCCTGAAGGTCCTCTTCCAGGTGGCGGTGAAGTCTTCTTGGAGCCGGCGACATCTTCCATCTTCATCCAGGACCAAGCCGGCGCGGAGAGGAGATGATTGCGGAACTGAAGACCTTGCCTGCGGAGCCATGGAGCATGGAGAATCCTCTTCATACGATCACTGCTGCACACTGATGATTGCATGCAAGGTACACATTTAAATATGGCGTCACTTGCATTTCTATTGGCTGATTTGAATCTTCAAATTCAAATCAACCAATAGGATGAGAGCTACTTAAATCCTATTGGTTGTTTAAATCAGCCAATAGTATTTCAGTAGCTCTCATCCTAT
Source organism: Bombina bombina (assembly GCF_027579735.1). NCBI lineage: Eukaryota > Metazoa > Chordata > Amphibia > Anura > Bombinatoridae > Bombina > Bombina bombina. The sequence continues at coordinate 1,148,760,967 of NC_069501.1, read as the reverse complement.
TGGCTGATTTGAATTTGAAGATTCAATCAGCCAATAGGAATGCAAGGTACGCCATATTTAAACGCGTAACTTGAATTAAATATTCAGTGGACGACGGTGATCATACGAGGAGGATCCTCCATGCTTCATGGCTCCACGGTAGCCGGTCTTCAGTTCTGTGGTCGCCGGTCTTCAGTTCCATGGTCCTGGATGAAGCTAGAAGAGGTCGCTGCGATGGAAGAAAATGTTGCCGATTGGAAGAAGACTTTACCTCTTCAGGAACCATGAGTACCTATCTGGGGGTTAGAGCTGAATACCCTTTTAAGGCCAATGCCCATACAAATGCCCCTTTAGGGGCAATGGGTAGTTTAGGATTTTTTAGTGTTAGTTTTTTTTTATTTTGGGCGGTTTGGTGGTTGGGGGGTTTTACTGTTAGAAGGGGGACTTAGTTTTTTTTAAGGTAAAAGAGCTGTTTAACTTAAGGCAATGCCCTACAAAAGTCTATTGGTAGTTTAGTTTAGATTAGGGGGTGTTTTTATTTTGGGGGGGGCTTTTTATTTTTATAGGTATTAGGTTTAATTTTTTTATTTTTGATAATTTGGTTTATTATTTTATGTAATGTTAGACTTTTTTATTTTTAAAGTAATGCTAGGTTTTTTATTTTAATTGTAATTTAGAATTTTTTAATTTAGGTAATTGGGATTAAGCGTTAATTGTTTAATTGGGTTAATTGCAATGTGCATGAATGGCGGGTTAGGGGTTAATAGTTTTATTAGGTGGATTTTGGCGGTTTAGGGGTTAATAAATTAATTAGTTACATTGTGATGTGGGGGTTTGGTGGTTTAGGGCATAATACATTTATTAGGTAGTTTGTGATGTTGGGGTGTCACGATTCAAACCTGTGGTATACCCCTTTAAGCCATTCCCTATTTATTCCCAGAATCCTCTAACCAATTTGCCAATTATTGTTGATCGTGTGTAGCTCTGCTACATGTTTTCACAAGCTGTTCCTACAAATTACTTTGGCTCTAATCATTTCTTGCCAACCACGTTATACTCTGATAAAACTGAAGTACTCTGCTTGAATCTTCTTCTCTCTAACTGCCTTCTAGCAAAGCTGTTTCCCTAAAACCCCCTCGACCAGAAACGTATTGTCACAGCGCTGCTGCGTCGTTACTCTGTAAGGACTGAATTGCATCCTACCTCTCAGGAGTTGTTTCCTGGCTTTCCGATTCACTACCTCCTCGGACCCTCTCAGCCAACTGTCAACTTACGGCCGAAATATCACTCATTGTCCGAGAATATTGTCAATTTACAACTGAGCTGGGCTGGGAACGCCCACTAGCGAAACATCATTGCTGACACTGAGCCTCTCTGAGCGCTCACACCCTATTCCGCTCACTACTGAACAAGCCCTCACCTCTCAGCTGATCAGCTCCGCCCCAGGGATTACGTCATGCCTGTCTGAAGTGCCAGCTGATCTTACCTCCGGGCGTCTCCGCCCTCCGCTCCTAATCAGCCAGAGAGACTCAGCTACAGATACACCATCACAACCTGTGCTACAGGTTTGAGAGCTAACTTTACCACTCTGCACCAGTCTATAGCTGACGAATACCGATACCTTCCAGCCTGATGGGGCAAATACTTGATCGCAGCTCAACTTCCATCTGAGGCTTGCTAATTACACTTATCTGATAAAAATATCATCCTCACTCTCCTGTAACAGAACAACAGGAGAACTCTAACCTTAAGTTCCACTTCTTTTGACTCCTTATAACAACTCATCTGCAGTTGAGCTCCAGACCTACTACTAATCCTGCTACCTGACATGGGGTTGACGGATTTAGGGGTTAATACTTGTATTAGGTAGATTGCGATGTGGGTAAATGGCGGATTAGAGGTTAATAGTTTAATTAGGCATATTACGTTGTGGGGGGTTGTCGGTTTAGGGGTTTATACATTCATTATTAGTTGTGATGTGGACGGATTGCGGATATAGGTTTTTTTTACACGTCGGGTTTATTTTTGGGAGGCGGGTTAGACTTTTACAAGAGATTTTACATATTTTTCCATTTTCTTAGGTGCCGACAGCTTCTAAAGTGCCGTAAGGCACTGGCGACTCCAGGAAATGTGTATTTACGTACATTTCTGCACATCGCTTGTTTATCCAGCTTACGGCACTTTATGAACTGCTGGTGGGGTTTATTGGATTTCCCGATGTACGAGGTGAAATTACGGGCGGCGCAGGATTCAGCAGTTGCGTTAAAGTCTGCGCCGCATATGTACCGTAATCTCGCCCTAAGTGCAAAGCATGTGAGAGTGAAAGTGTGTGTGCAGTGAGTAAAAATGGTTGTTGGTTGACAAAATACCATGGTGATACTGACAGTGAATGAGTAACACCACATTATGCTAATTCAACCGACAAGTATGTGTGCTATGGAAAATGAGTGTGTATATGTATAACACTGTGCACTGAGATAGTTGAACACATTGTTAAAGGGACACTGAACCCAAATTTTTTTGTGATTCAGATAGGGCATGCAATTTTAAGCAACTTTCTAATTTACTCCTATTAGCGAATTTTCTTCATTCTCTTGGTATCTTTATTTGAAAAGCAGGAATATAAGTTTAGATGCGGGCCCATTTTGGTGAACAACCTGGGTTGTTCTTGCTGATTGGTGGATAAATTCATCCACCAATAAACAAGTGCTGTCCAAGGTTCTGGCCTTTGTTTTTCAAATAAAGATAGCAAGAGAACGAAGAAAAAATGATAGTAGGAGTAAATTAGAAAGTTGCTTAAAATTGCATGCTCTATCTGAATCACTAAAGAAAAAAATTGGGTTCAGTGTCCCTTTAAGCCACGGGTGTCAAACACAAGGCCCGCGGGCCGAATCCGACCCGCCAGACCTCGTCATGTGGCCCGTGTAGCCGCCGCCGGCCGCCGGCCGCCAGCCTTCACCTTTTATTCTCGCTTTTTTTTTTTTGACACAAGAAAGCTGCCTCTTCAGCGCATGCGCGGCAGCCTACAAGCCAGCCCTCTAGCGGCGCCGGCCGTTCTACACAGGAAACCTCCACTTTACATGCATTCAGGAAACCTCCACTTGTTTTTATATTGAGCGCATGCCATCCTGTGATGTGACAGATCCAACGGCTGCTGAACCCTTCTCTCCTGTACTGTAAGTACATATGATGTATGTGGGGGGGGGGGGTCTGCTTATTAGGGGGGTCTGCTTATTATTCTGCTTAAAAGTCTGAGCGGTAAAACAGTGAATTTTCTGCGTGCACGGGGTCTGAATCATCGTCAGTTCCAACAATTTTTGAAGGAGGTGGGCATGGAACATACAGATGTGCCATACCATACAGAAGTAAGGTGGCTGATTTTTTGAGCTTTTGGAAGAAATTACTCTTTTTATGCAAAGTAAAGGGAAGCCCTTGTCAGAACTGTCAGATCCAAACTGGCTGTGCGATTTTGCCATGTTGTGTGACATAACAGAGCATCTCGCCCAACTGAATCTGAGGCTGCAGGGCCGCAAACAAGTCATAACCTCAATGTATGAGGCAATAACAGCTTTCCAGGAGAAACTGCGCCTATGGAAGTCACAGCTTGAAAAAGATAGTCTTGCCCACTTTCCTATCTGCCAGAGCATCTCAACCTCATTCCCAGGTGTGTAATAAACAGTGTTTGGCAATATTTGTATGTTTAAAAAAAAAAAAATTACTGTCTGTTACCAAAAATCATTTTTCAATAAATTGTACAATAATTGTACATTTGAATATCTACTTGCCATTCTTCTGACTATGTTTCTGCTTTCAGAGCTAGTTATTACTTACATTATTATAAAAAACAGTAATAATTGAATGCAGTGACAATAATTTATGATAATAAAGAGTGGACACATAGTCCTACAGCAGGGGTGTCCAAACTTTGCTCTCCAGAGGTTTTGGAACTACATTTCCCATGATGCTCATCTAGATAAAATGCTGGCTGAGCATCATCCCATGATGCTCAGCTAGATAAAATGCTGGCTGAGCATCATCGGAAATGTAGTTCTAAAACCTCTGGAGAGCAAAGTTTGGACACCCCTGTCCTACAGATACAACCGGCCCTTTGAGGGTGACCAAACTGCTGATGCGGCCCACGATGAATTTGAGTTTGACACCCCTGCTTTAAGGCAATGACAAGAGGCATATATGTACAGCCACCAATCACCCGCTAACTCCCTTCCTTCTTCTTGAGCCTCTGTCTACCTGTAGGTATGCTTTTACACAAAGGATACCAAGAAAAAGAAGCAAATGAGATAAAATAAGTACATTGGAAAGTTGTTTAACAGTGCATGCTCTATCTGAATCATGAATGCAAAAAATTGTTTCATGTCCCTTTAAATATAGACACTTTCAGTATAACATACTAGTTACTGTACCTTCAAGTAAACGTTTTAGTTTTACCAAAAATGCAGTGCACAAAAATTAGATGTATAAATAAAATAATACGTTTAAAGGGATAAGAAAGTTAAAAATAAACTTGCAAGAATCCGATAGAGCAGGCAATGTGTTTTATTCTCTTGGTATCCATTGTTGAAAAGGAATATGCACATATCCTACACTAGTGGGAACTAGCTGGTAAATGGTGCCTGCATAGATATGTCTCTTGTGATTGGCTTACTAAAAATGTTCAGCTAGCTGCCAGTAGTAAAATGTTGTTCCTTCAGCAAAGGATAACAAGAGAATGAAGCCTATTTGATAATAAAAGTAAATTTGAAAGTTGTTTAAATATGTATGTTCTATCCAAATCATGAATTACATTTTTGGGGTTTCCTTTCTTTTTAAGAATTACATATAATGGCAAAATTAAAGCTAATACGGCTTCAGATAAAGAAAAATGGAAATATTCTGCACTGAAACGAATACGACCATAAACAAAAATGATCCTTATGCAAAATCGCAGAAAAACGAATAATGCTTTATGCTTGATCCATTACTTGTACAATATTATCAACATAGATAACCCATCAAACACACATGCCGCTTTACCCACAATGCCCCTGTTCAAACACTTATCGCTATGGTTTTGGATCACAGCAGGATAACTGTACACATTTCACTTATTAATATAGTTTTAAACTGTGCAAAGGGATCAATCAATCTGTAAACCTGTGAATCAACCAATATATAAAGTAAAGAAGGTTTGCAGCACTACTTTGTATTTTTGTGAAATATTTAAAATTCATATGCATTAGTGATATGCAGCAACATCAGTGCTCAGCATAAGCTCATTTGAGTTCATCCATGATGTCATTTGTGATGTCATGTGTGATGTGATTAATGATGTATTTTATGATGCCGTGATACCATATGAGACGTGTGATATAATTAAAGGGACATGAAAAAGTGCTCCTTTAGTGAAAGAAAAATATGTCAAATCAAAGTAAACATAAAAAGATTGTTTTAAAAACAGCAGACAACTTACTTGTTTTTTTGCTAAACGAGGACTTAAAAAATGATCAGTGTAGCCATTGATTGCAACTAGATAAGAGAGCAGACGTTACATGACTTAAGTTCTACTGTCACATGAATGTTGCAGCAAAAGTCCTCTACTGAGCATAGGCAATAAACTGACTACAGCTAGAGCAGATGTCTTTTAGTAACACCTTAAAGGAAAAGCTGCTTGCTTGCCTCCCTATAAAGACCGCAGCCCAAGCCCCCTTATAGGGTTGTGACAGGAAGAAATTAACCCTTCACAAATAAAGTTTAAAAGAAATAAATAAAAAGTTAAAATCATTTTAAAATGATGAATAATACACAATACATTGATTTCTATTAAAGGGCCATTATAGTCAAAAAATGACATGCTCTTTCCAATTAGAGCATATTATTATTATTATTATTATTATTATTATTCTTTATTTATAAAGCGCCAACAGATTCCGCAGCGCTGATATCAAAGCATATCATATAAAGACTATTGAACCTAGACTACTGGGTATTTAACTCCTGCACTGCTGGCCTAGAGAGGAAAATGCTGCTAATCCAAATCATGTGGAACTAGCACTGAGTATTTTCCGTTCAGCAGTGCTCTGCAAGTCCCGAGCTGTCTTTCTACTGTTTTTTTAAACCCATTTGCAGGAGGTTAAACACAAAAGTAGTCTAGGGTCAATTAAACCCAATTTTTTTCTTTCATGATTCAGATAGAGCATGCATATTTAAACAACTTTCTAATTGACTCATATTATCAATTTTTCTTCGTTCTCTTGGTATCTTTATTTGAAAAACAGGAATGAAAGCTTAGAAGCCGGCCCATTTTAGGTTCGGCACCTAGGTACAGCTTGCTGATTGGTGGCTTAATGTAGCCAGTGCCACCAATCAACACACGCTATCCAGGGTGCTGAACCTAAAATGGGCCGGCTCCTTTGCTTTCATTCCTGCTTTATAAAGTAAAGATACCAAGAGAAGAAGAAAAATTGATAATATGAGTAAATTAGAAAGTTGCTTAAATATGCATGCTCTATCTGAATTATGAAAAAATGTTGGTTAAGTACCTATAAGTATAAACCACTGCTTAATGTTTTTTTGTGTTTTTTACAACAATGAAACAGAATGGATTATATTCCTTTAAGAATATAATGTAGTATATAAACAGATAAGCCCAGAGCTCATGGAACTTCGTGTCGTCTCAAAATGATTGCGCATTTGAGTGAGAACTTACGATCATTCATTAGCAACAGTTATTTTATTTATTTATTTAGTTATTTTTATTCAATAGCGATCTGCAGATAGACAAAGTCATAAATATATCTTTAATTTGTCGAATTAGGCAACTGATTTAGCATTGCGGTTGTGAAAACCTATTGCTAACATTGAGGACTACAGTAAATACCATTAGTCTAGACCACTGGTTTTCAAAACTGTCCTCAAACCTCCCTAACAGGCCAGGTTTTCAGGATTACCTTGGATGAGAGCAGGTAAAATAAATATGTTTACTATTCATCTGATTATTTCATCTGTGCTCTAGTTCAGGTAAAAAGAAGAAGAACACCACCGCTACAGCTATGACTACGGCTTTATGCTGAAACGCGTAAGCCATAATTTGCTCTATTCTTTCTAACTATATTACGGGTACTGCTGTCCTGTACTATTTTTAAATTTTTTGGAATAAAAGTACAATTTTTTAACTTTATATCAGCGGTGGTGTTCTCCTTCTTTTTGCTATTTCATTACCGTTACTACCACGCTGAGCAGCTGTGTTGAGGAGCCGCAATAGGATTGGATGGTGAGCACACACCCACTGGGAGACGTCACTGACTTGCCGCACGATACTGAACGGAAGAGGGGATCCTGGGTGGCCGAGAGCCAGAGTGAGCGGAAGGAATAGGAGCGGAACCGGTTTTCCAAAGGTCTCCAAATTAAGAATACCCGCTCACACCTACCTTGGAAAGAGGATCTATCTGTAGGAAGTGTCGGTACTGTTTGAGGAAGGTATGTAGATTGGGCCCGCCGAGTCATTATCACTCAGACTGTGCAGGTTGACTGAAGTCTAAACTTACTTGAAAATGGCTAGTGAGCCATAAGGTGAAACAAGGATATTGTCAGCACTCCAAGAGACTTCTACATACATATTAAGTGACTGTGTCTCCTTACATTTATACATCGTTTCCCTACGGGGGAAAGCTGCATATTAAGTGCTCTATTTCTCTGTATACCAACGATCCTAACTAATTTAGGAAAGCATTAAGCTTAATATTAACGTAGTATATACCCTTGCTCCATCCTTTTATTTTGAATCTTATCTCTAGTTCAGGTATCCTCAAAATGTGGCCTGTTAGGGAGGACAGGTTTGAAAACCAGTGGTCTAGACCCATTTTCAGTATTTGTTATATTCAGCATGATGTGCTAATACATTTCTTATTATATAAAGTTTTTATGCAAAACATTGAAAAAAATTGTGTTATCTTAAAGATCAACATTTTATCAAAACCTGTCTAGGGAATACATCCATGGCAACAAGGATCAGGGTTTCTAAATGCCATTCCTCAAATATTCCTAAATGGCCAGCTTTTAACTCTTTCACTGCTTGTGTTTATATTTTAAATCATAATTCAATTATTTTGATTAAATACCTTGATCTTACAAAAAGTTTGGCCTGGTAAGGATATTAGTGAAGTAAAAAAATAGCTGGGCATAATTTTCTTTCCAAATGATTTTATAATGCAGGTCTATTTTACCCGGCTTGTAATACAATACTGAAATATTCAGAGCTGTAAATGGCCTGATCCTGTTTAGATATGTGCAATGATACTAGTCTTCTGGGTTTTATACAAATTACAACAGTGTACTCTAGTGGTTATATTTAAAAACTGTATCTGTGTTTAACAAACTAATGTTTCTGGTACAGTAAATCATATTATAATGAATATACATAGAAGGAGTGTGTCTATTATGCTATTCCTATATTTAAAAGAACAGTAAACACATTTTAATTACAAGACATTTCTGTTATGTTGCTATAGTACACTGGTTTTCAAGCCATTCCATAGACGTCCCTAACTGGCCAGATTATTAGGATTAACTAGGGTGAGAGCTGGTAAAATAACCATGTTTACTTATTTCACCTGTGCTCTAGCTCAGATATCCTCACAGTCTGGCCTGTTAGGGAGGTCTGAGGATAGGTTTTAAAACCAGTGCTATAGAATTACAAATCAGCAAAGTCTAAATGTTTTCACAACAAATTAACTTCTTTTTTACTGCAATTAGTTTTTAATAGACAAGCTTTACCCACTATTTGCCTTAATTGGAGGAGCCAATCTGGGGTTCAGTTTGCAGACAACAAGGCTAGTCATGATCATAACATTAGTATAAAGTGATCTGTTTTCCACTTGTTATCAATTGAAGCCAATTAGTGAAAAATATGTAGTAGGGTTATAGTGAGATCACCAGACATCCCGTTTGTAACAGGACTGTCACTTTTTTTTTACACTCTGTCCCTTTGTTCCCAGAGCTGTTTGAAGGGATGCTCCATTTATTTATATCTTATGACTGTAATTTTGTATAATATGTGCAATGCTTAAGCTGTTTTTTTAATGTCTATCACTATGGTATGCAGTTCCCTGTATGCTGCAGTGGTGGGCATGTGTTATATAAGGCAGCAGTAGGGTTGCCACCTCAGCCATGTTTTCCTGGACACTTATAAGTTACACATGCTGCAGGGTGTGCCGGGAGGAATATGTATAGTGTATATGAATAGTGCTGTCCAGAACACACAATACATGTTCCTCCCTGCACACCCTGCAGCATGTGTAACTCATAAGTGTCCAGGAAAACATGGCTGAGGTGGCAACCCTAATCAGGAGAAGTCTGTGCACCTTTTTGCTGGTGTCTGATTGGGAATGGGGGCAGGAGGCTTGTGAGCAAAGTCAGAGCTATGTAGCAGAAACAGAGCTGGTCTGCAGAGAGAGAATTAAAGGGATATGAAACCCAAACTTTTTCTTTCATGAGTCAGGTAGATCATACTTACTTCTATTATCTAATTTGCTTTATTATCTTGGCATCCTTTGTTGAAGGATCAGCAATGTACTACTGAATGTTAGCTGAAAGCCAATGACAAGCTGTATAGATGAGCAGCCACCAATCAGTAGCTTCTGAGCCTACCTAGGTATACTTTTCCAAAGGATACAAAGAGAACAAAACATATAGGAGAATAGAAATACATTGGAAAGTTATTTAAAATTGTATACTCTGAATCATGAAAGAACAGCTGAGAGAGAGAGTGAGATTTGAACAGCAAAAAGATAACTGTGAGTTCACGGTAAATAAATACTAATGTACTTTATTGTAATTCTGCTGGGAATGTTATATTTATATTACCAGGTGTGTCAGAACTAGAAGAAACACTTCTTAAAATAAGAAATAAAGAGGGCTTAAATAGATGGTGTTTTCTGCCTAACCAAGATAAAAATCACCAGTTATTCCTGGTATATATTGTTATCTTTATGTTTTCTGCAGTGTTGCATAGTAATAATAGTTTCACTGATTATTTTCATTCATTATTTAATTTTAAATAAATGGTTTTAAATTCTACAACTAATAATTTATCCTATTCAATTTGAGTATGTTATGTGTCGTTGATGAAGTTTCCCTTTTTTATTTTTCCACAGATCTGGTCACCCAAGATTATAGCCTTGAGAAGTCAGAAGCGTCCTTTTCATGTTCTGAGAATTAGAAATTGCTCAAATTTCAGAACTAAATTACATTAAAAGGCGCAAAATAAATAATACAAATATATTGCAAAGTTGTTTCATGATGCATAACTATTTAAAAAGCTCAATGTATTTACTGTCCCTTTTACGTTTGAGTGGGCTAGTAAATTATAGTGATATTTTCCTGCTATCATACTACAGACTAGATTACGAGTTGAGCACTATTTATTGCTCCCGCAAGCACGCTAGCTCTGCTTGACCGAGTTTTTGCGCACATATTGCAAGTTGAAAGTAAAGGTTTTTTGCTTGAACACTGACCCGACACGTGCAAAGAGCCGAAGTTAAAATATTGCAACCGTATTATCGTAGTACCCCATAGACTTCAATGGAGCGAGAAAAGCAGAAAAACCCCATACTTGCGCACTAACACCCCTCTACATTATTAACACCTAAACCACCACAACCCCCATTGCAAAATACCCACTAACATCTAAACCCCCTAACCAGCTAACACCTCTAACCTACCATTCAAAAACCTAACATTACATGGAAAAAAAAATACTAACATTACATGAAAAAAAAAATGACTTTACATGAAAAAAGAAAAATTAACATTACATGGAAAAAAACAAACAGTAAAATTACATGAAAAAAACCCTAACATTACATGAAGAAAACTAGCATTACATGAAAAAAAGCTACCATTACAGAAAAAAATACTAAAAATAAAAAACAGTTATGCCTGTGCTAAAACTAAAGCCCCACTTAAAAAAAAACACACAAAAAAAACTATACTAACACTAAAGTAAACTGAAGTGATTTAGCTCTTTTTCACAAAACAAAATATTAGCCCATTCTAACCCCTAACTGCACCAAAAAGGCTATCTAAACAAACTACTTAAGAATTGCCCTGAAAAGTGCATATGGTTGGGCATTGCCTTTAGAATGGCATTTAGCTCTTTTGTTACCAAAAATAAAAATAAAAAACACTATTCTAAAATAAAAAATAAAACCCCCAAAAAGTCTATCCCTAACTTAAAACCAGCTCCTATGTGGCAGCAGCGATCTTCATCCTAGCGGCAACAGCAGTCCATCTTCATCCCGGGGGCGACAGTGGTCCCTTTTCATTCCGGCAGCAGTCTTCTATCTTCATCCATCTTTTTGTTCTCTTCTTCCATCACCAACATCCGATTCATGTGGTCACCCGCTGAACACTGAATTTTAAATGTGAGGTACCCCCTTTGTATAATGGTGCCCTTGCATTCCTATTAGCTGATTTGAATTTGAAAATGAAAATCAGCCAATAGGAATGAAAGTGCACCCCTATATAAAGGGGGTACCTCGCATCCAAAATTCAGTGTGAGGCTGATGGCTGTATGAAGAGGATGTCGGGAAGAAGATAAGAAGAAAAGAAGATGGACTGCTGCCACCAGTATGAAGATGGACCGCCATGTAGGAGCTGGATTCAAGTTTGATGAGTACTATCTTTGGGGTTTAGTGATAGCTTTTTTTTGGGGGGGTAGAATGGGGTTTTAGTTTTTTTCTTTTTGGGCAGCAAAAGAGCTAAATGCCCTTCTATGGGTATTGCCTATCAAATACCACTTTTTAGGGCAATTTTTAGAGTAGGTTTTTGGGGGTTACTTGCATAGTAAAATGGGTTAGTATTCTGTTTTGTGAAAAAGAGCTAAATCTCAAAAACCCTTCTAATGGCTATTGCTACGGTTTATAGTGTTAGTATAGGTTTTTTATTTTTTTAAGTGGGGCTTAAAGTGTGTTAGGTTAGGGGGTTGGCTGGTTAGTTTTAGATCTTAGTGGGTATTTTGTGATGAGGGTTGTGGTGGTTTAGGGGTTAATAGACCAGAATGGTATTTTGCAAAAGGGGGCTGTGGCAATTTAGGGGTAAATAGTGTAGTGGGGTAGTCTGCATTGTGGGGGTGTGGGGGTTTAGGAGTTAATAGAGTAGTTTAGTGCAACTGTTACCTCTGTCCAAATCCTTTACACGGACATTTAGGTTGCGTATAAAGTTTGAGCGTTAAATGCGATTGAGTTCAAACAAACACATTTATTTTCAACTTGTATTACGAATGCACATTGCCACTCAATGCCGGTCATACAATATTTGTGGGCATAAATTATCACCTAAATGAATTTGCGGTAATTTAAACAGCACAGCGATTGTGTTTACACTCCTCACACTAAAGATAGCGCTCCACTCGTAATCTAGCCCTATGTGTTTTAATTCCAGTGTTTCTGATATCAGCTCCCAGTAACTCACTTCTGATTTGGCCAATATGGTTAAGTGTGTTTTGTAAGTGATTACAATCCAAAATTAATTTGGTTGCTAAAAGCCCCAAACTAGTTTTCAATAGAAAAGTAAAATCTGTGACCCCATACTATGCATACGTTCCGCTTAAATGATACTAGACACACAAGTGGGTGTAAAGGCCGTAGCCCGCATTTATTAAATCTTTTATAAAATATAACATATTAAACAAATACTTTAACTCATTAACACAATAAACCCCATAACCTGGGTTGCTTGCCAACAGAGCTGTACCTTCCACTGGCATATCACCAGGTACATCTCCCCAAACTCTCTCCCGCCTCTTTAGGGAGGTACCCATTTACCTAACCTACTGAAAAAACAAGCACCCCCGCCCGCCAGCATTGAATTCCTAGCCTCAAGGTGAGGGAGGGAGGGAACTTCGCCTTGTGGTTGCAGGAACTAAACAGAGGATGAGCTACTTCCGTGGGGCTCTTATGAACCCCAGGACCGCTCCACTGCTACGATGGGGGGGGTCACTATCCCCTCCGTCGATGCTCTCCTCCAGGGGGGCATGACCCCATACTATGCATACGTTTCGCTTAAATGATACTAGACACACAAGTGGGTGTAAAGGCCGTAGCCCGCATTTATTAAATCTTTTATAAAATATAACATATTAAACAAATACTTTAACTCATTAACACAATAAACCCCATAACCTGGGTTGCTTGCCCACAGAGCTGTACCTTCCACTGGCATATCACCAGGTACATCTCTCCAAACTCTCTCCCGCCTCTTTAGGGAGGTACCCATTTACCTAACCTACTGAAAAAACAAGCACCCCCGCCACAGCTCGTCACCGACGAGCCACCCCCACCCGGGCTAAGGCCTTTTGCACCCCTTCTTTGATGTTAAAATGAAAGAGGTGCAAGCCCACCTCATTGAGGTGTACCCCATCTTTCAAGAAAAAACAACGACCTGTCTCCCCTTCAAATTCTACGTGGCGAATGCCGAACCCCCCCATTCTGCCTACCAAACTGGTTATTGTTCTGTTAACCTTTTTTCTAGAGGCCTCCAACTTCCTGAAATCCCATGCTGCCCGCCACACCGATCGGGGTTCGATATCCGACCAAACAATTATTAACCAAGGGAATAATTCCCTCAATCTCCCCAAATCCTTCCTAATCCTATCAATCAAGTCTTTTTGGGATGAAAAGCCCAAATCGTTGCCCCCGGCGTGGATAACTAAAATATCTGGGGGCTGAAACAACCTAGCATGGTCTACCACCTTCCTAAGAACTTGGTCCCACCTTAGACCTCTAACCCCAAGCCAACGTAAAAACACTGTCTCCTCCTGAAACTTCAACTGGGCACCTTCTTCCATCACTGCCGCTGCCTTCCGGGCCCAATATATATAGGAATGGCCCACTATCCAACATTGTATAGGACCTATAAAACAAAGAACATACTAAGCCACCAGGTCTGGTCTAACATATAAACGGTAACATCCAGACTTCCAACCACCAATCCACTTAATCACACTCTCCCCCAACCCTAATCTGGCAGCTTCAGTGGCAGCCCCAATCCGGAAGGAATGTGTCCCAAACTCCTCTGCCTTGCACCCCAAGCCCCTTAATGCCCTCCGAAGCACCGCCAAAAATTGAAAGCGAGATAAACTCGAGCCATCACTGTGAACAAACAACGGCAAATGAGCATCCGGCCGGATCTCCAAAAATGCCTTAACATTGGCTACCGGGCATCCTGCCCCTTGAGCCTCCCCCAGCTTTATCAACCTACCCCTCCCTTCCTGGTCCGTCTTGGACCCCCGAAGCCAAATCCAGACTACTTTGTCCCTAATTGACACATCCCTGGCCTGTAGGCCCCCCACATCTCCTCTATTCGCTCCAACTAATTCCCGATACCCGGAAAGCCCCAAAGAATGCTGTCGTGAAAGCCGCCCTGAATAATACAACCTCAAACCTTGAGGTACACACCGTCTCCAACTCCGCTAAAATCCTCAGCAGGAGCTGAAAACCAATAGGGCGACGGCTGTCCTTCACCACTTTTTTCTTACAGGTCCCTCTCACCGCCAACTGGATAAGAAACAACTTCGTTAAGTCTTCCCCTCCCAACAGTCTAAACAAAAACCTCAAAGCTGCCATATTCCTCCTCACCGACGCCCTAGAGAGCCCCCTCTCGCCCCATTCCCCAATCCATGCCATCAAACCCCTGATCCAACCTTCCCTAGACGCCACTATGCCCCTATCTGTCAGAACCTCCAACCATTGCCTCCATGTTCGAACATAAGCACACCAGGTACCTGGAGCTAACGCTCCCCTTGCAACTCTGATTAGTTCCAAGCCTCCAGCTCCAGCAAGTCCGGTGGACAACTGATTCCTTCCTTCTCCGCTCCTGGCGCCACTTCCCGGAACCTCGCCCACTGAAAGCGAGAAAGAGCATCAGCCACAGTATTCAAATAACCTGGAACATGCACAGCGCGAAATAGCACATTCATCCTCATGCAGTCCAGCACAAACAGCCTCAGCAGGCGAACCACCGGGAGAGAGCAAGACATCAGTTTATTAACCGCAAATACTACCCCCAGGTTGTCTGAGTGGAATACGACCTTCCTATCCTGAAGTCTGTCCTTCCATACCCTCACTGCCACCAAAAGTGGAAACAACTCCAAAAAGACCAGATTCTTCGTCAAACCCTTAGCTCCCCAACTGGCTGGCCATTTTCCGGCCACCCAGCTCCCTTGGCAGTACGCCCCAAAACCTAAGGACCCTGCTGCATCCATAAACAGGTGCAGCTCATCATTGGTTACCGCTTTACTTTGGACTAAAGCCCTCCCATTGAAATCAGCCAAAAACAATAGCCAAATTATCAGATCATCTTTCAGGTCTGTTCCCAAAACAATCCATGCCTTGGGGCCTGCGACTCCCGCCGTGGCCATAGAGAGCCTCCTACAGAAAACCCTCCCCACTGGGATTATTCTACAAGCAAAATTCAGCTTGCCCACCAATGACTGGACCTCGCACAAACGAAGCCTCCGCTTCCTGAGTGCCGCGGCTATGACCCCTTGTAGGTCAATAAGTTTGTCCATAGGCAGCCGACATTCCATCCGTATGGAATCAATTTCAATTCCCAGAAAACTCAATGTGGTGACCGGGCCTTCAGTTTTGTCGTGAGCCACCGGGATTCCGAATTCATCGGCCACCTTAAAGAATTGGCCCATTAGCTTCTCACAATCCAATGCCACAGCAGCTCCCACAAATAGAAAGCCGTCCAAATAATGGACGACTGATGACAACCCTGAACGTTGCCTTACGACCCACTCCACAAAGGTGCTGAACTTCTCGAAGTATGCACACGATATGGAGCACCCCATTGGGAGACAAAGATCCACATAAAAGTAACCCCCGAAAAAGCACCCTAACAAGTGATGACAAGCCGGATGCACTGGTAAAAGCCGAAAGGCAGCCTCCACATCCACCTTCCCCATCAATGCGCAACGCCAGCCTCCCTCACCAACCCTATCGCCTTATCAAAAGACGCGTACCTCACCGCCGTTACCGCGGGATCAATGTCGTCATTGACCGACGACCCCTTCGGATATGATAAATGGTGGATCATGCGGAACTGCCCAACCGCCTTTTTGGGAATGACCCCAAGTGGGGATACCCTCAAATTTTTGAAAGGTGGGTGCGAAAAGGGGCCAGCCATTCTCCCCAATGCTACCTCCTTATCAATTTTACCCTGAACCACCTCCGGCAATTCCTTCGCCGACTTCAAATTCCCTGAAATTTGAACCCCTTGCTTCTCCACAAACGGAATCCAGAACCCCGAGCTAAAACCCGTAAGCAAGAGTTCCGCGTCCTCCACCCTACCCCGTACCTTAGCGAACCGTTCTAGCCAAGGAACCATCTTTCCTACCTTCACCGGAGTCCTGGCCCTTAGCAGCAACCTCCCCCTGCTTTCCACCTCCCCCGTTTCTCTTGAAACACTTCGCCCACGAGTGGGCGCCCTCGCATCCTGAACAAGCGTGTTTGTACTTGCATCCGGTCCCGAACTTACATTGCCCCTTATTATACTGGAAGCAGAGTCCCTTCCTAATGGCAACTGCTGCTCCCCCCCCCGACTATTGCCAGCTGCTGTACTATTGCCCCCCGATCCTCCGATGCCACGAAAGGACCCCCACAACGGAGTCATTAACTCCAGCCATATCCCCATGTCCCTGTCGTCCCATCGCATCTCCGGTCGCACCGCCATCCGCTGCCGGAACTGCTCATCGTACCGCCACCACGCCAAACCCCCATAAGTTCGATAAGCCCCCGAAATCTCGTCATGATAGCAGAACAACGCAGAGCATTGTTCTGAGAATTTCTCACCCACCACCGCCGCCAAAATACAGAATGCCTTGGACCAATTGGATAGAGTTTTAGGCAATTTACGATATCTCTTCTTCCTTTCGTCTTCCTCTTTCTTCTCCTTGTCGCCTTTTGTATCTTCTTTTATCTTGAGCACCTGTTCTAATGGCAAAAGAGAAAATATTTCCAAGAACTCTCTCTTCCATATTTTCTCCTTAAGCTCATGAGTGAGATGGATCCCCAGCGGCCCAATCGAACATAGACAGGGCCTCCTCAACGCGTTCTCAGGCACCTTCAGCACCCCCCCAGTAGCCGTAGTTCCACCTGACACCGTCGCAGCTCCCCCTAGACCTTGCCCCACCGGCTCCGCTACCTGACTCACCCCAACAGTTGTCCCCCCTACACCCCATGCTGCTGCAACGTTCCCCTGCTGCCCCGCCAGACGTCTCTCGAACTGCGTAAGCAGATCCCTCATACCACTTACCACGTTTTGCACACCTAATCCATGCACACCTCCAGCCACGCCCGTTTCAGTGCTAGCACCCTCACCTCTGTTTCCGGGCACCACCGGAGCTCCTGTCACTTCCACCGGTTCCGCTGCTATCCTTGTCCCAGCCTCAGGCTGCGGCCTAGTCTCCTTGTCTCTAGGTCTGTGTGTCCGCCTCCTCTGGGACGGCGACCGAGATCTCCTCCTTCGACTGCTCCTCTCACGTGACCTATCGAGCCTCCCCCATGTGGGCGAACGCCTTTCCCTCCTCCGTTGCGTTCTCTCCCTGGGCGACCAGGATTTTTCCCTTCGCCGTTCAGCTCCCAACCTTCTTGGGCTGCGGCGCATCGGGGGGTCCTCCCCCCGAGGCCGTGTCTGCAGAGAGGAGACAGTGAGATCTCCTAATACTCCCTTCCCTACACCCCTGCCCTATCCTCCCTTCTACACTCCGCCCTCTACTTTCCCGCCTGCCTCCCCCGGCCCCCAAGGATCTAATCAGCTGCTGTAAAGCGGCCAGGTCCCCTACCTGCCGTGTGCCCACTGGTCCAGATGAAGGCCCCTCACCAGGATCATCCAATTCCAGATCACTGTACGAATAATCTATCCACAGTGCGTCTCCATCCAGGTCCTGCCGCGTCGCCTCAGCAGAGTCATCTGCCCCACCACCCCTCTGTCCCTCCGGCTCATCCACACCACCTATAGAAAGCAAATTGGACATATTATCACAGCCCTGCATAGTCCTAATGACACAATCACCTCTACCACCACCCCTCCCCCTTTTTCCCTTCCCTTTTCCTCTAGGAACCCTGCCTAGTCCACACCCCCCCTTTCCCCCAGTAACACCTTGCCCTGACGTGCCACTCCCCCTCCCCAACGGTTCACCCATCCCACTTACCCCCCCCCCCCCCTATCATGACTGCTACCAACTCCCCCTCCCCCAGTATGTGGCCCTCTCACTGCTAATGCCCCACTAGTTCCTGCTCTCTCAGGGTGATGTCCCTCCAGCCTACTCACTGACTGCCCCCCTATCCCCTTCTGAGGTACCCCTACTGTCCTTCTATGCGCCCCAGATGCGGGACCCCCCCCATTACCCCTTCATTTTGTCCCCTTTCATACCTCTCCATCCCCCCCCAGGAGTCTCATTCCCAGTACTCCTGGGTTCCCCAGTCCCTTTACCACTACCTTTTCCAAAACCCCTTTGGCCACCCCGTGATCTCCCTCTAACCGGAGCACACCCATGCTGCTCCTCTGTCTCCTCTCCCTGCTCCCTCAGCGATGGAGCGGCCAGGGGAGCTCCCTCCCCCGCCCTAACGCTGGTCCCGGAGCTGCAGGCCTCCTCACTGGAGCCGCCGTCACCCGCCCACTCTTTTCTTGATCGAGGCCCAGCCCCTCCCCACGCCCGGCCTTACCTGCTGTCTTGCTGCTCCCGACTGGCGTCTTCCTCGTGGCCTCCTCAGCCGTCGCACGCGCTGCCTCCTGCGACCCACCTCTTCCTCTCACCGACCGGCGCCTGGGCTCCGGATCCGACTGCACATGCCCAGCGCCGCTACCACTTCTCCTGCCGTCGTCTGGGGACAGCCGCTCCGGAGGCCTGGACCGCCGTTGCGGCCTGCCGTGTGTCGTTCCGCCATCAGCCGCCGTGGGTTCTGGTCCTGGAAGATGAGCCGCAGCCAGGTAAGACTTCAGCCAAGCCAGGCCTCTTGATTCCGCTATCCGCTGCACGTCCTCTGCAATATCACTCATCCTCACAGTCTCTGCAACCGCAAGCCCTGGAACCAACTTCGCCTTGTGGTTGCAGGAACTGAACAGAGGATGAGCTACTTCCGCGGGGCTCTTATGAACCCCAGGACCGCTCCACTGCTACGATGGGGGGGGTCACTATCCCCTCCGTCGATGCTCTCCTCCAGGGGGGCATTCTGTGTTGTTAAGCTATCTGGATTGAAACTCAAAATCCAATTGAAACTGACATATACAATTGCCTTTACAAACCTCTTAAAGGGACATTGTACACTATATTTTTCTTTGCATAAATGTTTTGTAGATGATCCATTTATATAGCCCATCTGGGTGTGTTTTTGTAAAAATGTATAGTTTTGCTTATTTTTAAATAACATTGTGCTGCTTTTCAGACTGCTAACCAAGCCCCAAAGTTTTAGATGTGTACTGATGTATACATACTTTAGACTGCTTCTGTTTGTATAATAGTTTTTTTTTAATATGCAGGGGAGGGGGGGTTCTGCTCTTAGCCCCTTTCAGTGGGTGTCTCAGGCGAATCTCAACAGTGCTAAACTGGTATATTCTAAGTAAGTTTTTAAAAAAAATTATACTGAATTTTTATATCAGTATCTGTACATATTATTCTTTAGTAGTATCTATTACTTACGGTTAAATTAACATTGGTGTATACTGTCCCTTTAAGGTTACATTACAGTTCTTTTTAATTAACTCCTTTGTAAAATGTGTAATGGAAATACAATTTTTTATTTTATATTTCCAGTCATTGATTGCAAAAGCACCGTTTTCTGGTTTGCCGAGAAAAATATCTAAAATCAAGATGAACACTACGGTATTGTATAAGAATGACAAGTCCACAACTTAATTTCTCAAATGGTATTTTAGCAGTTCTTACACTGTAAAACGTGAAACCCCTTCATTGCAATAATGTAATAATGCAAACATGTTGTGCTTTCAAATGGTATTGTACTTTCATGACCGGGCTTTCAAAAAACATTGCGCCTTTATGATGAGGATTTCAAAAGGGATTGCACCTTAAAGGGATACTAATATCAAATTTGTTCTTTCATGATTCAGATAGAGCAAGATAATTGTAT
This sequence comes from Bombina bombina, assembly GCF_027579735.1. Taxonomy (NCBI): domain Eukaryota; kingdom Metazoa; phylum Chordata; class Amphibia; order Anura; family Bombinatoridae; genus Bombina; species Bombina bombina. The sequence continues at coordinate 1,148,740,844 of NC_069501.1, read as the reverse complement.
GCAACTTTCTAATTTACTCCAATTTTAGGGTCAGCATCCGGGATAGCCCTTGCTTATTGGTGGCTACATTTAGCCACCAATATGCAAGCATAAAACTGGGTTGTGAACCAAAAATGGGACAGTTTCTAAGCTTTATATTCTTGCTTTTTAAAAAGGATAGCAAGAGAACAAAGAAAAATTGATAATAGGAGAAATAAGAAAGTTGCTTAAAATTGCATGCTCTATCTGAATCATTAAAGAAAAAAATCTGGGTTTACTATCCCTTTAATAACTAGGATTTCAATAGTAGCAGCAAAAACTGGAACCCACACTATCCAGAACAGGTTTTGTCTTTGCAGTCACAAAGGTGCAGTGCCATTTGAAATCCAACTGAAACAGACAGTAATGAACAAAAAATGAAAGTCTAATGCTGCCAAGGGAAATGATGCATTATGGGTACAAATAATCCCAAATTGGATTACAGGCTTAATAGTAATTTTCTAACTGCAGCAGGATAGGATTTAGAAGTGATTATTTCAGATGCATTAAAGTTAGAACTGGGAAGCTAAGAGGCAAAGCAGCAGGATACTTAGATCTCTAATTACAAGCAGAAAACCAGAGGGACAGATACCATTTTATAGACAGACCACCCAGAGAATATTTAGTACCATTCTGCAAACCATATCTCCTAAACAGCATGAACTAATAAGAAACTACCCAAAGACAGCCTAGTGAAATCGTGTCAAATTAGAGCCTTGAGGTAAGAAATATAAATCATATCAAGGGAACCTTAAAATGTATTAAAGAGAAAGTCAACATTAAACTTTCATGGTTTAATTTACTACTGGGAGCTAGCTGGTGATTGGTCGATGCAAACATATGCCTCTTGTCATTGGCTCACTAGACGTGTTCTGCTATCTCCCAGTAGTGCACTGTTGCTCGGGAAGTCACTTTAACTATATTGCTAAACTCTTTGCAGGGGTTAAACACCGTGTTTAATCACAATCTTGTGCTTGTTTTCGATAGATAACAATTTATGAGATTGTTTTTTTATTGTCAGCGTGTTTTTCCAGTGACCACACTCCTAAAATGATTCTGAAATTAATGCCCCTGAAGCAAGAAATCATCTTCTGAAAACAACACCAAATCTTTAGCTGCATCATTAATCTCCTGATTTCATAATCCAAAAGCTACATGCGCAGGATTAACAAGACAAACAAAATGGTGATTTCTCGAGTTACGCTACAGGTTGAGGGATTGTATTTTGACTGATTCCTTTGTAATATTGTGTAGTAATGCTAATGGATGACATATGTATAATTAACCTGTTGTGTTTCAAAACCATAGAGATATGTGTATGTTTTAAAGGGATTTGAATAGGGCGTATTGTGTTATCAATAGAAATATATGTGTGTGTTTTTGGTAAAATATATATCTACTAGTCCTAAAGCCCGTTTACACGGGCCATTTTTTGCAGTACAGCGGTCCCACTCCTTGCTCTCTCTCTCCCCCTCTCTCTTGTGCTCTCTCCTCCTCTCTTTTGCGCTCTCTCCTCCGCTCTTTTATGCTCTCTCCCCCTCTCTTTTGCGCTCTCTCTCGCTCCACCTCTCTTTTGCTCTCTCTCTCCCCCCTCTCTTTTTGCTCTCTCTCTCCCCCTCTCTTTTGCTCTCTCCCCCCTCTCTTTTGCTCTCTCTCCCCTCTCTTTTGCGCTCTCTCCCCCTCTCTTTTGTGCTCTCTCTCGCTCCACCTCTCTTTTGCTCTCTCTCTCCCCCTCTCTTTTGCTTTCTTTCCCCTCTATTTTGCTCTCTCTCCCCCTCTCTTTTGTGCTCTCTCTCCCCTCTCTCTTTTACGCTCTCTCTCTCCCCCCTCTCTTTTCCCTTCTCTCTCTTTTGCGCGCTCTCTCTCCCCCTCTTTTGCGCGCTCTCTCTCCCCCTCTTTTGCGCTCTCTCTCTCCCCCTCTCTTTTGTGCTCTCTCTCTCCCCCTCTCTTTTGTGGTCTCTCTCTCCCCCTCTCGTTTGCACTCTTTCTCTCCCCCTCTCGTTTGCACTCTCTCCCCCTCTCTTTTGCGCTCTCTCTCCCCCCTCTCTTTTGCGCTCTCCCCCCTCTCTTTTTCGCTCTCTCTCCCTTCTCTTTTGCTCTGTCTCTCTCCCCTTTTTTTTGCTCTCTCTCTCTCCATCCCTCTCTTTTGCTCTCTCTCTCTCTCCCCCTCTCTTTTGCTCTGTCTCTCTCCCCTCTCTTTTGCTCTCTCTCTCCATCCCTCTCTTTTTCTCTCTCTCTCCCCCTCTCTATTGCTCTCTCTCTCTCCCCCTCTCTATTGCGCTCTCTCCCCCTCTCTTTTGCTCTCTCTCCCCCTCTCTTTTCTCTTGTTAAGTGTAGTCAGTCCACGGGTCATCCATTACTTATGGAATATATCTCTTCCTAACAGGAAGTTGCAAGAGGATCACCCAAGCAGAGCTGCTATATAGCTCCTCCCCTCACATGTCATATTCAGTCATTCTCTTGCAACCTAACTAAAGATAGGTCGCTGTGAGAGGTCTGTGGTGTTTTTTAACTTAGTTTATTTCTTCAATCAAAAGTTTGTTATTTTAAATGGCACCGGAGTGTGCTGTTTGTTCTCAGGCAGCATTAGAAGAAGATTCTGCATGCGTTTTCTATGATCTTAGCAGACGTAACTAAGATCCACTGGCTGTTCTCATCTGAGGAGTGAGGTAACTTCAGAAAAGGGGAATAGCATGCAGGGCCCCCCTGCAAACGAGGTATGTGCAGTAAATTATTTTTCTGAGGAATGGAATTGACTGAGAAAATACTGCTGATACCAATGTAACGTAATTTCAGCCTTAAATGCAGTGATAGCGACTGGTATTAGGCTGATGAGTGTGTGTACACTGAATGTATTTTTCTAAGGAATGGAATTGACTCTGAAAATACTGTTAATACTGAAATAATGTATGAGCCTTAACTGCAGTAAAAGCGACTGGTAGCAGGCTTATTAATAACAATTCATAACTTTTAAAATGTATGTTCAAAACGTTTAATGGCATGTTAATCGTTTTTTGTGAGGTACTTGGTGATAAAACTTATTGGGGCATGATTTTTACCACATGGCCATCTTTGTTTTCTGCATAGAAACAGTTATCTGAGCTTCCCCACTGTTGTAATATGAGTGGGAGGGGCCTACTTTAGCGCTTTTTTGCGCAGTAAAAATTCAGTCACAATCTGTCTACTTCATCCTCCATGATCCAGATCATCTCTAGAGAGCTCAGGGGTCTTCAAAATTCATTTTGAGGGAGGTAATCAGTCACAGCAGACCTGTGACAGTGTGTTTTGACTGTGTTAAAAACGTTAATTATTAAATTGTTATCCGTTTTTGGGTATTAAGGGGTTAATCATCCATTTGCTGGTGGGTGCAATCCTTTGCTAACTTAATACATTTACTGTGAAAAATTGGTTGCTATAACTATTTTGGTTCATTGTTATTTCAACTGTGACAGTTTTTTGTGCTTCTTAAAGGCACAGTAGCGTTTTTTATATTGCTTGTAAATTTATTTAGAAAAGTATTTCCAAGCTTGCTAGTCTCATTGCTAGTCTGTTTAAACATGTCTGACTCAGATGAATCTCTTTGTTCACTATGTTTAAAGGCCAATGTGGAGCCCAATAGAAACTTGTGTACTAATTGCATTGATGTTACTTTAAATAAAAGTCAATCTTTACATGTAAAGAAATTATCACCAGACAACGAGGGGGAAGTTATGCCGACTAACTCTCCTCACGTGTCAGTACCTTCGCCTCCCGCTCAGGAGGTGCGTGATTTTGTGGCGCCAAGTACATCAGGGAGGCCCTTACAAATCACTTTGCAAGACATGGCTACTGTTATGACAGAAGTATTATCTAAATTGCCAGAATTAAGAGGCAAGCGTGATAGCTCTGGGTTAAGGACAGAGCGCGCGGATGAGGTGAGAGCCATGTCAGATACTGCGTCACAGTTTGCAGAACATGAAGACGGAGAGCGTCATTCTGTGGGTGACGGATCTGATCCAGGGAGACTGGATTCAGAGATTTCTAATTTTAAATTTAAGCTTGAGAACCTCCGCATATTGCTAGGGGAGGTATTAGCGGCTCTGAATGATTGTAACACGGTTGCAATTCCAGAAAAATTATGTAGGTTGGATAGATACTATGCGGTACCGGTGTGTACTGACGTGTTTCCTATACCTAAAAGGCTTACAGAGATTATTAGCAAGGAGTGGGATAGACCTGGTGTGCCTTTTTCCCCTCCTCCCTTATTTAGGAAAATGTTCCCTATAGACGCCACCACACGAGACTTATGGCAGACGGTCCCTAAGGTGGAGGGAGCAGTTTCTACTTTAGCTAAGCGTACCACTATCCCGGTGGAGGATAGTTGTGCCTTTTCAGATCCAATGGATAAGAAATTAGAGGGTTACCTTAAGAAAATGTTTGTTCAACAAGGTTTTATCTTACAGCCCCTTGCATGCATTGCGCCTGTCACTGCTGCGGCGGCATTCTGGTTTGAGTCTCTGGAAGAGGCCATTCGCACAGCTCCATTGGATGAAATTATGAACAAGCTTAAAGCACTTAAGCTAGCTAACGCATTTGTTTCTGATGCCGTCGTACATTTAACCAAACTTACGGCTAAGAACTCCGGATTCGCCATCCAAGCGCGCAGAGCGCTATGGCTTAAATCCTGGTCAGCTGACGTGACTTCTAAATCTAAATTGCTTAATATTCCTTTCAAAGGGCAGACCTTATTCGGGCCCGGCTTGAAAGAAATTATAGCTGACATTACGGGAGGTAAGGGCCATGCTCTACCTCAGGACAGGGCCAAATCAAAGGCCAAACAGTCTAATTTTCGTGCCATTCGTAACTTCAAGGCAGGAGCAGCATCAACTTCCTCCGCTCCAAAACAGGAAGGAGCTGTTGCTCGTTACAGACAGGGCTGGAAAGTTAACCAGTCGTGGAACAAGGGCAAGCAGGCCAAGAAACCTGCTGCTGCCCCTAAGACAGCATGAAGAGAGGGCCCCCTATCCGGAAACGGATCTAGTGGGGGGCAGACTTTCTCTCTTTGCCCAGGCTTGGGCAAGAGATGTCCAGGATCACTGGGCGTTGGAGATCATATCTCAGGGATATCTCCTGGACTTCAAAACTTTTCCTCCACGAGGGAGATTTCATCTTTCAAGGTTATCAGCAAACCAAATAAAGAAAGAGGCGTTTCTACGCTGTGTACAAGACCTCTTACTAATGGGGGTGATCCACCCAGTTCCGCGGACGGAACACGGGCAAGGATTCTATTCAAATCTATTTGTGGTTCCCAAGAAAGAGGGAACCTTCAGACCAATCTTGGACTTAAAAATCCTAAACAAATTCCTAAGAGTTCCATCATTCAAAATGGAAACTATTCGAACCATCCTTCCCATGATCCAAGAGGGTCAGTACATGACCACAGTGGACTTAAAGGATGCCTACCTTCACATACCGATTCACAAGGATCATTATCGGTACCTAAGATTTGCTTTCCTAGACAGGCATTACCAGTTTGTAGCTCTTCCCTTCGGATTAGCTACGGCTCCAAGAATCTTTACAAAAGTTCTGGGCTCACTTCTGGCGGTACTAAGACCGCGAGGCATAGCGGTGACTCCGTACCTAGATGACATTCTGATACAAGCATCAAGTTTTCAAACTGCCAAGTCTCATACAGAGATAGTTCTGGCATTTCTGAGGTTGCATGGGTGGAAGGTGAACGTGGAAAAGAGTTCTCTATTACCACTTACAAGGGTTCCCTTTCTAGGGACTCTTATAGATTCTGTAGAGATGAAAATTTACCTGACGGAGGCCAGGTTATCAAAACTTCTAAATGCTTGCCGTGTCCTTCATTCCATTCCACACCCGTCAGTAGCTCAGTGCATGGAAGTAATCGGCTTAATGGTAGCGGCAATGGACATAGTACCATTTGCGCGCCTGCATCTCAGACCGCTGCAATTGTGCATGCTAAGTCAGTGGAATGGGGATTACTCAGATTTGTCCCCCCTGCTAAATCTGGATCAAGAGACCAGAGATTCTCTTCTATGGTGGCTTTCTCGGCCACATCTGTCTAAGGGGATGACCTTTTGCAGGCCAGATTGGATGATTGTAACAACAGACGCCAGCCTTCTAGGCTGGGGCGCAGTCTGGAACTCCCTGAAGGCTTGGCCTCAGTTAGCAACTCTGAGGTTCATCAGATTTCAGTCGGACAACATCACGACTGTGGCTTACATCAACCATCAAGGGGGAACCAGAAGTTCCCTAGCGATGTTGGAAGTCTCAAAGATAATTCGCTGGGCAGAGTCTCACTCTTGCCACCTGTCAGCGATTTACATCCCAGGCGTGGAGAACTGGGAGGCGGATTTTCTAAGTCGCCAGACTTTTCATCTGGGGGAATGGGAACTTCATCCGGAGGTCTTTGCTCAACTGATTCATCGTTGGGGCAAACCAGATCTGGATCTCATGGCGTCTCGCCAGAACGCCAAGCTTCCTTGTTACGGATCCAGGTCCAGGGACCCGGGAGCGGTGCTGATAGATGCTCTGACAGCCCCTAGGGTCTTCAACATGGCTTATGTGTTTCCACCATTTCCGATGCTTCCTCATTTGATTGCCAAGATCAAACAGGAGAGAGCTTTGGTGATTCTGATAGCGCCTGCGTGGCCACGCAGGACCTGGTATGCAGACCTAGTGGACATGTCGTCCTGCCCACCGTGGTCTCTACCTCTGAGACAGGACCTTCTAATTCAGGGTCCTTTCAACCATCCAAATCTAATTTCTCTGAGGCTGACTGCATGGAGATTGAACGCTTGATTCTATCAAAGCGTGGCTTCTCGGAGTCGGTTATTGATACCTTAATACACGCTAGGAAGCCTGTTACCAGAAGAATTTACCATAAGATATGGCGTAAATATTTATATTGGTGCGAATCCAAGAGTTACTCATGGAGTAAGGTTAGGATTCCTAGGATATTGTCTTTTCTACAAGAGGGTTTAGAAAAGGGCTTATCTGCTAGTTCGTTAAAGGGACAGATTTCTGCTCTGTCTATTCTTCTACACAAACATCTGGCAGAAGTTCCAGACGTTCAGGCTGTTTGTCAGGCTTTAGCTAGGATTAAGCCTGTGTTTAAGACTGTTGCTCCGCCGTGGAGCTTAAACTTAGTTCTTAACGTTCTTCAAGGCGTTCCATTTGAACCCCTTCATTCCATTGATATCAAGCTGTTATCCTGGAAGGTTCTGTTTTTGATGGCTATTTCCTCGGCTCGAAGAGTCTCTGAGTTATCTGCCTTACATTGTGATTCTCCTTATCTGATTTTTCATTCAGACAAGGTAGTTCTGCGTACTAAACCTGGGTTCTTACCTAAGGTAGTTACTAACAGGAATATCAATCAAGAGATTGTTGTTCCATCACTGTGTCCTAACCCTTCTTTAAAGAAGGAACGACTTTTGCATAATCTGGACGTAGTCCGTGCCCTGAAGTTCTATTTGCAGGCAACTAAAGATTTTCGTCAAACTTCTTCCCTGTTTGTTTCTACAACACGAAGCACTGTTCTAACCATACTTCATCTCATCTCTCTACAGGTATGCTTCTCTGCTTTCTTTGTCTCCCTGGCTGCTGACCCACATCCCTTTAATCTGTTTGTTAGAAAACTCTGGTATGCATTTATTCTGTTGTCTGTATTTTGGCTATTTGTAATCATCTTATAAGATACTCTGTACAATTTCAGTGCTAGCTAGACTGTAACCAGCTGCATGGAATCAGATCATTACAACTTAGATCTCACTGCTATATACTGCAGACTCTGTGGCACTGTGCTCTAAGTGGCTCTGTGTTACAAGTGGCAGAATTACTTACTTGAGTTTGAAACTGGAGGGGGACACTGCAGTCCCACTAAAAGATAAACACCACTAACTCTACACCTGCATAATGATCTCCATGTCTTTTCTGCCCTGTCTGCCCTTCTCCGAAAACTCACTGTATGTCCCTATAACAATAACAACACCCAAACTATCCATATCTCACCCTCCCTTCTATCATTCCCTATGGTGTCCTTTCATGAACTACTCTGGCTCGCTCTGTCTGTAACAAACTTACAACTGTTCACGACCTGTTTGTTTCCAATGCTTTTGACCTTTTAGCAATTACTGAAACCTGGCTATCTTCCTCTGACACTGCTTCCATTGCTGCTCTCACACACGGTGGTCTCCACTCTAGTCACAAACCTAGGCCAGGTGAAAGACTTGGTTGCGGTGTTGGGATCTTACTTCCCCCTCCTGCTCCTATCAGTACATATCTCCCTTCTCTTTTGCTCTGTCACTCTCCCCTTTTTTGCTCTCTCTCTCTCCATCCCTCTCTTTTGCTCTTTCTCTCCATCCCTCTCTTTTTCTCTCTCTCTCCCCCCCCCTCTCTTTTGCTCTGTCTCTCTCCCCTCTCTTTTGCTCTCTCTCTCCATCCCTCTTTTTCTCTCTTTCTCCACCTCTCTATTGTTCTCTCTCTCTCCCCCTCTCTATTGCGCTCTCTCCCCCCTCTCTTTTGCTCTCTCTCCCCCTCTCTTTTTCTCTCTCCCCCTCCTCTTTTGCTGTCTCTCCCCCCCCTCTCTTTTTCTCTCTCTTCCCTCTATTTTGCTCTTTCCCCTCTCCTTTGCTCTCTCCCCCCCCTCTCTTTTGCTCTTTCCCCTCTCTTTTTCTCTCTCTACATCCCTCTCTTTTGCTCTCTCTCTTCCCCTCTCTATTACACTCTCTCTCTCCCCTCTCTTTTGCTCTCTCTCCCCCCTCTCTTTTGCTCTCTCTCTCCCCCCTCTCTTTTGCTCTCTCTCCCCCTCTCTTTTGCTCTCTCTCCCCCTCTCTTCTTTTGCTCTCTCGCTTCCCCTCTCTTTTGCTCTCTCTCTTTCCCCCTCTTATTTTCTCTCTCCCCCTCTCTTTTGCTCTCTCTCCCCCTCTCTTTTTCTCTCTTCCCTCTATTTTGCTCTTTCCCCTCTATTTTGCTCTTTCTCCCCCCTCTCTTCTGCTCTTCCCCTCTCTTCTGCTCTTTCCCCTCTCTTTAGCTCTTTCCTCTCTCTTTAGCGCTTTCTATTTCTCTCCCCTCTATCTTGCGCTGACCGTGCCCGACCACCCCCACGCCACATCCGACCACGCCCCGACCATATCGGCCACACCTGGCCACATCCACGCTCCCGCCCGGCCACGCCCACTTTCATCCCACCACCGCAAACAGCATGCCAGGTGTGTTTGTCCTGTGCTGTCTCTACTGCGCATGATGGCTTCAGACAAACACACGCCTTTTATATTATAGGATACCTCTACATATACAGTATGTATATATATATATATATATATATATATATATATATATAAACAAAAGAGGAGTGAGAGCACAGTTGCATATGCGACTTAGTCTTGATAGGAACTGAAAGGGAGCTGTATCGGCGCCTCTCAACACAAACTTGAGCCTGCAGACAGAAGCTGCTTACGGCTCAAATATGAATCAACACAAGAATATCCCATAGAACAAGTTCCCAGTTCCCCATGGTTGCGGTGTTGGGATCTTACTTCCCCCTCCTGCTCCTATCAGTACATATCTCCATTTACATCTCTCTCTCCTTTTCTTCCTTTTGAAGTCCACTGCATTTGCCTGTTCTCCACCATCTCTCTCAGAGTGGCAGTTATCTATCACCCCCCTGGACCCACCTCCCAATTCTTTGACAACTTTTCTGCCTGACTTCCTCACTTTTTCTCTACAAATACACCTACTTTAATTCTGGGGGACTTAAACATCCCCATTGCTAACCCATCTGCCTCTTCTACCTCTAAACTTCTCTTACTCACTAACTCCTTTGGCCTCTCACAATCCACCCAATTCCCTATGCACCGCGATGGACACTCTATTGATATTCTTCTATCTCTGCTCTCTCACTGATGTCGCCCATTCCCCATCTCAGACCAAAATCTGCTCACCTTTAATCTTAATATACAGGCTAAACCAACTTCTCCCCCTCTCGCCCCTGTGCCTGTAGAAATCTGCACACTGTGGATCCTCTTCAACTTTCCAACCTTATTCAAAAACGCCAACCCCACACTTCCACAATATCTTGCCCCGACCTTGCTACAACCCACTATAACAATACTCTCTCCTCTGCACTTGACTCTCTTGCTGCTCCCCAAATACGCAAAGCCCCACGTCATCAGCTCCAGCCCTGGCACTCTCAGCAAGCACACCACCTACAAAAATGCTCCCGTGCTGCTTAACATGCCTGGAGGAAATCCCACTCAGAACCTGATTTCATCCACTATAAGTTAATTATTTATTCTTACACCACTGCCTTTCACTTAGCTAAGTAAATCTACTTCTCTTCTCTTATATCTACTCACTCGTCAAACCCTAAATGACTCTTCTCTATTTTAAACTCTCTCCTCTACCCACCTGCACCACCCCCTTCATCTGCATTTATTGCTCAAGAACTGACTGACTACTTTTTCAATAAAATATTTACCATCCGAAGCAACATCCCAACACAAGCCTGCAATCTCCCAACTTCGCACCCAGTCACCCCCTCTGCCACTCTCTGCACCCTCCTCCCAACCACTGAGAGTGAAGTGGGTTCCTTATTGACTTCCTCACACCTCACTACCTGCCCACTTGACCCTATTCCTTCCCATCTAATACCTTCTCTGTCTTCTACCCTCACTTCATCTCCTACTCACATATTCAACCTATCCATTTCTACCTGTTCATTCCCATCTTCCTTCAAACATGCAAACATCACCCCCATGCTCAAAAAAAACTCAGTCGACCCTTACTCTTCTGCAAACTACCGCCCCATATCACTGCTTCCGCTCGCTTCAAAAGTCCTTGAAAAGCTAGTTTTCCATTGCCTAATCCACTTCCTGTCCTCCAACTCATTGCTTGACACCTGCAATCTGGCTTCCATTCCCAACACTCAACTGAGACTTCCCTCACCAAGGTTACTAAAGATCTCCTTTCTGCAAAAAACAGTGGTTACTACTCTATACTCATCTTACTTGACCTCTCTGCTGCCTTTGACAATGTTGACCATCCCCTCCTCCTACAGACTCTCAGCTCTCTTGGGCTCTGTGACACTGCCCTCTCCTGGATTCACTCTTATCTATCTAACAGATCATTCTCTGTTTCTTTTGCTGGTGACTCCTCCTCTCCATTGCATCTGTCTGTTGGAGTACCTCAAGGCTCTGTTCTGGGTCCTCTGCTTTTCTCTATTTACACTTCTTCACTGTCAAGGCTAGTTAGAAAACAATATTGCTGTGTCCTGTAATTCATGAACCTCAACTGCTGAGTATATGAGAGAAAAGTAACAGTATATGTGTTGTTACATTGATGCCTGGGATTGATCATAAATTACTGACCAAGTAATTGATAAGCCCAGAGATCACAGTTCTGTTAATAGAAGGGATTGCTAGTTAATACACTATTGCCACCACCTGTGAACTTCACTAAAAATTGCAGCAGTGTACAACTTTAAAACCCCTGTTTGCATAAAGAGTTAAGATCTTAACTAGTGTCATTCAAGCTTGCAGTATAAAAGGTGAGATCTCTATATTAATAAATGTGACAATTATGCTTAGAGTAAGTTGCAGATAAGTAAACTGTCTGAATGTTGAAACACTGAAGGATACATAACCTAAGGGTAACTGATATACATATTTCCCTATATGCGCATAAGAATTTAAATGAGGCTTGATAAATACTGGTGACATACAGGTCTTACTTGAAGTGGAGTTGAAGTTATTCCCTTGTTGTATCAAGCAAAATTATCCGTAGCTGCAGGAGAGTGGAAATCAAACTGTTCAGTCCGGTCTGTAGCGTGGAGCGGGTTGTCGTGTGATGTCACCGCTGTCAGTAAATCCGGAAGTGACACAGGTAGAAAGAAACAAGTCTCGTAGTTAGGATGAAGAGGGCTTGGCAATCAGCACATCTATTGCTTGGAAGGCTGCAATACTAAGCGCCTTGGAGACTGTGAAGTGGGATTTTATGCAGGAGTGTAAAAAGGAACTCCCACTATTTAAAGAAACATGACATTCACTGAGTAAACTTATCAACAGCTATGGCTTCAACTATCACCTCTATGCTGATGATACCAAATCTACCTATCCACCCCTGTACTCTCTCCTTCTGTCAATTCTCTCATCAGTGACTGCTTATCAGGCATTTCCTCCTGGATGGCCTCTCACCACCTAAAAATAAACATGTCCAAGACCAAACTTCTAATTTCCCCCCCCCCCCCCTCTTATTCTACTAATTTTTTAGTTTCTAATTTTTCTATCACTGTTGGCGGCACCAATATCTCCTCATCTCCTCAAGTCCACTGCCTTGGAGTCACACTTGACTCAAATCTGTCCTTCATTCCCCACATCCAATTATCCAATTGCTCTCTTCATCCTGCCACAACCACCTATGCAATATCTCTAAAAACTAATCCACTCCCTAGTAATTTCCTGACATGACTACTGTAATAACCTACTAACTGGCCTCCCTCTCTACCGCCTCTTCCCCCTTCAATCAATCCTAAATGCTTCTGCCAGCCTAATCCACCTCTCCCAAAGCTCTGTATCTGCGGCACCTCTCTGTGAGTCCCTTCACTGGCTTCCCATTCACAGCAATTCTCATACTGACCTACAAAGCCCTCACCAATGCTGCCCCACTCTACCTGTCCTCATTCATTAACAAAAATACTCCAGCCGGCCCCCTAAGATCCAACAATAACCTGCTCCTTAAAATCTTCTACCATTACCTCCTCCCATGCTAGACTACAGGACTTCTTTCATGCGGAACACACTTCCTGGAGCTGTCAGACTTTTCCCTAACCTGTCCTCCTTTAAACACTCCCTAAAGACCTTTTTGTTCAGGGAAGATTATCACCTGACTCACTAACAAATTCATTTCACTTAACCAACAGTTGCCCTTATCTAACTCCTCACTAACATCATTCTCATTTTTGCAGTCCCCACATCCTGTTTCCCATCCTCCTACCCATCTAGATTTAAGATCCTATGGGAATAGAGCCCTCAATACCCCCTGTATTTGTCTATAAAATGTTGTCTTATATTGTATTGTTTCACCGTTGTACTTATATCTTCATACCCATGGACAGTGCTGAAGAATCTGTTGGCGCTTTATAAATAAAGAATAATAATATTAACATTAAAAGCTCATAGGCAGCCATTAAGATGCCGAAAATGATCAAGGCAGTGTGATCAGCCTGGATTGTGTTAAAATTAGTTTTTTATATTGTTCAAACTGATACTATGTTAAAGCCCCTTAACAGGGTATATGTTCCAGGAGGGGTTGATCAAATGAACTGTGATATCAAAAAACTAGAGGACTGGTCAAATAAATGGGATCTGAAATTTAATATTACCAAGAGCACAATTATGCATATCGGATCCAAAAACCCAAAGGACAATTATAGTCTCAATGGTACATTACTTACTGTAACTAAAGAAGAAATGGACTTGGGAATTATTATTTTAGATGATTTTAAATTTTGTACACAATGCAGCAGTGCAGCCAGTAAGGCCAGTCAAACACTTGGTTGCATTGGAAGAGGTATTAGTAGCAGAAATAGCAAGGTTATTATGCCACTTTACATATCATAAGTTAGACCAAATCTGGAATACTGTGTACAGTTCTGGAGACCATATCTTCAGAAAGATATCAATAAACTAAAAGCTGTCCAAAGGAGGGCTACTAAAATGGTACATGATATAAAATATAAAACGTACAAAGAAAGACTCTATGATCTAAATATGTATAGTTTAGAGGATAGAAGGGAAAGAGGTGACATGATAGAATCCTTCGAATATATAAAGGGACTTAATAAAATAGAAACTGAAAGATTTTTTACAAAAAATAAATGACAAAACAAGGGGTCACAATCTAAAGTTAGAGGGTAGCAGATTCAGGAGAAATTTGAGGAAGCATTTTTTTACAGAATGGGTGGTGGATTCCTGGGGGCCCATTTAACAAGCTCCGTAGGGAGCTTGTGGGCCTGTGTTTCTGGCGAGTCTTCAGACTAAAGGCCGCTGCTCCATAACCCTGTCCGCCTGCTCTGATGAGGCAGACAGGAATCGCCACAATTCAACCCGATCGAGTATGATCGGGTTGATTGACACCTCCCTGCTGGCGGCCTATTGGCCGCGAGTCTGCAGGGGGCGGCGTTGCACCAGCAGCTCTTGTGAGCTGTTGGTGAAATGCTGAATATGGAGAGCGTATTGCTCTCCGCATTCAGCGAGGTCTTGCGGACCTGATCCACACTGTCGGATCAGGTCGCAAGACCTTTGATAAATAGGCCCCATAGAATAAATTTCCATTTGAGGTGGTAAACACAAAGACTGTAAAGGAATTCAAAAATGTCTGGGACATGCATAAAGCTATCCTAAGGAAAAAGTAACATGTAATATGGGAAGATTTGATGGGCCTTTTTGGTTCTTATCTACCATCAAATTCTATGTTTCTATGTTACATATAAGTCTTACTTTTTAGATATTTGTTTTCATTTTCAGAAAAATGGACCGTATTTACATATTTGTTTAAATCATACACAAACTATAAATGATCAGCTCTTTAATGACAAACAGATTAACCAATTGCATGCAAGAAATAATTTCTTGATTCGTTTGCGCGATTACTCTAGTCTAAAGCACTGGTTTTCAAACCTGTCCTAAGGCCTCCCCAACCAGATGGATTTTCAGGATTATATTGAGCGAAGGCAGGTAAAATAACCGTGTTTACTAAACAGCTGAATATTTCACCTGTGCTCTAGTTCAGATATCCTCAAAATCTGGCCTGTTAGGGAGGCCGGAGTACAGGTTTGAAAACCAGTGCTCTAAAGTTAAGAAATTAAAGGATTTTCTAGAGGCGGAATAGGGTTCAAAAAGTTAAAATTTACAGGAATGATTTTGAAATTTCAACACTAATAAATACAGATTTTGCAATCTCATTTTCAGTTGATAGATTCCAGTGTCAGCCAGTAAATATGAAAGCTTCACTTTTGCTCTTGGACAGTGTTGCTGCTGTCTTGTAGCAGTAGCACTAGCTATTACTTTAACTATTTAAGTTTAAGCTGCCATCCAGCTATTCCTCCATTGCCCTGAAGATGTTTCACATAGTAAATAAGGGACAAATTAACTTTCATTAAAAGCTTCCTTCTAGTCATTGGTGCCGCCATGCTGAAATCTATCTTTCACTACTTACCAGTGATGACCTATTTACACATGTGCAGTAACTCTCTATCAAATATCTGCAGTGTAGTTCCATGATGGCAGCAACCCTGATTGATCCCATGAATGAATAAAGGACGCAACTCAAGAACTTTTTTTTTTTGGGGGAAGAATGATTAATCTAAAACGTACATTTTCAATGTACATGTGTATCAGCAGCAAACCACTAACTGTACCAAATATATTTTTTAATAAATCTGGTGAAATTATCCAGACAAATGCAAAGCTTGCTCAAGTAAAAGATAAGAACATCCAAATCGGTAAAATATACACAGTCTGGGATACCCAGGCCAGGGGTATAACCAGAGCTCACGGGTCCCCTGGGCAAGGACCACCATTTGAACGTGACCATTTGAATCTGAGCCATAAAGCAAGAGGAGCTGTTTCTTTGTGAGTGTGAGTGATCTTTCCATCGTGATTACTCCTCCGAGACCCCTGTAGTTATGCCCTTAACTCAAACAAACACAGCAAAAGCAAAAGGACAGCAGTGCTTGTAACAGTCCAGATAAAACCAAAATCAAATAACACATGTGTACCACTAAGATAAAAAAACAGTACAATGGGTCATACTGAGGAGATCAGTGACTTTAAACATGGTACTGTGATAGGATTCCACAGGTCAGTTTGTGAAATTTCTATGCTACTAGATCTGCCCAAATCAACTGTAAGTGCAATTATTGGGAGGCGGAAGCATCTAAGAGCAGTGGTAAACGTGGTAGACATAGAAAACTCATAGAGCAGGGCAGTAAAGTGTGTGTGGTGGACGAAAGGAGAACTCTACATAAAGGAATGCATAGTGTTTACTGTAAAGCTTGGTGGAGGAGGGATACTGGTCTGGGGCTAGTTTTCAGGGTTTGGGCTAGACCCCTTAGTTTGAGGGAAGGGTCATCTTAATAATACAGGATACAAAGACATTTTAGACAATTGGCGTTTCCAATGTTGTAATAAAAGTGTGTGAAAAGTGAGGTCCATGAAGACATGGTTTGACAAGTTTGGAGTGGAGGTACATACTCATGTGGCCTACACAGAGCATCGGTCTTAAGATCATGTCTGCCCGCATCTTAATAAATCGGCCCCAAAGATATCAGCTACCCTTGTCTGTGGACCATTGCCTAGATTGGTTCCCCCTAATAAGGATAATGGTGGGTGAAGTTTGCCTATTGAAAAATAAATGTAGTAAAAAGGATGTTAATTTGTTTTAAAAACATTAAGACATGGTTGATATGTTATTCTATAGCAACACAACATAAATATCCTGTAATTACAAGGTATTTACTGTCCCTAATATCAAGGGGGTAGAGGTGAGTGACCCAACCTTCTACTACTTATCATTACATTTATTTATTGTTTGTTTGTTTGTTTGTTTGTTTGTTTTGATTCCTCTATCCTTCCTTTACCTTTCTCCAATGGCATCACTGCAAGGGCAGGGTATGTACAACACCCCCACCCCCCAACAAAAATGTGATCACTTCTGGATTTCCCCAGGCATTCCCCAGCTCCACCTGGTCCTGCCCACAGTATCTTCTGTCCTGCCCACTCCCTTAACACAATCTGGCCCCAAACACGATAACTAGGGTGACCACATTTCCAAACT
Organism: Bombina bombina; assembly: GCF_027579735.1. Classification (NCBI taxonomy): domain Eukaryota; kingdom Metazoa; phylum Chordata; class Amphibia; order Anura; family Bombinatoridae; genus Bombina; species Bombina bombina. Next base: position 1,148,723,987 of record NC_069501.1, on the reverse strand, counting down.
GCCATTCAGGGACACCCCCCCTCCCCTGATTTTTATACCTTTTTTTGCCAATTTAAAAAAAATAAACTCACAGGCACAAACTCAGAAAACTCAAATAAACTCACAGGCACAAACACATAAAACAGATTGACACACAATTGGAACTGTTACCTGGATGATATTTAACCGTCAAGGAAGGTATATTTAAAGGGACACTGAACCTAAATCTTTTCTTTTGTGATTCAGATAGAGCATGCAATTTTAATCAACTTTCTAATGTACTCCTATTATCAATTTTTCTTTGTTCTCTTGCTATATTTATTTGAAAAAGAAGGCATCTAAGTTTTTTTGTTTAGAACTCTGGACAGCACTTTTTTATTGGTGGATTGGTGAATTTATCCACCAATCAGCAAGGACAACCCAGGTTGTTCACCAAAAATGGGCCGTCATCTAAACTTACATTCTTGCAGTTCAAATAAAGATACCAAAAGAATTAAGAACATTTGATAATAGGAGTAAATTAGAAAGTTGCTTAAAATGTAATGCTCTATCTGAATCACAAAAGAAAAAATTTGGGTTCAGTGTCCCTTTAAGGTTAAAATTTTAGTATTTCTCCAAAACAAACTCATCTTCTAAAATTAATTGGTCTGATTTAAAAAACAAACAAACAAAAAAAACCAATAAGGATTTATGAAAAAAATACAATGATGATGTATGTTGGTACCTCAGAGGAAAAAAACAAAAACCTAAATTTACTATGTATATGTGTTGTGTGAAAAATATAAAGACTGTGATGTAAAATGGCTCAGCATTTTACTCTGAATATTAGGCCTGGAGATTGGGCTGGCCATGAAAAATGTAGTTTCTGTTGGAGAATATTTGTCCTTTTTTTGGGGGGGAGGGGGCAAAGACCAGTTGCTGGTAAGCATACAAAAATACCTACCTGTCCTGATAGCTGACTCCTTTCTGTTTACTGCAAGACTCGCATAGTCACGAGCCGTGGCGGCAGAACCATGTAATGAAGGAGCAGGGATATGACATACGTCATATTCCACTTTCCTACCTCATATTGGTGCCTGGGACGAGCCTGAATCAGCTTCGGGAAGCCGCTCTGGCCAGGTTTCCGCACAGATCAGTGCACTGCTCTAAGCCTGGCTCTAAGCTCTCCCTAAACAGACAGCCACACTGAAAACTGGGCTGTCTGTCCGGGTCAATCCGCGGCTGTGTAACTGCTGTTAGTTTCCATTCTGGTACACTGCATTGACCCTGAATGAAGGTTCAATGCAAAACTGTCCCCGGACAATCCGGAACATGTGGTCACCCTACCCTCAACTCGTCCCTCTCAATGCTCACCAAACACTGGTGGACTTCTGGGAAGTGCCCACTTCATATGATCTTCCTGGAAAAGCTGCAGCCATTCTCCTTAGAGCCCTAGATATGTGAGAAGAAGCATCTTGGAGGTATAATGGTATAACAGTAATGAAACAACCAAAGCTATTTGTGTACAGTATAACTGATCATAATGCAAATCCCACATGTGAGTAGGACTCACCTGTGAGGTTTACCTTGATGCTGGCAGGTAATCTTGCATGTTTTGGCCAAAATATGGTACTAAAAAAAAACAAGTTTTTCTTATAGGTTTGGATATAGCACTCAGGTAACTTTTTTCTTTTGTTAGCAAAATATGACAAAATGTTGTCCTTGCGGCATCCATTGAAGATTGGAGCTTGTGCCTAGAAGTAATTGCTATAGAAGGGGTTCCTATCAGTCATTGTGCATTATTACAATGATTATCTGTACACAAACATGTATTTACTGCTAGATAGATACAGGTACAACATTTCTGTAACCTGACCACTTTTATTTTCATTCTTTTCCTCCATTAAAGGGACATTGATGTCAACATTAAACTTTCATTATTCAGATAGAACATACCAATAACAAAAACGTTCCAGTTTAGGCGCATAAACTTTCTCAATATCCTTTGTGAAAACGTAGCCCCTTTTGTATCACATAAAGTGCTGTCAAGAAATCTTCTATAATTCTCAAATTGATCTGGTCAAAAACATGAAATTAAGCATCATATTAGGAAAGGGAATTTAGCACTCATATAAAATAATTTAAATAATTACAAAAAGTTTTATTATAAATCCAAACCTGGACACCCAGAAGAAGCTCGGATGATGTTGAAGAAGGGGAAGTGCGCTTCTGCAGGTGGAGGAATGTTGTGAGTTCCAGGGTCTTTAGGCAGCATCTACCATCTTTAGAGCAGGTGAGCTTCAAGAACTATCTTGTCCCTCTACACATCAGCATCAGGCAGATTATCTTTGTGACACATGAGTTAAGCCACGTGCAAGGTTAATCTGGAAGAAATCTTGCTTTCTTCTTCTCTGACAATGTTCCCCATCTCTGAGGATTGTTTTTTCCAACATGAATCAATGTTCCATGCCACACAGTCAGATCAATCAAGGTATGGGTGGAGGATCACCAGATCAAGACCCTGTCATAGCCAGCCAAATCTCCAGACCTAAACCCCATTGAAAACCTCTAGTTTGTGATCAAGAGGAAGATGGACGGTCACAAGGCATCAAACAAAGCCGTGTTGCTATGATAAAGACAGGTTGAGAGCATAAAAGCTGTGATTGAAAATCAGTAGTTTATAGAATAAAACAGGTTTATTTTACTCAAACACATACCTTTAAATAGTAAAACCAGAGAAACATAATTTTGCAGTGACATCTTAATTTTTTTAATACTATACTACACACATAAAATATTTCCCAGCATAGAAATATGTTTCTGCAATATTATATATAGCCACTAGATGTCAGGCAAGAATTGACAATTTAATACACTCTACACAGGGCCCTTACGCTGACAAAAGCCACTTTAAAGGGACAGGAAAACCCAACATTTTCTTTCATGATTTGGATAGAACATACAATTTTAAACAACTTTTAAATTGACTTCCTTTATCAAATTTGCTTTGTTTTCTTGTTATCCTTTGCTGGAGGAACAGCATTGCACTACTGGCACAATGGTGTGCAGGCACCAATTAGCAGCAGCTCCCACTAGTGTTGGATATGTGCATAATTCTTTTTCAACAAGGAATACCAAGAGAACAAAGCATATTTGAAAAGAGAAGTGAAATTAAAAGAGTCTTAAAATGACATGCTCTATCAGAATCATGCAAGTTTAATTTTGACTTTCCTATACCTTTAAGTCACAGAAGGAAGTAACTTGACATGTAGCTCTACAACCATTAAAAGATCAACTGATATTTACACACACACACATATATATATATACCTCACTTTACAGCGTTTCACTTTACAGCGCTTCGCTAATACAGCGCTTTGTGGAGCTGAAGTTCATCCTCCAAGAATTTTGAAACAGTGCTGTAATCTTTGTGAGATTGCGAGAGAAGTGACTGGCATCATTTTGTTATGCACAGTTCACTTTATTTACAGCATTACACAAAAATTGTACTACAGTAATTGTCACTATTTTATAGGTACAGTATTTATTGAATACTAATTGAATAATGTGCTGTGATAGTGGTAAACTAAACGTAGCACTATTGCACCCCTAATATACGTTAGTTCAAACATGTTTTAAAACACTGGCAAGGGAAAAGAAAGCTAAAACCACGTTGTTTCACTTTAAGGCGGTTTTCACTTTACAGCGGGGCTCCGGTCCCTAACCCGCTGTATGAGTGGGGTATACCTGTATATATATATATATATATATATATATATATATATATATATATATATATATATATATATATTAGGCTGACCATATTGCCGCTTTAAGAAGGAACACATATGAAAAATACATATGTGAGGGTTCTTATACAACCATTTCTTTAAACAGCCCTGAAAACGGCCCTGACATATGTATTTTTCATATGTGTCCCTTTTTAAAGCGGCAATATGGTCAGCCTAATATATATATATATATAATATTATATCACCTATCACCAAATTTTATTAAAGAGACAGTAGAGTATAATACAAAGTATATAAAGTGATAAAGTGCCATCTATGGGGCCGAATTACGCTGTAGCGTATCATGTCCGCCAGACATCGCTGAATGCCGACAGCATAACCCCTAATCTGCCGCCCCCAACATCGCTGCCACCTACATAATGTTATTAAACCCAGTCTGCCAACCCCAACATCGATGCCACCTACATAAAACTATTAACCCCTAGTCTGCCGATCCCAATGTCGCCGCACTATACTAAAGTTATTAACCCCTAACCCTCTGGCCTCTCACATCACTACCACTAAATAAATCTATTAAGCCCTAAACCTAACCCTAACGCAACCCTAAGCCTAACCCTAACACCCACTAACTTTAACATAATAAAAATATAGCTAAATTAAAGTTACAATTATTAACTAAATAAACCTATTAACCCCTAAACTGTCAGCCTCCCACATCGTAACAAGCTAAATTAATCTATATTAACCCCTAACCCTAACCACCCCCTAACTTTAACATAATTAAAATAGAGCTAAAGTTACAATTATTAACTAAATAATAACTTTTTAAAACTAAATACATACTTACCTGTGAAATAAAACCTAAGCTAGACAATTTAACTAATAGTTATATTGTAGCTAGCTTAGGTTTTATTTTTATTTCACAGGTGAGTTTGTATTTATTTTAACTAGGTAGACTAGTTAGTAAATAGTTATTAACTATTTAATAACTACCTAGTTAAAATAAATACAAACTTACCTGTGAAATAAAACCTAAGCTGCCTTACACTAAAACATAAAATTACAAAAAAAAAAAATAAACACTTAAATTACTAAAAAATAAAAATAACTAAATTACATAAAAAACAAATACTAAATTACAAAAAATAAGAAACAAATGATCAAAAATAAAAAAAGAATTACACCTAATCTAATAGCCCTATCAAAATACCCCCCCCCCCCCAAATAAAAAAAACCCTAGCCTACAATAAACTACCAATGGCCCTTAAAAGGGTCTTTTGTGGGGCATTGATCCAAAGAAATCAGCTCTTTTACCTGTTAAAAAAAATACAAACACCCCCCCAACAGTAAAACCCACCACCCCCACAACCAACCCCCCCAAATTAAATAACTATCCAAAAAAAACTTAAATAAACCTAACACTAACCCCCGACGTTTCACTTAGAGTTATTGAAGTCTCGCTTGAAGGATCCATCCAGCCAGCAAGAAGTCTTCATCCAGGTGGCCTCTTCGATCTTCATCCAACTGGCGAAGTCCTCATCCAGGCGGCAAGAAGTCTTCATCCAGACGGCATCTTCTATCTTCATCCATCCGGTTAGGAGCGGGTCCATCCTGAAGACATCCGGTGTGGAGCATCCTCTTCATACGGTCGCCGACGTAACCTGGAACTTCAATGCAAGTAACGTCACCAAGATGGCATACCTTGCATTCCTATTGGCTGAAAGATTTCAATCAGCCAATAGGATTTGAGCTGCTAAAATCCTATTGGCTGTTCCAATCAGCCAATAGGATTTGAGCAGCTCTCATCCGATTGGCTGTTCCAATCAGCCAATAGTATTGATCTCTCATCCTATTGGCTGATTTGAACAGCCAATAGGATTTTAGCAGCTCTAATCCTATTGGCTGATTGAAATCTTTCAGCCAATAGGAATGCAAAGTATGCCATCTTGGATAACGTCACTTGCATTGACGTTCCAGTTTACGGCGGCGGCCGTATGAAGAGGATGCTCCGCGCCGGATGTCTTCAGGATGTACCCGCTCCGCGCCGGATGGATGAAGATAGAAGATGCTGTCTGGATGAAGATTTCTTGCCGCCAGGATGAGGACTTCACCGCCTCACCCAGATGTCTGTGGGTGTCTAAATCTGAAAGTTAAGGGTAATCAGACACTGTTTATAATATGTTAGGGCTTCTATACGAGACCTTTATGAGATTAAATATAGTTAAGGTGGAGTTATCGAGATGGAGATAAGTACCTTTGTGGGAATATTGCCTCCTAAGAGCAATATAAAGAATAGTTATTATATATAGTTTTAATATAAGATAGGGTTACATAAGTTAGTAGGAATAAATGATGCTGTCCCGGCCGCAAACAGCACACATATAACGCAGAATGAAGAAGTGCAACCAAACAGTTGAGTGTATAGTGTCTGATAGATTTTAACCAGAAGATCTAGGGGATAAAAAGTTTGTGCTATAAATGAAAGTATACCAAGTAGTATTATGAACTCAGCTTGCTTTAGGTAAGACTGTGTATATATCTCCCTATTAGTATCAAATAACAAGTGACATAACAAAAGAACAAAGGTGCATATCGGTTAATAAAAGTTCCTCAGCATAATACACAGACATAAAAAAGGAATAAAACAATAAAGCAATACTAGGCTAAGTCTCACTGGGGTGCTGTATCATGGTTTGTAGTGACTGTTTCTATAGTACTTCAATAAAGGCGTACTCTTGGTATTAAGAACCTCACTCTTTACCCTTTGAGAACATCTATGCAATGCAACCATATTGAGAGATGTAATATAACTCTAATGGAAGATATGTAATAACACAGAAAATGTACTCATAAACGAATCAGAACAAAAACATAAGGAAACATAAACAACTGCAAATTTAAAAGGCATTGTGCCTGACTGTAACTGGTATACTGAGAGTAGTAAGGAGCTAATAAGAGTTAACCCACTTCAATCCTAACATAGCTGCAGGGTTATTAGTGCTAACCTATAGTCAAGATTTCCTACAGAACAATCAAGCTCCATAAAAAGGTGTATATCTGGTTGTAAGCATAAACATACAAAATATTATGAAAATTAAATGGTAGCTGGAGTTTCTGAAACATTAGTAGTAACCATGGCTCATGATAGGTATCACATACCCCTAAAACTAATAGCTCAAGTTGGCTCTAAACTATAGCCGTGCTACATATGTATGGTATTATCAACTGTGATAATACAATTTTGTATTATAAAAAGAGCAAGTAGATAAGAATATGGATCTCCCTAAGATGCTCACAGGACTATAGTAGAGCATTTTCTGTCTGTAGAGAGAACAGTAATAATCAGGGGCGTATTTATGCATAGGCCAACAAGGCCGGTGCCTAGGGTGGCAGATTTGAGGGGGCGGCACTGGCACTATGTTGGCAAGGTTGGCGTTATTTATTATTTTATTAAAAATAATTTTAAAAAAATTCCTGTGCGGCGGTCACGTGACTCGGCTTTTGCCAACATCACGTGATGTTTTCTTACTTCCGCCCACCTTCCTGTCAGCTCACACGCCGCCCGCACTGGAGGGAACAACACACATGCACACATGATTTCTGAGCACGGCAGGCATTGGTCTCCCCATGACCTCCACTCCAGTGGTACCGTAAGTAAGTCACAGTCAGTGAGTGACAAATGTGAGAGCTCAGAGACGGTGAGACCAGACGATGTCGACGGTCTGTCAAGTGTGTGTGTAGCAGAGCAGAGCCTTGGCTGAGAGAGAGAGACAGAGGACTGGTCGGACATAGCTGAGTGCAGAGTTTGCAGACACAGACGGTCACGACTCACGACGCAGTTCAATATTTGAAAGGTATTTTTTGTTTTCATTGGGGTCATTGCGCACTCGGCTCTATAGCTAAGATCACGATGTGATAATTAATAACTTAATTGTGTGACTTACATTTTGTGTACTTACTACTTTGAATTTTGAAAAAATGTGAGCCTATGGCGGGCAGTGGGCACTGCCTGGTGACAGTGAGTGGTGAGATTTTTACCAAGGAAGGCGGCAGAGGCCGGGCACACAGCCACACAGGCATCATATCATAATGGAATAATATGGGCTATGGGCAGTTAGTCATAGCATAGTGGAAGGGAAAGTAATAGGATTTTTTTCTTACTTGTTTAAATTATTTGTGTCTTGAAAATGATAATTTAGTGTAGAGTAGTGTACTGAGTCTGTACATAATGATGATCTAATCATGTAAATAAAACAACTAGCGATGGATGGTACTTTCAAGGATTGGTTGATGATCTAGAATATGCTGCCTGCTTAAATATTATCTATTAATAATTGCAATAATGATTCAAATCAAATCTGCACATCAATTAAAATTCATTTCATTAAGCTTTTTGTCAACGTTTATGCCAATATTGTTCAAAAAGTATCAATATTGTTTTACATTTATTATCTGTTTTGCATTTTACATTGTAATAAGTATTTGGAACTTTATTATATGAATACATGAATTCATGGTTTTATTTCACTGTATGAAATCTGTTAACTGTATAAAGTTTTATTTACACTTAATTTTAAACTGGCAAATCTGATTACTGTATGACGTTTGTTAACGCTGCCTTCAGTAGGTACCCATAACTGTTACCCCCCCCCCCCGGGCAAGCACTATGCCAGCTTAACTGCGACATGACAAAATACCTCTATAGGGAGGGAGGAAGGGAGCTTCTTCCCCCACTGACCTTGCAAAGAAATTTGGCACTCTTTTTGGGCCACCCCCCTTCCTTAAAGGGTTAGAAATTGATTCCCATGTGAACCTAATTAAAGTATATTTTTATAATTACTATTATAAATGTAATAATTTAAAATAGTTTTTTTAATTAAATTAAGCTTTTTACATACCTTAAATTTAAAGGTTCAATTGTCATGAAATGTGCGGTAATGACTGCCCATAAAATGAGGCATGGCTCATATATTTCATCATCCGCCCCCCATCCAATGACAAAGCTGCTGGGCCCCTTAATTTAAATATTACATTCAGTCAGCATCGCATGCGCAGTACTGACATTAAATCACAGCTGTTCACAGCTTATTCATCCTATTGGTTGAAGGGGCAGCTTTACACCAGCAACTGAGTGGAGACAGATAGGGAACAATATAAACAGGAACTCTATTACCCACGCTTCAGGATGAGAGCTGTGCAACACTTTACAAGCTGCTTCTGTCCTACACTAAGGAGAGCAGCGTGTATACTAGAATTCTTCCCTTCCTGTGATGAAGTCCATCTGTGTTTTAAACGTTGAATACGGCAGTGAGTTTGAGAGCTATGTTTATTTAACTGTCAGGCTCATCTCCCCCCTCCCTCTGGCTGTGTTTGCTTTCATGTGGAAACGGAGTCCTCATCGTCATTAATCAAACACAGCCAGAGGGAGGGGGAGATGAGCCTGACAGTTAAATAAACATAGCTCTCAAACTCACTGCCGTATTCAACGTTTAAAACACAGATGGACTTCATCACAGGCAGGGAATAATTCTAGTATACACGCTGCTCTCCTAATGGTCTCTTCTCATTTGCAAGTGTGAAGCCGCCCCTCCACTCTGTGACTCTCTTGATGCAGGAGATGAGATCTGTGAACAAAATCTGTCAGGTGCGGTGCCTGCTTGAAAGAACTCTCAGTAGCCTGGGGGCGAGTCTGCGCATGCGTTGCTAATAAAATAGTTTAATTGCGCATGCGGGCCGCCATGATGTTTCTACCTAAGTAGAACATCGTAACAGGACCCATATAATGTTTAAAAAATGGGTTTGGCACAGTACCAAGTTTCTAATGGAAATTACAAAAAACAGAAAGAAAACTTTACAAAGGTACCAATTACAAATGTATATATTATTTTAAGTAGTTTTTAATGAGTTAAAAATATTTTTTGGGTTTACTATCCCTTTAAGTATTCCTCCTCCAGGGCTCCATTTCTATGATCACTTTAGTAAAGTTGCACTGTGATCACAAAAATGCTGCTTTCTTCTCCTATTTCATACAAATAACATTTTCATTTTGTATAGCAGACTGTGTACACATGTGCTAATCCAACCTACCTGAGACTGTATGCAAGCTTTTTACGAGCCCTGGCTGGGGAAGATTTAATTTTAAAATGCCGCAGCAAAAAAAAAAAAAAAGGAAGTCACAACTCCCTAACCAAAAAATGATATGACCAAAAATGACCTAAATCCAGGGGAGGGGTGCAGCAGTATTTTAATTGCCTAGGGCAGCACAAAACCTAAATACGCCCCTGGTGATAATACAATATATCATAAATGCAGGCATTACTCAGACTGTATGTCATCATCAAAAGGCTATATTGACACTCACATTTTGTCCATAAAAGTATACATGAAGCATTTATAGGACTTTCCCTCTCTACACAGCAATGCAATACGTATCCGGCTTAAGAGCCAACATGCTAGACTCATTAGATGACACACAGATTGGTACAGCCATCCGCCACATGGGTTTCTTGTCTGGTTTATATTAGGCTTGCATTTCGACTCTTAGTTCCTGAAAACTCCCAAAGCTTCTGAGAGATCATCTCTTTGCTGCTATATTAGTTATAACTTGTATGAAATAGATAGAATTGGAAAGTTTTTAAAAAAATTTTTATTTGAATATTAAGATATTTTAAAATTATATTTTATAATCTCCTTTTTACCGTGCTTTGCTCCACCCCAATTGTGTTTTCTGGTCTAGGAACTGTGTGACGTAGAGAATGGTCCCTCTCTACATAGGCATCCAGACACGCTCCTGAGTTAGTAAGTCTCCACTCTCCATTAACAAGTCTCCGCTCTTCCCTGTCCTGCATGAATAGTAACTTGTGCATGCGCTGTTGATCGAGGGGGAGTATTTGTTTCACTTGTGGTCGTCTAACAGCCTGGATTTCAATAGGATGAAAACAAAAATGTAATAAATAAAAAAAAGCCTGATACGGAGCCGGGTAGAATACGAGACGCTAGGATTTATATGGAGCGGCGATGATAACTTTCATATTAGTAAGAAGAAGAAAAAACTATGAAGGAAAGTCCTGTTTATTTAAAAAGCTTTTTCACATGCTGTTTATTAGATTGCTCAATTTTACAATCCCTTTAATATGTATTTTTTAGAAAACTAATTTCAAAGACATCTGTTAAAACATAATATTCGTCTAAACATTGTGAAGAAATAAAATATATACAGTTATTCAGCCAGTACACTAAAGTATGTCTTTAACAGGTGCCCTAAATAGAAATCAAAATAAGAATCCATTTCTCTTTTATGCTCAGATACAATAAGGTCTTTGTGCATAAGACAATGGCATTCTAGGGAAAGTGGTGTCCTCATTCAATTCATGGTCAGGCTACAATTCTAGGTAAACTGGTGCCCTCATTCAATTCATGGTAAGTGTCATTTAATAATTTATTTTAGCTTGGTACCTTTTTATATTTATATGGGGTTTTTTTATTAAAGGAACATTGAACACTTAAAGATTGTACTATAAAATATTTAATCATATGTACTAAAACAACTGTGCAATATTATTTCATTATTTGTTTTGTCTGCTTTTTCTGTAATTTAATTCTGAAAAATTTGGGTTTTTCAATTCCTGTTAAAGGGATAATAAAGTTCAAATTAAACGTTCATGAATCAGATAGGGCATGTAATTTTAAACAACTTTCTAATTTACTTTTATCATCAAATTTTCTTTGTTCCTCTTTGTTATTCTTAGTTGAAAGCTAAACCTAGGTAGACTCATAAGTTAATTTCTTGAAGGCCGCCTCTAATCTGAATCTGAATGCATTTGACAGTTTTTCACATCTAGAGGGCGTTAGTTCATGTGTTTCATATAGATAACACTGTGCTCACGCATTTGAAGTTATTTAAGAGTCAGCACTGATTGAATAAAATGCAAGTCTGTCAAAAGAGCTGAGATAAGGAGGCGGTCTGCAGAAGCTTAGATACAAGGGCCCCTATTTATCAAGGTCTGGTGGACCTGATCCGACAGTGCGGATCAGGTCCGCCAGACCTCGCTGAATACGGCGAGCAATACACTCACCGTATTCAGCATTGCACCAGCAGCTCACAAGAGCTGCTGGTGCAACCCCGCCCCCTGCAGACTCGCGGCCAATCGGCCGCCAGCAGGGAGGTGTTAATCAACCCGATCGTACTCGATCGGGTTGATTTCCGGCGATGTCTGTCCACCTGCTCAGAGCAGGCGGACAGGTTATGGAACAGCGGTCTTTGTGACCGCTGCTTCATAACTGCTTTTTCTGGCGAGCCTGCAGGCTCGCCAGAAACACGGGGCATCAAGCTCCATACGGAGCTTGATAAATATGCCCAATAGTAATCACAGAGGTAAAGAGTATATTTATATAACAGTGTTGGTTATGCAAAACTGGGGAATGTTAAAAAAAAAGTGATTATCTTTTTAAACAATAATATTTTTGGTGTTTACTATCCCTTTAAACATTCAAACACCCATACTTAAACGGACATGAAACACAAAATGTTTCTTTAATTATTCAGAGAATACAATTTTAAATTTCCAATTTACTTCTATTATCTAATTTGCTTAGTTCTCTTGGTATCGTTGAAAAGCATTACTAGGTAGGCTTCGGAGCTGGGAGCTAGCTGCTGATTGGTGGCTGCCGATATATGCCTCTTTTCATTGGCATGTTCAGCTAGCTCCCAGTAATGCATTGCTGCTTCTTCAATAAAGGATACAAAGAAATTTAGCAAAATTCATCATAGAAGTACATTTTAAAGTTGTTTAAAAATGTATGATCTGTCTGAATCATAACAGAAACATCTTGGGATTCATGTCCTTTAACACTGATATATTTTACAGAGAAATTGGTTGCACTCTAGTGACCCTTGTATAAGTGTCATTAACTGGCCGGAGAAGGAAACCTTGGTTACCCATCACTTCATAGAGACTAAAATGTTAGACTTACTTTTTTAAATATTTTAAGGGACAGTCTACTCCAGAATTGTTATTGTGTAAAAAGATAGATAATCCCTTTATTACCCATTCCCCAGTTTTTCACAACCAACACAGTTATATTAATACACTTTTTACCTCTGTGATTACCTTGTATCTAAGATAATGCAAATTGCCCCCTTATTTCAGATCTTGCATTTAAGCCAATCAGTGCTGACTAATAAATAACTCCACAAGAATGGGCACAATTTTATCTATGTGGCACACATCAAATAGCACTATCTAGCTGTGAAAAACTGTTGAAATGCACTGAGATAAGAGGCGGCCTTCAAGGAATAAGAAATTAGCAGATGAGCATACCTAGGTTTAGTTTTCAACAAAGAATACCAAAAGAACAAAGCAAATTTGATGATAAAAGTACAATGGAAAGTTGCTTAATATTACATGCCCTATCTGAATTATAAAAGTTTAATTTTGACTAGACTGTCCCTTTAAACAACAATTTAATTTATTTTTTTAAATGCCTCTGACTATTACTTGTTACTCCTACTACTTCTTTGCTTTGAATACATAATACTATCTAGCATTTATTTAGGGCAAGATTACGAGTGGACAAACGTTTGTGCGCAAACAATAAGGGATTATAGCTGGTATTACGAGTTGAAAGTAGCACAATTGCGATTTATGGTAGAATAATTAACGCAACTTCAGAGCTTTGGTTAACTGTTTCACAAAACACATAAAAATAAATTACAAAGTTTAGTTACACTCATATAAACACCATCTAATAAAAATTATTAAAATAAAATATTGCACCCAAAAGTTATAAAGGCTTAAAGATAAGTTCTCAGGTGTTAGAAATAAAAGGGAGGCAAAAGGCTTTAACATAGTGATATGGACATATACTGTACATGTCTAAAGATGTGTTTATATATATATACTGTATGTATGTATATATATATATATATATATATATATATATATATATATATATATATATATATATATATATATATATATATATATATATATATATGTAAATATAATCATTTATATGTGTATATATGTATTTACAGACATATATACTCATATAACTACATATGCACACATACAGTATATAGACATATATTAGTGCATTGGAGCCCTTTGTAGTTAAAGGGACACTGAGCCCAAATTTTTTCTTTCGTGGTTCAGATAGAGCATGGAATTTTAAGCAACTTTCTAATTTACTCCTATTATCAAATTTTCTTCATTATCTTGGTATCTTTATTTGAAATGCAAGCATGTAAGTTTAGATGTCGGCCCATTTTTGGTGAACAACCTGTATTGTTCTTGCTGATTGGTGGATAAATTCATCTACCAATAAAAAAGAGCTGTCCAGAGTCCTAAACCAAAAAAAAGCTTAAATGCCTACTTTTTCAAATAAAGATAGCAAGAGAATGAAGAAAAATTGATAATAGGAGTAAATTAGAAAGTTCCTTAAAATTGCATGCTCTATCTGAATCACGAAAGAAAAAATTTGGGTTCAGTGTCCCTTTTATGTAGATGAAAACATGTAAAAGCATTTTTATGCAATATTCATATTTAATAAAGGTTTTAACTATGTATTTACTGTGAATATGTCACTTTCCAATGTTCTGCAAATAGCAGAATATGTTCTAAGAATTTATAAATCGATATTCCAATATATACCATATATATATTCATGTATATATAAAGGTATAGATATAGATATTTTACAAAAAAAAACATCATATATATAAATATTTATTTATGAATAAATAGAACATATTCTTCTATGTGAAGAACATTGGAATGTAAATATTTTCATGTCGGATTAGCACACTTGAGAATATGCAATTGGGTTTGCACGCGAGTAGGTTTTTTTCCACTTTTCTTTCTCCATTGACTTCTATAGGGGAATATGTGAAAGCGCACGCAATATTCTAACTTCAGCATTTTGCAGGTGTAATGCTTCTACTCAAGACTAAAATAAATTTATGTGCATTTTAGTTTGGAGTTCTATGTCTTTCATTGCTTCCTTTTAAAACATTGATTTCTTGTTTTTAGCAAATATATTTGTGAGAGCTGTTATAAAATAATAGCTAAAAAAAAGATATGATTTATATTCATTTGGGAGAAATGTTATAAAAACTAAAGGAAAGATTATGGCCTAGATTACAAGTGGATCGCAATCCTTACAGTGAGAAGCACAAACACAAGTGGAAAACCCACACAAGTATTAATAGTACAATTACTACAGGGCCCAGGTGCAAGAATCTAAGAAGGGCCCCCCACCCAAAAAAATATATGTGAATTTGATACATATCTTTTTTATTATTTTTATTATTATTTTTAGAATTTAACACAGAAAAAAAAAATTATGAATCAGACTACATGTCTGCAAAAGGAGGTACCTTGTGCCCACAGTCTGTGAGATGGTCTGACCCCCTATTACTGTATATAGTGACACTGTTTAACCCACCAGTAGTGTATATAGTGAGTTAGTGACAGTCTTTAATCTGCCGGTGAGATGGCAGACTGTTAAGCAGGGAAAAAAAACATCTTGTAGTATATTGAGTTGTTACGCAGTTATTAATTGTCCATTACACCTATGCAGCAGTGATTTGGCTCCTTGGCTGCCCATTTGCACTGAGCCATGCTTTTTATGGTGATATGGTGATATTATGGTGACCCTAGGTCCCTACTACCCCCCTAGCCAGTACTATATGTAATGTGTGACTGTGAAGTGATACAGTCTGTAAGATGGTTCGGCATTGCGCTACTGAGCACCTGACACCTGCCCAGTCCACTACTCCAGTTACTGGTTCAATTTAATCAGCCTGGCAGCCTGCCACAATGCAACTCAGCCTTACACTGACTCACCATCACTAGCCGAGTAGCTGTCTCTAGCCGTCCTCCTCGCTCAGCTGCCTCTGCTCGTCACTCGTCTCTCACTCAGTCTGTCACACTGACTGACTACACATGGAGTCACGAGCCGATTGAGGAGACTACCCGTGCAGTCAAGAGCGGAGCAAATGTGCGTGCAGCGTGCCAACCGCCAAAGCCAATCACAGTCAGTCAGGCTCAGAGTCAGGGATCATGATGGAAGATAACTAAGTTCCGGGCACAGCGCAGCCAATGGGTATAACAGAAACACTAACCCCTGTAGTCATAGACAGAGACACTAGTGAAGCATTATGTCACACTAACATGCTATCAGTGCAGGCAGCAGAAGTTGCAACCTCTGCATCCCCCATAGTTCCAACCTTGACTTGAGCAATAATAACCTTAAAGCTTAAGCAAAAAGCTCTGGTAAAGTTATCGTGACAGCTCACACAGGACTTCATAAACCACAAAATTGGCCTTTTAGATTTTATTTTCATACTGACTTTTTACAAAGAACTTTGATTTATGCATAGACAAAACAAACTGATGCCATTTTGATATACTTAATATACAATAATCTAGATTCATTAATGGGATATGAAACCTATTTTTTTTCATGATTCATATAATTTTAATAAACTTTCCAAATTACTTTTATTATCATATTTGCTCCTTTCTCTTGGTATACTTTATTGAAGGAACAGCAGTGCACTGCTTGAAGCTAGGTACTTGAAGCTAGCCCCCAATCAGCAGCTAGCACCCAATAATGCATCACTTCTTCTGAGCCTACCTAGGTATTCTTTTCAACAAAGGAAACCATGAGAATGAAGGACATTAGAAAATAGAAGTATATTGGAAAGCTGTTTAAAATTGCATGTTCTGTCTGAATCATGAATGAAACATTTTCAGGTCCCTTTAAGGCTATATTCATATATTTTTTATAGTCATTCTCTATTTGTTGGTGCTGAAAATTAAATATTTTTGGCCAGTTATATGTAACCATTGTAGAAATTACTTAATGTAATTCCTGTTTGCATTTAATATTTGCATTAGTGTCATTCTAATTTACACTTTTTTCAAAACAATGTTTTATTCTTAATAGCATCATGGCTTTGTGCTGAAGGGGTGTTTGATCACTTAAGATCCATTGCATAAGTAATCAAAAATATCAAGATGAAATATGCGGGTGAGTAATACACACTATTTTGAAAGTAAAGTATTGTGTATTGTTATTTAAAAAGTATATTGTTTTCAATAATTGATTGAGAAAACCTTATTTTTCAATGTGGTGAGATTTTTATCTAAAATCAATAACACTGCGGGGAATTAATTTTCCTCAAAAAAAAAAGTGCCTGCAATTTACATCATCTTCTTAAACTGACTTTTAACAGTTCTTATACTGTAAATCAAGAAACTACTAAATCCCATTTAGGACTAGATTACATATCCAGCCATTATAAGTGGCTGGTTGCTATTGCAAACTCACAGTAGCAATTAGCGCTCAGAAAATTTACCAGTGATCAGAGCTCTGGTTAATTTTCTAAATATCCCCCAATTGCCGCCAAAATAAAGTTATTTTTAAAAAAAATATATAACTGCAAAAAGCAGTTATAAGGGGTGAAAAGTTGCGGGTGCGGGGTGTTAGAAAAAAGAAAAACGGCACTGAAAAGTGCCTTTACATTGCGGTCTATAGGGACTGTGTATTTTCTGTAAATATATACAGTATGTACAGTATATATATATATATATATATATATATATATATATATATATATATACATGCAGTATATATGTATGTGTTAATATGTGTATATACACATATAAACACATAAATATATATGTATATATTCATATGCATATATATATTTATATTTGCTGCCCATCGCTGCGCACCCCAGGTAAAACATGTCTATTGTTACTAGGTAAAGAAATCTATAAGTAGAACAGCACAATTGACAATAAGGTGCTCGTGAAGACAGGTGAGCTGCTAATTCACCCAAAGTCTGTCCACAATGTATAGATGTCCACAGCACTCAAAGTTGCAAAATTCTTTATTCAGGACATAAAATAACAGCAACGTTTCGGGGTTAATACCCCTTAATCATGCATGGGTTAACAATCTGTGTTACAAACTTTTATATCATATACTTTGGCGCCAAAGGGCTAATTCCCTAAATTTCATGCATCTCTACCTTCACCTAGTGGTGAATACATACAATACAATCTCCATTGCTAAATACTAACTCTAATTTAAATCTAATTTTAAAAATAATATATACACACAATTTTCTTGGTGTCAAAACCTGCAGTTATAACTGCAGCTATAAGTTCAAGTGTGTCTATTAGCTTTAGTAAATTAATGTAATGTGACAAATAATGAAGTCAGTTTGCTAGCGAGGAAACAACCTTTATTATATTGCCTAAGTAGTCACCAATTATATGAGCAGTTTTATGGTTAATGAGTAGGCTTGACACTATAGTATAACTTTGTATTTTAAATCATAAGCAATTGGTATGTAGGCAGGTTAGTAATAAGTATTAGCTACTATGCTTTAGGATAATCTCTGGACAGAAAGTGCACAGTAATAACTGGTTTAAACAACAGGTACAATGCAAGTTGAAAGCCTGTGAATTACAATTAGTAACAGATCTCAATGAGGCACTGAGATTATATAGGAACAGAGGTAATGGTTCACAGAGCAGTATGGTAATTTACTTTAAGTATACAGAACCTGATCTCCCAGCAGATTGCGGTCTTTACCAGTCCGGTGTGAAACAAAGCTGAGTGGCTCTGGTACTGAGGAGGTGAGGATCTGTGCTGCTAATTCGGCAAGTGGTGTTTGGAGCGGAGCTGCCCTGCTGATAGCTGAGAGAAGCAGTGAGGAATTGCTGATGTCACAGGATGCGGCAGGAGGCTCTTAGTTAAATCACCTGCTTGTAGCTTTGGAGACGCTGTGGAAACAAGGAACTTTTCTTAAACAAGGTGCAAGGTTGTGAGCTGGAGACTTCAGTTTAGCACTTCAATAAACCAACAAAGAACCTTGGTTAATGGGTGGTTAAATAGGGAAGGAAAGGATCCTTAATTGAGAAATAAGGTGGTATTGCGAACTGGTGTCTGTGTTTCTTAAGGTGGAATGGTGAGTTCATGACACATCCCCCGTCAGAGAAACCTCAAGGAGGTTTCAAGGTGCAGACCGGTCCGGGTGTCGTCGATGGAACAAGGACACCAGTCTATCTGCTGAAACATTAGAGGCCGGTTCCCAGGAATCCTCTGAGGAATCGTACCCCGACCAATGGACGAGGTACTGCAGTTCACCCAGATAACGTCTGGAATCCACTATGGAATGGACTTCATATTCCGGATCTGGTGTGGGTGAAACTACTGTGGAGGTTGGTAATGTTGGAGAAGCGTTACATGGCTTGATGAGCGATACATGGTATGTCGGGTGAATCCGATAAGAGGATGGGAGTCGCAGAGTGACAGTGACTGGGTTTCGTATAGCAACAATTGGGAAAGGACCAACAAAAAGCTTGTTAAACTTTCTACAAGGAGAGGGTATCCTTAGGTTCTTAGTGGCCAGCCAAACCAAATCCCCAATCTTATAGACTGGGTGCGGGCGATGGCGAAGACCATAGGACCTCTTTTGAGTGGCCTGCGCGTGCTTGACATTATCTCTGATTAAGGTATAGGTTT
Source organism: Bombina bombina (assembly GCF_027579735.1). Classification (NCBI taxonomy): domain Eukaryota; kingdom Metazoa; phylum Chordata; class Amphibia; order Anura; family Bombinatoridae; genus Bombina; species Bombina bombina. The sequence continues at coordinate 1,148,704,734 of NC_069501.1, read as the reverse complement.
GTTTAATGGAGTTGATCAGGTCATTGACCTGAGGACACGGGGTGTCGGCAGGCGGTAGAGGATGAAAACGTGGATGTAGACCCTTGTTGATGTAAAAAGGTGAATAGCCAGTGGAGAAGTTGTTAGTGTTATCGTATGTGAACTCAGCATGAGGTAGGAATGATGCCCAAGAGTCTTGTTTGTTGGAGCAGTAGCACCTTAGGTATTGCTCCAACCATTGGTTGGTTCTCTCGCACTGTCCATTCGTTTGTGGATGATATGAGGTGGTAAGGTGTTGCTGTATACTAAGTGATCGGCAGAGGTATTTCCAGAATTTGGAGGTGAATTGGGACCCCCTGTCACTGAGAACTGAACTAGGGAGACCGTGTAAGTGGACCACCTCTTTTAGGAATAATTCTGCGTTTTTTTGTGCAGTCGGGAGTGATGCTGTCGGAATGAAATGGGCCATACGGGAGAACAGATCCATTACAACAAAGATGACAGTGTATCCATCAGATTTTGGTAGGTCGACGATAAAATCCATGGATACGCTGGCCCATGGATGTTCAGGTATGGGTAAGTTTTGTAACAACCCCACAGGTAGTTGGTGCGAGGGTTTATAGGTCTCGCATATGGAACATGACTTGATAAAATTCTTGACTGAGAGTCTCATAGATGGCCACCAGAAATACCTCTGTAAAAGATTAAGAGTCTTATGGACACCCATATGGCCAGCTAAAGGAGAGTCATGAGTCAAAGTTATTACCTTAATGCGTAGAGTTGGTGGGACGTACAGTTTAGACTGATAACGTAAGATACCTGTCTCATTAGGAGTGAGTGGATAAGTGGACTTCGTAGCATCTAGTTGTTGGTGAATCTTCAAATCTGCGAGATCTTTTTATACGAATCCTATAATAGACGTTTTTGGAACAATCGTTGTTTGAGGTGAGGCCGTGATAGGCTTTGCATCCTTGCGTGATAGTGCATCGGCTTTTCCATTTCTTGTGCCAGGACGGTAAGTGATGGTGTAAGAGAACCGTGAGAAGTACAGGCTCCAACGGAGCTGACGAGCTGAAAGTGTACGGTTAGTCTGGAGATATTGTAGATTTTTATGGTCTGTATATATTATGATGGGTTGTTCAGCTCCCTCCAGGAGATGTCTCCACTGGTCAAAAGATGACTTTATGGCCAGAACTCCTTCTCCCCTACAGGATAGTTTAACTCCGCTGGAGTAAGAAGTCTGGAGAAGTAGCATACGGGATGTATGGAGTTGTTAGGTGAGGACCTTTGTGAAAGAACTGAGCCGATAGCATAGTCTGATGCTTCTACTTCCAAGATAAACTGTGACTTGGTGTTGGGTAGATGCAGAACAGGTGAGGTGATGAATAGAGATTTTAGATGGTCAAAGGCTGTCTGGGACTGGTGAGTCCAAACAAAAGGGGTATTAGTCCTGGTCAAGCTAGTAAGTGGTTTGGTTATGGCAGCGAAGTTCTGAATGAAACGTCTGTAGAAATTTGCAAAACCTAAAAACCGTTGCACTTCTTTTACAGTGGTGGGTCTAGGCCAGGAAGAGATAGCAGATATTTTGTTATCTTCCATCTTAATTTTACTCTCGCTAATGCGATAACCTAGAAAAGATACTTCTTTGACATGGAATACACATTTTTCTAATTTGACATAGAGTCTATGACTTTGAAGCCTGGATAGAACTAGCCTGACGTGGGTTATGTGATCTGTAAGAGTGGGTGAGTAGATCAAGATGTCATCAAGATAAACTACAAGCAAAGAGTCTAGAATGTCACGGAAAATGTCATTAATGAAGTTCTGAAATGTCGCCGGGGCATTGCAGAGTCCGAATGGCATAACCGTATACTCGTAAAGACCATACCTGGTCCTAAAAGTGGTCAGCCACTCGTCACCGGCCCTAATTCTAACAAGGTTATAGGCACCTGTAAGATCCAATTTAGTGAAAATAGTTGTGCCTCTTAACCTCTCAATCAATTCTGGGATGAGGAGTAATGGGTACCTGTTTTTTTTTTACGTTTGTTCAAATCCCGGTAATCAATTATCAGGCGTAGGGACCCATCCTTGTTTTTAACAAAAAATATGCCAACTCCGGCAGGTGATGTAGAGGGCCGGATAAAGTCTTTTTTCAGATTGTCGCTAATGTAATTTTTTAGATGTTGTAGTTCTGGTCTGGATAGAGGATAGATATGGCCATATGGTATGGTTGCTCCTGGGAGCAGGTCTATGGGGCAATCGTATGGCCTATGAGGGGGTAATGTCTCAGCCTCTGTCTTGTTAAATACGTCACTGAAGTCAGAATACTGAGTGGGTATGGAGGAAAGAGTCGTGTTAAGCAGATGAGTGTTTGGAAAACAAGTGCTAGAACAGTAGACAGAGGAAAGAGAGACAGTAAGAGTGTCCCAATGAAATGTGGGTTGGTGCAGTTGGAGCCAAGTGATACCCAGAACGATAGGGTAGATGGGAGATGAGATAATGTCACAGCTAATAGTCTCAGTGTGACCAGAGGATGTGGTGACAAGTAAAGGAACGGTTTGTTGAGAAACAGAACCTGAAGCTAAATGTGACCCATCAATGACTTTTAGAGGCAAAGGTGTGCTTTTAAACAGAAAAGGAATTTTATTAACTTCAACTAAACTTATATCTATGAAGTTGGTACATGCGCCAGAGTCGATGATGGCATTACAGCTTATCCTGTGATGGTCCCACTGTAACGATAGGGATATGGATATGGATATGGATATGGCAGTAGGTGCGGTTTTAGTGTGCAAACAATGTTTCTGTGAGCGTGTCTTAGCTATCTTCTGCTTCAGAAGTAACAGACATTCCTTAACAGCGTGGTCAATCCCTGCACAGTACATACATAAATTAAGGGTTCGACGTCTGGTCTTCTCTTGTGGGGTGAGAGGACCCCTTAGGAAACTAATATCCATCGGTTGCTCAGGAGATGGAGAGGGAGTAGATGGTGTTGGGAGAACCCAGCGTATAGGTAATGCTGAAGCACTCCTTTCTTGCCTCCTCTCCCTGAGTCTGCGGTCAATCGTGGTGGTGAGGGTGTATGAGTCCTCTAGGCGATCTGGTATGCCAATCCTGGATAGCTCGTCTTTGATCTCTTCTGAAAGGCCTAAGCGATATTGATTTTTGAGGGACACCTCATTTCAGAGGGAGTCTCTGGCCCAGATCTTGAAACGAGTGATGTACTCCTCTACAGGTGATTTCAGCTGTTTTAAGCCCCTGAGCTTACCCTCGGCGGTAATTTGGCGGTACGGATTGTCATACAGACTAGACAATGCCTTAAGAAAGGCATCCAAGGAATTGAGTATTGGGTCCTGGGACTCATAGAAGGAGTCTGCCCAGGCCCTAGGTTCTCCCCGCAGATAGGAGAGAATTGTAAGGACCTTGCACCTATCAGTAGCATATGTCCTAGGTTTTAAATCAAAAAGTAGGAGGCAAGCATTTCTGAATTGCCTAAAAGTGGAGCGATCACCAGAAAATTTCTCTGGATAAGACACCTGAGGTTCAGCCTGATGGTCATTGCCAGCATTCCTATTTGACAGAACTTCCCTTAAGCAGGCCTTGAGACTCTGGTTTTCCACCTGTAGGTCTCTGAAAGCCTGGGTTAAATTGTCAAGGCGCTGATTTAGGCTATGCAATTGAGGGGTGACATCAGAGGGCTCCATCTTAAATTTTATGGCTGGTTTATTATGTCAAAACCTGCAGTGATAACTGCAGCTAAAAGTTCAAGTGTGTCTATTAGCTTTAGTAAATTAAAGTAATGTGACAAATAATGAAGTCAGTTTGCTAGCGAGGAAACTTAACCTTTATTATTTGTTATTATATTGCCTAAGTAGTCACCAATAATATGAGCAGTATTATGGTTAATGAGTAGGCTTGACACTATAGTATAGCTTTGTATTTTAAATCATAAGCAATTGGTATGTAGGCAGGTTAGTAATAATTATTAGCTACTATGCTTTAGGATAATCTCTGGACAGAAAGTGCACAGTAATAACTGGTTTAAACAAAAGGTACAATGCAAGTTGAAAGGCTGTGAATTACAATTAGTAACAGATCTCCATGAGGCACTGAGATTATATAGGAGCAGAGGTAATGGTTCACAGAGCAGTATGGTAATTTACTTTAAGTATACAGAACCTGATCTCCCAGCAGATTGCGGTCTTTACCAGTCCGGTGTGAAACAAAGCTGAGTGGCTACGGTACTGAGGAGGTGAGGATCTGTGCTGCTAATTCGGCAAGTGGTGTTTGGAGCGGAGCTGACAGCTGAGAGAAGCAGTGAGGAATTGTGCTGATGGCGCTGACGTCACAGGATGCGGCAGGAGGCTCTTAGTTAAATCCCCTGCTTGTAGCTTTGGAGACGCTGTGGAAACAAGGAACTTTTCTTAAACAAGGTGCAAGGTTGTGAGCTGGAGACTTCAGTTTAGCACTTCAATAAACCAGCAAAGAACCTTGGGTAATGGGAGGTTAAATAGGGAAGTAAAGGATCCTTATTTGAGAAATAAGGTGGTATTGCGAATTGGTGTCTGTGTTTCTTAAGGTGGAATGGTGAGTTCATGACACTTGGTTACCAAAAGTTTGTTACACTTAATTTGATGGTAAAGAAAGATTTACTATGTATCCAATCTTTTAGATTATTCATTAATATCCCTAAAATTGTAAGGAAAATGGATTACAAATATACGGACATATCAAAATCTCTATTGAGGCCTTTTGGGCCCATAGTCTCCAATTTATGTATCCACCAAGTTTCTTTTTGTCTAAGCAACTTCTCCCTATCTTGACGATTTCTCTGAGTTTGTATGTGATCTATAATCGGCCATCTCATCTGGCTAATGTTATGTCCCTTCTCAATAAAGTGACTAGAGACTGGAGCTTCGGTATTACCATACCGTATATTAGAGCGGTGTTGGCTCATCCTGTTTCTTGCTTTGCGGGTGGTCTCACCTAAATATACAAGGGAACATAGGCATTTAATGAGATATATCACATGTGTAGTTTCCATTGATTCTATACTGTCTGCCATTGTGTGGATGATAAAAGAATTTGCCCCTGATTATAGAACTACAACTCATACAATTTAAACAAGGGTATGAATTGTGTACTACCCCTGCTGGTCTCTTAAATGTTTCACTCTTCTAGGGGCCATTAACGGTGGATTTTTGAATATGGGTATTTTGTCATTGCAGTCCCTCAGTATATGCCAATGTTTACGTACACTCTTTGATCTCTTTTTTGAAAATATCTGTCTTTTTTTCTTCAATTAGTTTTTTTGGGTAACCTCTTTTTAGAAACCTGTTTGAGATTTCTTCAATTCTATGGTTACAATTATGTTCATTACTGACAATTCTCTTAACTCTTAATAGCTGGTTTTTAGGTAGTGATTCAACTAATCTCCTTGGATGAAAACTATAAAACCTTAATAAAGTGTTCTTATCAATATCTTTAGTGTATAAGTCAAACTCTAGTCTATTGCCTATTTTGCTTATCTTAGTATCTAAAAAGGTTACGCTTTCCTCACTACAAGTTACTGTCAGTTCTAAACCATTTACCGATGAATTTAAATCTTTAACAAATTCCTGTAGGGAGCCAATGTTGCCCCACCATAGGCCAAAGACATCATCTACGTATCTCCACAAAACAGAGCAATATTTTTTAAATATCATATTTTCATAGATGACCCTTTCTTCAATTTCATTCATAAACAGGTTGGCATATGATGGGGAAACATTGGACTCCATAGCAGTACCACTCAATTGAATGTACCACTCATCCTGAAACAGGAAGTAGTTCCAAAAAAGAATTAGTCTTAACATATCTTCAATAAACAAACCCTGAAGTTCTGTACATCTGTTGTTGATTAATAAATTCTTCATTAGAATTGATATACCTGTCTCATGTTTAATACATGTCTACAGGCTTTTTACATCCATTGTATGAGATGGAAATTCAAGGACCCTTGCTTTCTCAAGGAAATGGTTGGTATCTTTAATATAGGATGACATTTTATTAACTTCTGGCTGGAGTATCTTGGCTAGAAAAATTGAAATATTTGAATATATAGATTGTACACTGGAAACTATGGGTCTACCTGGGGGCTTCTTGCTGTCTTTGTGTATTTAAGGAACTGAGTAAAATATGGGGGTACGTGGATTATTTACACTTCCGGTGGGGGAGGAGTGTGAACACGTGTGCACGCTCTGAGCTCAGGACGGTGAGCAGTGGAGATCCGAACCCCCTAGCACAGTGCACCTGTTGGCGGTGAAGGAAGCATTCCGCCTGGGGAGAAAGCACATGTGGAGCAGCACGGAGGTCTAAACGCCATTACCATGGTCAGGCGGCGCTGACTAATAGCCAATACAAGAAGCTCGGAGGAACAAGCAGGAAGCGGAGGGAGAGGCGGCAAACGCTGTATAGCGGGCGGAGGCGCAAATGGAAGTGCCGGTGTGAGCGGATTCGTGGCAAGTGAAAGTAACCAAAACTGTTACCTGAATAAGCGGCACTATCGGGAGGCAATTTTGTACACTATACACATTTAGGGCACATTTCTGGGTTTAGTGTGACCCCCAGATCTTAATGGAAAAATTCATAACAAACGTGAAATCCAGGTCCCCAGCTATGTCTTCTAGGAGAGACAAAAAATTGAACAAACTGTCACAAGACTCTCTAGGAGAGACAACCCTTTCTTCCCCACAAGATATAGGAAGAGGTGCAGAGGCACAATTAACTAATAATCAGATAGTGGAGCTTATATTGCCCCAGTTTGAAGGGATTAAAAATGAGATCGTAGGTCTCACTGCAGAAGTCAGGCAATTTTCTAGCAGGTTGACAGAAGTTGAAACACGAGTGTCCGACTTAGAGGATATGTATACTAATCAGGAGGATGTTAATCAGAAACTTTCAGATACTATTAAGCTTCTGCAGTCTAAGATAGAGGACTTAGAAAATAGGTCAAGGAGGAACAACGTAAGGGTAGTTGGAGTTCCAGAAACTGCTGAGTATGTAGATCTTATACAATTTGCATCAGTTACCCTACCAAAATTGATAAATCTGCCAGTACAGGAAGGGAAAATAGCGGTAGAAAGAGCACACCGGATTGGGCCTTATAGAGCAGAGGCAGATAAAAGAAATCGCCCGAGAATGATTATGATCCGATTTTTAAATTTCCAAGACAAGGTGTTAATATTAAGGCAGTATAGAAAGGCAGGCCCGCCAATAATTGAAGGTAAAAAGGTACTTTTGTTCCAGGACTTTTCTGCAGACACGTCTGCAAAAAGGAAAGATATGTCCCCATATTGTTCTGAGCTTATAAAAGCAGGAATGAAAGCTATTCTAAAATATCCAGCCAAGCTAATTATAGAAACTGAGGAAGGACCGATAGTTTTAAATACACCAAAAGAAGCTAAGGCCTTTTGCCTAAAAAAAAACATACAGATATGAAAATAGTTCTCCTGAGCACATTTTTAAGCTGAGGAGGGATACTTATGGCTATGGGAATTGATGGATATGTGTGAAAGATTGGTAAGATTGCGGTCTTGGACAGCAGAGGGACGAGGCTGGTGTGATTGTAGTATGTTGTGTTGGGAGGGGCAGGGTTTTGCTTTAGTGTTTTTTTTTTTTTTCTCTCCCCCTGTGAGGTTAGTATTTGTTGAAAAATGTTAACAGGTTTGGTTAAATGAGCACGAATTTAAGCTTTGTATCGTGGAACATAGGAGGAGTCACGTCCCCAATAAAACGCAAAAACATCTTAAAAACCCTTAAAAAACTCAACCCTGACATAGTTCTCCTACAGGAATTGCACCTAAAGGCAGTAGAGGTTCCAAAATTAAGGGCAAAATGGGTGGCTGAAATTCTAGCCACTCCCTGTCTATCAAGAAAGCGAGGGGTAGCCATTTTGATTAATAAAAATTTAACATATAATATAATTAGTGTCGATGCTGATCTAGCAGGTCGTTATTTAATTTTGCAAATTAAGATTGATGCCAAAATTTGGACAATATGTAATGTATATGGGCCAAATGAATTCGATAGAGGATTCTGGAATAACATCCAAAATAAATTAATTCCATATCTAGGGCAAAACTTGATTTTAGCAGGGGATTTTAATATGACCCTATACCCAGAGCTAGACAGGTTATTGCTAAAGAAAAATAGAGGGAAGTATACAAGAGAGGCGTGCTTTTTCAGAGAGCTATGTAAAACCTTAAAATTAAAAGACATATGGAGAGTTCAACATCCAGATATAAAAGAATATTCCTGTGAGTCTAAATCACATAAGAACTTCTCTAGGATAGATTTGTTTCTCATAGACGAAAGTATATCAAAATTAGATTTAGAGTCTGAAATATCTGAATTTACTATATCAGATCATGCCACTATATCACTAAAAGTAAACTGTAATCTGCAAGAGGTACCAAATAGAAATATCTTTAGATTTCAAGGTTATATGATGAATAATTTGGGTTTCTGTAACTGTAACTGTAACGCAAAGATGGCGAGAATATTCTATCTTAAATAACACTTACAGGAATAAGACAGAATTTTTTTGGGAAGCAGGTAAAGCTGTCTTGAGAGGCGAAATTAAACAATACATGATAAATATGAAGAAAAAGATGGCTAGTAGGGAATTGCAATTAGCAAATCAGCTAAAGAATGCATACCGAAAACATATTTTAAAACCAGATAGACTATTATGGGATAAATACAGAACGGCTCGAGAAGAACGAGATCACTTTATGAATAAAAAATGGGCAATGGAAGACATTAAGAACAGGCATTACTGGCAGGGTCCGCAGGGAATATCAGCTAAAAATCTAACTAAAATTAGAAACTTTAGGAAAAATAAGAACATGATTATGTCAATAAGGCAGGATAATAATCTTTATACTAACTCGCATGATATCCGAGATGCTTTTTTTAAATACTATCAGAACATATGCGCCTTAGGGGACCTAGATGATAAAGCAAAAGAGACTTTCTGGGAAAAGATTAATCTTCCAAAAATAGTGATAGTGAGAAACTGGCGCAATTGAATCTACCAATTCACAGTGAGGAAATCAAGGGGGCCATTGATAGAATAAAGATTGGGAAAGCTCCAGGTCCAGATGGCCTCTCGGCAGAATGGTATAGAATACTGAAAACAGATATAGTTGATATTTTAACAGAACTATTTAATCTATATTTTGTTCAAAACAGAATGAAATCTCTTTATTTTACCGATTCAGTAATCACATTGATTCATAAAAAGGGTAAACCATTGGAGGATATGGGTTCTTACAGACCCATATCCCTACTCAATAATGACTATAAGTTATTAATGAATATCATTGCTGAGAGGCTAAAAAAAGTGATTGGAGATATAATTCACCCTGATCAGACGGGCTTTATGCCAGGCAGGAATGTAGCGAGAAATATACGTAGGGTACTATTAACAATTGAACATTATTATAATAAATTTCACAATGCAAGAAAATATAATGAAGTAGATCATGCCTTACTCACAATAGATGCGGAAAAGGCGTTTGATGCGATAATATGGGATCATCTGACGACCTCTTTATCACAGTTCGGGTTCTCAGGCAATTTAGTGAATTTGGTGAATCTGATATATAAATCGCCAAGATCACAAGTAATAGTAAATGGGGGATATATACCATATATCACCATGCAAAGAGGCACTAGGCAGGGATGCCCACTATCCCCACTTCTTTTCAATATTGCATTAGAGCCCTTGGCAACTCATCTCAGGGACAGACTAAAAGGTACTAAGATAGGAGAACATAAGATAGTCATTTCGTTATATGCGGATGATGTTATCTTATTTCTCAGCAATTCTAGTGTAAGTATCCCAATAAGTCTGGAGATTATTAACCAGTTTAGCAAATTTACAGGTTACAGAGTAAATATACAAAAGTCAGAAATATTATGGATTAACAAAAATAAAAATAGTTATAGCAAACATCCATATAGGGAAGTAGCTCATATTAGATACCTGGGAATCATCGTGGGGAAAGACCCAGGCGAGTGGTATAAACTCAACTACGCTGACTATTTTACTAAATTTCATGCTGAGCTACAGAGATGGAATATATATTCTCTTTCACTATCAGCTAAAATGATGCTTATCAAGACAATCATTTTTCCGCGTCTACTGTTTCTACTTCAAAATATACCACTATTCATTACAAGACAAGATATTATTAAATTTAATAAGGCATGTACCAAATTTATCTGGGGCAAGATGAAACCTCGGATTGCCCTAGACAGATTAACTATACCTAAAAAATATGGAGGTATGGCTTTACCAAATCTACGCTATTATAATTGGATAGCAATGATAAAATATGGATTAGACTCGTTGCTTGAATCGCAATATATCACCTACTATGAGATTGAGACAGAATTAATAAGAATTTTCAACTTAAAATCGGCCCTTCATCACACGTATGCAAAATTACCAGAGAATATTAAACAACTTTCAACAATTTCGAATATTATTTTGGCCTGGCAAAAATATTGTAATCTAATGGGCGTGGACTATAGTAGATCGAGATACTTATCGATTATTGGTACCCCGGATTTTTCTCCAGGACAAAATAATATAGTTTTTAGAGAATGGCACGAAAAAGGAATTCGATACTTTGCACAATTTTTGATAACAGACACAAATAAAATACAAACGTATGGTGAGATAGCAAAAAAATTTCAGCTACCTCAAAATAATTTTTATGCCTTCCTGCAAGTTAGAAGTTTTATGACAGCACTTGCTCCTGTAAGCGAGTCAGGTTGGGACTTGCAAGAGATGGAGGCGGGACTTATCTTATATAAAGCAGGTATTAGATCATTAAGATATTGGTATAATATCCTATTTGATAGGCTAGGGTCTAACCATATCAGGGTAATCACACAGAAGATGCAAAAATATGTCCCCAATGTCCAGGAAGAAGAGGTAGTGAAAAGCATTAGTTTAAGTATCTCAGCGACTACGGTAATTAGTTGGAGGGAGACGCATTGGAGAATCATTAACAATTATTATTTAACACCGGATAGGTTAAATAAATGGGCTAGTGCAGATTTGAATATTTCTTGCTATAAGTGTAGTGCAGGGAGAGCAGACCTATTGCATTGTTTATGGCTATGTCCCAAAATTAGACAATTTTGGGCGAAGGTAAATTACTGGTTAAATAAAAATATGGGGTCACGGATTGAACTTACCCCATTTATAATCTTTTTTTTGTACCAAGGTCGGTTAGAACCAGGGGAGAGTCAACTAGTTAATACTGGTATAATGGCAGCTCGAAATCTAATAGCTAGGAATTGGATAGGAAGAAGAGCCCCTATGTTAGGGGAATTTATTAAGCTAATGTATTTCCAGATGAGAGTAGAACTCTATGACTATAATTTAAGAAAGGAGACAAAGCTCAGGAAGTATTTTAACAAATGGTTAAAGGTACTTTTGCAATGGCCACTAGATAAACAAAGGCAATTTATTTTCCCTTTAAAAAATCTAGTATCCTTCCTAACCCTGATAGCAGAGGAGAGGTTACCTTACCAGTGGGGAGAGGTCAGGGAAGGAGCCAATTAAGCTAGGAAAATGTTTTTTTTTTTTTTTTGTTTGTTTGTTTTTGTTTTTGTTTTTTGTGTGTGTAGGGGGAATGCGTGTGGTGTTGTGTGTGGGTGCATGCTTAAAATTGGTATAAAAACAGTAGTGTCTGCAAAGCATGTAGGGATTCGAGGAATAACCAAGAATATAAGAATGTTAAATAACCCGAAATGTTTCTTTTTTGTTTTAACATGTACTCTATTTTTGTTTAAATTCTTGCTAAGTGGCCCCGTGCAGTGCATAATAAGAAAATATTGTTCTGACATACTTTGTCTCTTTTTATTTAAAAAAACTGTATCAATGGCCCTGCGTGGCGCAAAATAAGTAACATATTGTTGTTTGATGTTATGACATATTCTTGCATGTAATTCACTACTGTTTTATAAATAAATATTTTTAAAAAAAAAACACCAATTTTACAGCCAATGACCACTAAAAGGCCAGTCTAACCTTATATTGAAAGGGGCAGACAAGGGGGCGCTACAGTCCTTATGGATAAGAGTTACTACATAGGGGAAATAAATGATCAATTACAAGATAAAAATACATACAGAAAGTTGAAGTCTAATCCTGTAATTTTATTACAAAAAGAAATTACATATATCTTGAAAAGAGCATTTGATCATGGTGTTATAGATAAAAAAATTGAAGGAGTATCTATATGTAAATAATCCACTTACTCCCATATTTTACTCAGTTCCTAAAATACACAAGGACAGCAAGAGGCCCCCAGGTAGACCCATAGTCTCCAGTGTTCGATCTATATATTCAAATATTTCAATTTTTCTAGCCAAGATATTACAGCCAGAAGTTAATAAAATGTCATCCTATATTAAAGATACCCACCATTTCCTTGAGAAAGCAAGGGTCCTTGAATTTCAATCTAATAGGTTTATACTTTTTACAATGGAGGTAAAAAGCCTGTACACATGTATTAAACATGAGACAGGTATATCAATTGTAATGAAGAATTAATTAATCAACAACAAATGTACAGAACTTCAGGGTTTGTTTATTAAAGATATGCTAAGACTAATTCTTTATTGGAACTACTTCCTGTTTCAGGATGAGTGGTACGTTCAATTGAGGGGTACTGCTATGGGGTCCAATGTTTCCCCATCATATGCCAACCTGTTTATGAATGAAATTGAAGAAAGGGTCATCTGAAAATATGAGATTTATACAATATAGCTCCGTTTGGTGGAGATACCTAGATGATGTCTTTGGCATATGGTGGGGCAACATTGGCTCCCTACAGGAATTTGTTAACGATTTAAATTCATCGGTGAATGGTTTAGAACTGACAGTAACTTGTAGTGAGGAAAGTGTAACCTTTTTAGATACTAAGATAAGCAAAATAGGCAATAGACTAGAGTTTGACTTATACACTAAAGATACTGATAAGAACACTTTATTAAAGTTTGATAGTTTTTATCCAAGGAGATACGTTGAATCACTACCTAAAAGCCAGCTATTAAGAGTTAAGAGAATTGTCAGTAATGAACATATTTGTAACCATAGAATTGAAGAAATGTCAAACAGGTTTCTAAAAAGAGGTTACCCAAAAAAACTAATTGAAGAAAAAAAAGAAAGATATTTTCAAAAAAGATAAGCAAGAAAGAAAATCTAACAATAAAGAAAATAGAATGGTCTTTATATCTCATATTCAAAAATCCACCGTTAATGGTCCATAGAAGAGTGAAAAATGTAAGAGATCATTTAGTTAGATCAGATGTGGGCCCCAGCAGGGGTAGTACACAATCTCACATTAGTGATAAGAAATTGGGCACATACCCTTGTTTAAATTGTATGAGTTGTAGTTCTATAATCAGGGGCACATTCTTTTATCATCCACACTATGGATTTTATACATGTGAAACTACACATGTGATATATCTCATTAAATGCCCATGTTCCCTTGTATATTTAGGAGAGACCACCCGCAAAGCAAGAGACAGGATGAGCCAACACCGCTCTAATATACGGTGTGGTAATACCGAAGCTCCAGTCTCTAGTCACTTTATTGAGAAGGGACATAACATTAGCCAGATGAGATGGCAGATTATAGATCACATACAAACTCAGAGAAATGGTCAAGAATGGTCAAGGGAGAAGTTGCTTAGACAAAAAGAAACTTGGTGGAGACATAAATTGGAGACTATGGTCCCAAAAGTCCTTAATAGAGATTTTGATATGTCCGTATATTTGTAATCCATTTTCCTTACAATTTTAGGGATATTAAGGAATAATCTAAAAGATTGGATACATAGTAAATCTTTCTTTACCATCAAATTAAGTGTAACAAACTTTTGGTAACCAAGAAAATTGTGTGTATATGTTATTTATAAAATTAGATTTAAATTAGAGTTAGTATTTAGCAATGGAGATTTTATTATATGGATTCACCACTAGGTGGAGGTAGAGATGCATGAAATCTAGGGAATTAGCGCCAAAGTATATGATATAAAAGTTTGTAACACAGATTATTAACCTATGCATGATTAAGGGGTATTAACCCCCGAAACATTGCTGTTATTTTATGTCCTGAATAAAGAATTTTGCAACTTTGAGTGCTGTGGACATCTATACATTGTGTTACTAGGTAAAGGCTATGGCTATGGACAGGAATATTTCCTTAATACAGATTCATGTTTTAATCAAACTACATAGCTCACATTGGATTCTGAGGTCCAGCACTATATAGATTGGGGAATTTTGTATAAAAAGGGAAATGAACATAGTAATATAAATTTTAACAGTATTGCAATGACCCTATCTAGGCTTATGCTAAATCTATTGTTACAGATCTAGCAAGAAAGAAGCCCATATGTAATCAGGCTATGTTACCCAGACTTATAAGATGCAGTGCCAGTCCAGGTGCACATTCAGTCCTTTTGGTTTCTTGGTCCCTAGGGTGTGAATCCATCTGGCATTTCGCTGCAGAAGCAGCTTAGCCCTGTCACCTCCTCGTGATAGGGGAGGTACATGGTCTATTATTATATACTTCAAGTCCTTAACTCTGTGTTTTGCATGTGCAAAGTGCCTCGCCACTGGTTGCTCAGATCTCCCCTTTTTGATTGCTGTCCTAATGGCAGAGCGGTGATTGACCATTCTGGTCCTGAGGTCGTCTACAGTCTTGTCGACATAAAAAAGCCCACATATGCAATAAAGTAGATATACAACATACTTTGTTGTGCAAGTGACCCTATGTTTAATGGGGAATCTTCTTGTTGAATAGGGGTGGCTGAAGCTATTGCCTGTTGTAAGGCCTCCACATGTGGTGCATCCCAGGCATCTGTAACAACCAGGTCTGTTCTGAAGCCATGTTTCCTTGAGGTAACAGTTTCTTTGGTTGGTCTTAATTAACTGGTCTCAAAGTGAACATGCCCTTCGATAACCCACTCTGAGTGGATCAATGTTTCCCAGAGGTAGGTCTTTGTCAGATACTAGTAATGACTAATTATCCCTCATGGTATCAATGATCTCCCTTTTGCCCAAGGTAAACGTTGTTGTGAAAGTCATTCTGTTATCCTTTTCATTTCTCACATTCAGTTTCAATAATTCTTCCTTTGTTAGGTGTGCTGTTTTTTCTGTGCAATCCTGTAGTAGTCTCCTCTGGTAGCCCCTCATGGCTAATTTTCTTTCCATTTCTCATAGCTGCTTGGTTCTTAGATCAGCATCTGTATTGATCTTTTAAATTGAGAGATGGACAGTGCTTTCTTCAAGCTGGGGGGGGGGGGTGGCAACTTGCTGCATTTAGCAGTGAGTTCTTGTCCGTAGATTTGCTGTACAGTGTGAATAGTAGCCTTTTTTTACTATATTTTATTTTGTCAAGCAATTGTACAGAAATACCTTGGGACTTTCTAGACACAGTGATTTCTTTCCTTGTTGTTTCTTTATCACTATGGCAGATGATAATGATGATGGCACATTAAGCAATGAAAATTAAATACAAGGGGCAGACGAATTCTTCTTCACTGAGAAGGACGTCTCTAGAATACGTTTTGCAGCAATCCCGCAAAAGGCTATTATTGAGCAGACATCACAAATATATGCTAAGTTAACTAAATTGAAAATGAAAGAAAAAGATTTGCTCCTACCTGTCTGAATACCACAGGAGGAAATTCGTACCCCATGGATTCAGGATAAGAAACACCCCTACCATAGGGAGGAATAAGCCCCAGCTTCTGCACCAAATGGTGTAACATTTTAAATAAATGTTCGCTGGATCTGGTGCTCTTGGTGGTAGAGGAGGTGACCAGACTACTGGAATTAAACATAATTGAAGTAAAACAATATGAGGATTTACATCTGGGTGAAATAAAAGCTGAGAAAGAAAAGAACTGGACCAGTAAGATGCAGGAGGAAGTAGAAACATATGAAAATGAGCTCATTGCATTTATGAACAGAAAATTGGAAGATGTCATGAATGACTATAAGAACAAAAATGTATATACATGGCAACTAAGCCCAGAGGAATGCATGCAGTATCGCACCAACAGACCATGGAGACAAAGATACTACAGGAACAGACCAATGGGCACTGTTGATAGCTTGGGGAATAGCTCAGTCTCTCACAAGCTACTAATGTGGGTGGCATGGTTACTTGTTCAAAAAACGAGGGAGGAAGAGGACCCATACCAGGACAGGGGGGGGTATAACAGGTCCTCAAGACCACCCAGGAGAGGGAGTAGGATGAGAACTTAATTATCAATCTGAGTGAGCATGTCCTAACTAAAGAGGAAATTATGGTTCTAAACAAAGGATTATCCTTCATACCAACTACAAAACCAGATGATTTTGATCTATATATTGACATCCAGAAAATCACCAGAAACCTAAGACTCAAGGAATTCTTCCAAAAAGGGGAACAGAGAGGAGAATGCAAAATATTAAGAGGAAAAAGTACCTTTGACCCCCCCAGAGCAACAATGCATCTATCAAAATGTCACAGTTGGCCAGATATCCTTACATAGGACCACCGACAGAAGTCTTGATAGAACTCTTGAGGGCCTGTCTGGAACTGAATTACTTCCGATTCGATAGGGAGTACTACCTACAGATTGCTGGGATCGCTATGGGGTCCAATGTGGCCCCAGCCTACACAAATATATTCATGGCTGAATTGGAGACCAAGGGCACAAATCTATTCCAGGATAGCAGAATCATATTGTTTAAAAGTTATATTGATGACCTGTTCCTAATATGGGAAGGAACAGAGGAGGGTCTACAACAATGGTTTGAGGAGCTTAATAATGTACACCCAACGGTCAAATTTAAGTTGACACATGATAAAGGAATAGTAGATTTTCTAGACTTGCAAATATTCAAGCAAGAAAAAAGGCAGCTAACCACACTGTACAGCAAATCTACGGACAAGAACTCACTGCTCCATTCAGCAAGTTGCCACCCCCCAGCTTGGAGGAAGCACTGTCCGTCTCTCAATTAAAAAGAGCTGTCAGAAACAATACTGATGCTGATCTAAGAACCTAACAGCTACGAGAAATGGAAAGAAAATTTGCCATGAGGGGCTACCAGAGGAGACTACTACAGGATTGCAAAGAAAAAAATGCACACCTAACACAAGAAGAATCATTGAAACCGAATGTGAGAAATGATAAGGATAAAAGAATAACTTTCAACACAACGTTTACCTTGGGCAAAAGGGATATCATTGATACCATGAGGGATAATTGGTCATTACTAGTATCTGACAAATACCTACCTCTGGGAAACATTGATCCACCCAGTGTGGGTTATCGAAGGGCATGTTCACTTCGAGATCAGTTAAGACTGACCCAAGAAACTGTTACCTCAAGGAAACATGGCTTCAGAACAGACCTGGTTGTTACAGATGACTGGGATGCACCACATGTGGAGGCCTTACAATATGCAATAGCTTCAGCCACCCCTATTCAACAAGAAGATTCCCCATTAAAAATGGGGTCACTTGCACGACAAAGTATGTCATATAGCTACTACATTGCATTGTGGGCTTTTTTTATGTTGGCAAGACTGTAGACGACCTCAGGACCAGAATGGCGAATCGCCGCTCTGCCATTAGGACAGCAATCGAAAAGGGGACATCTGAGCAACCAGTGGCAAGGCACTTTGCACATGCAAAACACAGTGTTAAGGACTTGAAGTATATAATAATAGACCATGTACCTCCCCTATCACAAGCAGGTGACAGGGCTAAACTGCTGCTGCAGCGAGAAACCAGATGGATTCACACCCTAGGGACCATGACACTGCAAGGACTGAATGTGCACCTGGACTGGCAGTGCTTCTTATAAGTCTGGGTAACATAGCCTGATTACATATGGGCTGCTTTCTTGCTAGATCTGTAACAATAGATTTAGCATAAGCCTAGATAGGGTCATTGCAATACTGTTAATATTTATATTACTATGTTCATTTCCCCTTTTTAAACAAAATTCCCCAATCTATATAGTGCTGGACCTCAGAATCCAATGTGAGCTATGTAGTTTGATTATAACATGAACCTGCATTAGGGAAATATTCCTGTTCATAGCCCTAGGGGCCGATCTATCAAGCTCCGAACGCCAGAAACACAAGTTATGGAGCAGCGGTCTAAAGACCTGTTCGCCTGCTCTGATGAGGTGGACAGGAATCGCCCGAAATCAACCTGATCGAGTACGATCAGGTTGATTGAAACCCCCTGCTGGCGGCCGATTGGCCGTGAGTCTGCAGGGGGCGACGTTGCACCAGCAGCTCACAAGAGCTGCTGGTGCAATGCTGAATACAGAGAGTGTATTGATCTCTGCATTCAGCGATGTCTGTCGGACCTGATCCACACTGTCGGATCAGGTCCGACAGACATATGATAAATAGGTCCCCTAACCTTTACCTAGTAGCAATAGACATGTTTTACCTGGGGTGCTGATAACGATAACTTCTAATATGCACCTCTTTGAGCTACTAATAAGCGTTGCTGAGATTATGCCCCTTCTGATGAATTGTACTGCTTATTTCATTTCTGCCATATTTTAACATTTTAACATGCTGTTTCTTTGTATTGGGTCACAGGCGTTGCTGGCTAACGTCCAGTTACCATGACAACAGTGAGCATGCAACGTGAGTCATGCGATCACGGCTACTTCTGGTTACGCCGTCAGCAACAACGCAATGGGGTTCCGAGTGTGTTTTATGAAAGGTGAGTAAATTGTTCACTATTGTATGTCTGTTTGAAAACGGGGTGACCCCAAAACGTCACAAATTAAAGGAGTAATACTTTCTATTAAGACCCAGTGAGTGCCTTCTACTTAAAAAATATATATATATATATATATGTCAAAATATAAGGAATAAGATTAGATGGACTAATCCAGCACAAGTTATTAAAGAACACACGTTAAAGTACTATATTGTTGTACACAAAAATTCTCAGCAAAACAAACATATTGTTTATTAATGATAAACACAAATAATGCAGAGTACCAGCCATACCAAAGAAAAAATAATAAGGTTAACCAAATGTGAGCAATCCTAAATAGTAGATCGATAATAAGCCCGAAATGAACATATACTGGAAAGTCCAGAATTATGCTATTTTGATGCAATTAGATAGTGAGTCCACAAAGGTATATTTGTAATACATTGAACTGTATCCAGCCGATATCCACATAAGTGTGTAAGTAAGTTATTTGTCGACAAAGCAGAAGCACATGTTGGTCAGTTGTGCAGTTGTGCAATAATACTCCGTGATTAACGTAAGCAAGCAAACAGAGCCAAAGCGTATATTAACAGTCCTGCGTCAGGTGTTAGTAAATAACATACAAAAAAGGAGATCCTTCCCAGAGTGCATATATTAAAGACCGGGTTAGAAAAGGCACATAACAGCCCACAGCTCACCGGACCATATTTATGTGTAGATACAGTTCCACGGTCCTCCCAGAGCTGTCCCTCCGTCTTAGTACTCACTTGCCGAATCCACCGCTTATTCGGCTTTATCCCCAGCTCACCGTTACTTGTACAGCGTTTTCAAAAGCTGAACTTGAACACTATGTGGAAACTTGAACACTCTGTGGAAACTTCAGTGTGCATTAAAGAGAGCGTGGCTCCATTATCGTCTACAGCTTGGCGTAGCATGCCACCTCACAAACAGGGGTGTGACTTCAACCCTACACGCGTTTCACCCTTCTCATTTGTCACAGGCTTTCTCAAACATCATACTTTACTAACAGTGTAGGTACCCTTTAAACCCTCCTTAAAATGGGCTTGGTGAAATAAACAAATAGGATTGCTCAACTGCTCACACATGTCTTCATACATATACAAAGTGTAACATATTGGTTAGTGTGTACAGGTAAATTCATGCACATCTTAAACACCATGAAGTTACATAATAGAGAGAGAGTGGGATCATCATACATACATATTATATTCATTATACTGAAAAACCAGTGATACCCTTAATATGCGGTTATATTTGCAAGTAAAAAACATATGCAAAACCGCTCAATTTTAACAGGTTTACCATAGACACCAGACTGACCCTAATTCCTTACATATATATAGCCTGATCAAAGGGAAATTCATAGATATATTAGTTTACATTGCATTAATACATAATATACCATATTATTCAACAAGGAAGGGAGCATAATTTATTTCTTCATTAAGACCAGCAGGTTTGAGGGAATTAAAATTATAAATCCATTTACATTCCGCTTTTAAAAGCAAATTATCTATATCACCACCTCTGTCTTTTAAATCAATTAATTCTAGTCCCATCCATCTTAAATCAGTGTCTTGACTGTTGTGATGTTCCAGGAAATGTCTAGCAACCCCACTACCTTTAATTTTTACATTAAGAATATCCCTCTTATGTTCTTTTAGTCTCTCATGACGTTCTCTATAGGTTTTCCCTATATAAAATTTGGGACATGTACAGTTCACTAGTAGGGCCTAGATTTGGAGCTCGGCGTTAGCCGTGAAAACCAGCGTTAGAGGCTCCTAACGCGGGTTTCTTACGCACTCCGGTATTTAGAGTTTATTTACCGCCACTCAAAATACACCTAACGCTCACCTTTCTACCGCCACCTCAGACCCAGTAGTAAACATATACCGACTAAAAAAACATCCACGAATCACAAAACAAATATTACACAAAGTACACTTACACTCATACAAACACTACACTATCTTTATTTTTCATATTTATTTTGTTTTCGGTAAAATACAAAGGATTAAAGTTGCGAGATCTCGGGTGTTAGAAAAAAAACAACACAAATCCATTTTCCCATTGACTTACATGGACATACGGGAAAAGACCCTCATATACCTACATCTAACTAATAACATTATCACAAACATACACTCATCGATGCATACAAACAATATACACCACATGACATACACAAAATATTTATTTATTACAAAAAGAACACGATTTAGTTACTTTTTCACACAAGCTCATGACGTCACTCACTTTACGAGGAAAACCAGTCTTAGAAAAAAAAATTAGAAATCTTTAGAGCCTCCATTGACTTCTATTGGGAAGACGTGCTCGTGCACGCGAAACCCTCATTTCCCTAACGCACGCAAATAGCGTAGACTGAAAAACTCCAAATACCAGCGCTAGAAAATACATGATTTCATGCGTTAGACACAGCTATGATAAATAGATCAAGAAATGACTATTTCCCTATGGTGGACTTATGGTTTTTAATTATTAAATATTCACAACACCATAAATTTGTTTCACACTTTTAGATTACATCAACTACAAATCCACATCACTAGTAACACATTATTATTTCAATAAAATTACATTTAAAATTAAAATAAAATTCAATACACATTTCTGGATTCACAAACACTACACAATGGGAAACACCTCTCATTTACCTTTATTATTGCATTTCAGTTATTCAACTCATATGCTTGCAGCAACTGCATATTTACATAGGCTTAACACATAATCACTCATGGATGCACATATATTACTTTTAACATTCACTCATACATGTGCATTCAAATGATGGTGGACAAACACATTACATTCTCTACAGGAATCACAAAACACAACATATGGATTTGACGGTACTTGTAACATCATTATTCCATCACAATAAACCATTAGGAATTACCTACAAAAAATACATCATTACACCAGATTACAGATGTCACTTTATGGGAAGGAACAACAATGCCAGACCGCTATATAGAAGTCAGCATATGTGGGACACAATCACAATATATACGTACATGTACATAACACGCATCACCCATCACGCAACCACAAAGCACACATTTAGATTTTATTCAGCACACAATAACAATGTAGCACAATACAACAACACAATGAGGATTTCACAACTACATAGGCAGGTTAATAATATCATGACGTCATTAGAAGATTCAACCATACACATCACAGATTCACCACTGTACCGCCCCTTTAGGAACTTTAACACTCAATACTACAATACAACATATACGTAAACCACACTTTTGAACAGCATTATTATGGAGATTTCAATGGGACAATTAAGAAATATTGTCAGATCGCAAATCAATTATATATACAATACTACAGATGGCAGCCGGAAGTTATTCAGTATTAGTGCCATTTTTATGGCACGCATACAATATTGTCAGATCTAAAATCACTTATATATATAATACTACAGATGACAGCCGGAAGTTATTCAGTATTAGTGCCATTTTAATGGGACGCATACAATATTGACAGCTCGGCAATCACTTATATACACAATACTACAGATGACAGCCGGAAGTTATTCAGTATTCGTGCCATTTTTATGGCACGCATACAATATTGTCAGATCTAAAATCACTTATATATATAATACTACAGATGACAGCCGGAAGTTATTCAGTATTAGTGCCATTTGAATGGGACGCATACAATATTGACAGCTCGGCAATCACTTATATACACAATACTACAGATGACAGCCGGAAGTTATTCAGTATTAGTGCCATTTGAATGGGACGCATACAATATTGACAGCTCGGCAATCACTTATATATACAATACTACAGATGACAGCCGGAAGTTATTCAGTATTAGTGCCATTTGAAAGGGACGCATACAATATTGACAGCTCGGCAATCACTTATATACACAATACTACAGATGGCAGACGGGAAGTTCGGAATTATTATTGCGATTTGAATGGGACGCATACAATATTGACAGCTCGGCAATCACTTATATATACAATACTACAGATGACAGCCGGAAGTTATTCAGTATTAGTGCCATTTGAAAGGGACGCATACAATATTGACAGCTCGGCAATCACTTATATACACAATACTACAGATGGCAGACGGGAAGTTCGGAATTATTATTGCGATTTGAATGGGACGCATACAATATTGACAGCTCGGCAATCACTTATATATACAATACTACAGATGGCAGACGGGAAGTTCAGAATTATTATTGCGATTTGAATGGGACGCATACAATATTGACTGCTCTGCAATCACTTATATATACAATACTACAGATGGCAGACGGGAAGTTCTGAATTATTATTGCGATTTTAAAGGGACGCATACAATATTCACATCTCGGCAATCACTTATATATACAATACTACAGATGGCAGACGGGAAGTTCAGAATTATTATTGCGATTTGAATGGTACGCATACAATATTGACAGCTCGGCAATCACTTATATATACAATACTACAGATGACAGCCGGAAGTTATTCAGTATTATTGCGATTTTAAAGGGACGCATACAATATTGACAGCTCGGCAATCACTTATATATATACAATACTACAGATGGCAGATGTTACTTTATCGTTTACAAACAATGTTGCAGCAACATTGATCGATCACATTCGATGCACATTATACACAACTATGCACTTTCATTCATGTTAGCCTGGACGTGTACTTGTTACTATAAGATCGCGTTTAATAAATATTGATTACGCATATGATCAAACATTACAAACATGCACTGTATGTGTGATATTTGACACTTTCACATTGAGATTTATTGGCGGAAAACAACATTTCAGCCAAAAAAATACAACGCCCACTTTGAAAGCATTCGCGCCGCTCACATACAAACAAGTGAATACAATTAGCAATCATTACAAACTCAATACCATTGGACTAATCGTACTATAAATCCCCCAAACAACATGGCCAAAGCATCACTTGTGATCCACATCAGATCAAGTGCTTACCTTGTTACGCTGTTTTTAAAGATGGATGACGATGACATGGTAGACGCTGCTGGTGCTGCTATTGGCGAACTAGCTGTTGGTCGAATCAGGCAGCCTCGGCGGCTCAGACCGAGACGAAGGGGTCGTCTGGTTCGAGGTCCTCGTGTCTACAGGGTGAGACCCACCTTGGAAAACATGAGCGACTTTGAGGTTTTTGATAAGTATCGGCTCGATCGCGAACAGCTCATTGGCCTTTACGATCTTCTTAAACCTCATTTGGAGCCACGTATACAAATAAGGACTGCTGTTCCCCCCATGAGTAAGATGCTAAGCTGTCTATACGTCCTGGCCTCCGGGAGTTTTCAATCCGGAGAACTGTACATGCATGGCCTGGCTCAAGGTACATTCTCTGTGGTGTTTGATAACTTTCTGGACGCCATGGTACGTATCAGTAAGCAATACATAGGATTCCCACAGAATGATGGTGATTGGAGGCGCCTGAAGCGGGAATTCTTTGATATTGCTCATTTGCCCAATGTCTTGGGAGCCATAGATTGTACCCACATTGCGCTGCGTGCTCCAATTGATGACTTGCCCTTCAGAAATCGCAAACATTTTCATAGCCTCAACGTGCAGTATGTTTGTGACGCACGGATGAAAATTATGCATGTGTATGCGAATTTTGGAGGGGCTTGTCATGATGCCCGCATCCTCTCTCTGTCGTCCCTGTGGAGCCAGTTTGAGGAAAGACAAATGCCCCCTGGTTATCTCGTTGGTGAGTATTTGTGCTCAACATGGTTAATTATTTTGACAATTGGCCCTGTATTTTTTAACTGTTAGCGTCATGTTCAGCTATAGGATTAAATTTAACCATTTGTTATTTACCGACGCTAATGTCTAGTTTTATTTAAATGCAGATATGTAGCATGTCTTACCTTAAGTGTTCAGATAGAGAATGCAATGTAACCATGTAGTTAGCATTTTACTCAAGGTTTTTTTTCAGAACAATACGCATATGTAGCATGTCTTAGCTGAAATGGGAAGATATTATCTCATGCAATTTAACCCTGTCATTGTCTCTTTCTGCTAATGTCTAGTTTTATTTAAATGCAGATATGTAGCATGTCTTACCTTAAGTGTTCAGATAGAGAATGCAATGTAACCATGTAGTTAGCGTTTTACACAAGGTTTTTTTTCAGAACAATACGCATATGTAGCATGTCTTAGCTGAAATGGGAAGATATTATCTCATGCAATTTAACCCTGTCATTGTCTCTTTCTGCTAATGTCTAGTTTTATTTAAATGCAGATATGTAGCATGTCTTACCTTAAGTGTTCAGATAGAGAATGCAATGTAACCATGTAGTTAGCATTTTACACAAGGTTTTTTTTCAGAACAATACGCATATGTAGCATGTCTTAGCTGAAATGGGAAGATATTATCTCATGCAATTTAACCCTGTCATTGTCTCTTTCTGCTAATGTCTAGTTTTATTTAAATGCAGATATGTAGCATGTCTTACCTTAAGTGTTCAGAGAGAGAATGCAATGTAACCATGTAGTTAGCATTTTACACAAGGTTTGTTTTCAGAACAATACGCATATGTAGCATGTCTTAGCTGAAATGGGAAGATATTATCTCATGCAATTTAACCCTGTCATTGTCTCTTTCTGCTAATGTCTAGTTTTATTTAAATGCAGATATGTAGCATGTCTTACCTTAAGTGTTCAGAGAGAGAATGCAATGTAACCATGTAGTTAGCATTTTACACAAGGTTTGTTTTCAGAACAATACGCATATGTAGCATGTCTTAGCTGAAATGGGAAGCTATTATCTCATGCAATTTAACCCTGTCATTGTCTCTTTCTGCTAATGTCTAGTTTTATTTAAATGCAGATATGTAGCATGTCTTACCTTAAGTGTTCAGATAGAGAATGCAATGTAACCATGTAGTTAGCATTTTACACAAGGTTTGTTTTCAGAACAATACGCATATGTAGCATGTCTTAGCTGAAATGGGAAGATACAGAATAATATAGAAATTTATTTTTTGGATGTTTCTGACAACTTTTAATATGGATTATCGTTTTTAAAAATAAAAATTTATACAACAATATACTAGTTTAAGTATTCTGTTTGAATTATGTTCTGTTCAAAATTTATAGGTGATTCTGGGTACATGAGCCGGCCTTGGCTTATTACCCCCTTGCGTAGCCCGACTGATGTGTCTGAGGAGCGCTACAATAGGGCTCATAAGAGAACCAGGGCGGTGGTTGAAAGGATGTTCGGGCTCCTGAAGATGAGATTCAGGTGCCTGGACCGTTCTGGAGGAGCACTCCAGTACAACCCAAAGAAGGTGGCTAAGATCGTTGTAGCCTGTAGCGTCCTGCATAATATTGCACAGCGGGCTGGGATGCTGCAGGCCGTCCCGGTGGACAGAGACCTCCTCAGAGATGAGGAGGATGATCCTGTTCTAGAGGGGGAATTCCAGGACGAGGGACTTGATGTCAGAGCAGACGTCATCAACCGCCACTTTAGACGGTAAAGAATAGAAGTTACACTGGAGTATTTTCAATAGATGTGAACTCTATGGAAATGACAAGTAGAGAATTGTGCAAACATGTTAGTATTGATCAAATGTTAGAATAATTTTTAATTTTCATAATATAGGTGATGCTCTGGGCATTGGGTCCTATAGCGAGTCTTTGCCACCTGGTTTTTAAAGAGGACATCAGATGGTAAGTAGAAATGTATGGACTGTTGCTGGCATGATTTGTACACAAATACATCATATGGCATACATTTTCAAAAATAGATTTTTGTTTACACATTACTTAAAATGTACATAATCAGAAAGGGATACTCTAGAATGACTATGGTTCAATGTCACACAGAGGTTTTTTCTGCTCAATATGACTCATCTTCACACTTGATAGAAAATAACACAGGTTCATACACAGGCTTAGTAAGCTAGTGACAGATATTTATTATGAAATGGGGGGTGGGAGAGGGGTACAGAACTGATTCACACACTTGTATGAATTTTTTTGATAAAATTTCTTACATTAGGGAGATGACTTAATCTAAAGACTGAAAGGGAACAATTTGAAGCCTGACAGTGAAGATTGCCCAGACTGACAGTGGGGAAAAAGCCAAGATTGAAATTGAAGTATACCAATGGGATCATGTCTGGCATTATCTTTCAATTCTGCTGACCTTGAAAACCATACAAAGACATGTTCACATGGTAAGTGCAAACTATTTGATAGAATAAGGCTGTGGAGACATCCTATTGGAGACACTTAGATGATTTTCTATTTTGTAGATGGTATTTCCCAGTCCTCTATTTAATGAACTGATGAATAAGACACCTATTGAAGATCAACTGTTTACCCCTGAATTGACTTTCAAAGACCATGCATTGTCCAGGTTGGTGTACCAATGCATGCTAGTGAAGACTGTAGAATATTAGTAGCTTACATACATTAGTCATATTTAGTTGTTAATTAGATATTTATGGATCACAATCAGACACTTAGATGATTGTACTTTTTTAGATGGTATTTCCCAGTCCTCTATTTAATGAACTGATGAATAAGACACCTATTGAAGATCAACTGTTTACCCCTGAATTGACTTTCAAAGACCATGCATTGTCCAGGTTGGTGTACCAATGCATGCTAGTGAAGACTGTAGAATATTAGTAGCTTACATACATTAGTCATATTTAGTTGTTAATTAGATATTTATGGATCACAATCAGACACTTAGATGATTGTACTTTTTTAGATGGTATTTCCCAGTCCTCTATTTAATGAACTGATGAATAAGACACCTATTGAAGATCAACTGTTTACCCCTGAATTGACTTTCAAAGACCATGCATTATCCAGGTTGGTGCATGCTAGTTAAGAATCACATGAAGAATGTTGATTATTGTTAGCTTACATACATTAGTCATACTTATTTCATCATTAGATATTTAGGGATCACACTCAGAAAAAGGAATACATATTATAGTTGATATAGAGGTATTTGAATGGACATGAAATATTAGATTTATGTTCAGCATACATATATTGTTGAAATGTGATATACATTATTATGTATAACTTGAATTTTGGATATTTAAATAGAATTTTTAATCAACAATATAATGGTGTATGTATTTCATTAATTTTAAATCAATTTAATGATTATCTTTAAAAAATGTTGATCAAAGTTAGAGCATAGACACCATATGATTTTAAATGTATTTTATGAATATTTGACAACGTGTGTATTAACTTTGTTCCATTTTTATTATTTGTCATTTCAGATTGGCATCTGATGACTTCCAGGAATATTTAATTATTTTCTATTAAATATATTTTTACATGTTAATACTAAACATTTTATTATTAAATACATTATTTTGAACAGATTCTACTAAATATCAATATAATCTGTAAATAAATAAAACTTGGACTCCCATGACTGGTAGTTGGCTATTTGACAAGCACATGCATAAGATAAAATAATGCATTAATATTAGAAAATAAAATGCTTCCGAGAATATTAAAATATATTTTATAACATTAATTGGGGAGTCAGATTCTTCAATGCTTTTATATTGAAAATGTATATATTAAAATTATTTAGGATATGTAGTAAAATTTTAATTGTTTTAACATTTAATAAGGTGAAGTGGTTCAATTACATGAAAGTGACAGTGTTGTTGAATGTAAAAATAATTGTATAAGATCATGTATCTTCCTTAGGTATCTCAAAACATTATTTGAAAAATTATTTAAATTATTACATTTATAAATGGTAGGTCATTTAACTTGATATTTTTCAAAAATTAGTTATTGGATGCCAGGTTAATCTATGTAATTTTCTAGTGGAGTCATTTAACTATACTTAGTAATATTATGTATTTATTACAATCTTACCTCTTGGGTTAGACATCAAATATCTATATAGAATGTAAATTCCCCTTTTGTTTATTTAGTCAATGTTAAATCAAAATACAAAATGTTTGGGTCCTTAAAGGGACATTCACAAAGTATATTTTGTATAGATTTTTAAAAATATCATACAAGAATTTAAACATATTTAGAAAGTACTATAGAATTACATTCAGTCTTTAAATATACTTGTTAAAATAAAAAAAACAATGCACATATCTTAGTCAATGATATAAGGCATCTATATGCAAACAACAATCAGCATCAAAATAGCCTATGTAGAGATGTATTTAATCCAAGAATATATATAATTACAATATAATGATTGAATAACAAAACATATTAAGTTGTTCAAATATAAGAATATTATACAAAATGCATACATAACATATAGCTTAATGTCCCTCTACGCTGAAGGCTAAAAAAGACCTCATTTAATAAATATATTTCAGTCAGTGTGTAAAACAATCTAGAAGTTAATCTAAATTTGCTTTACTCATATGTTAGACTCATTTAGCAAAAGGAAGGTGCCTAGGTTTATGATATTTTAAGCATTATTGTGAAATGTTTATTTAAAGGGACATGAACTCAAAATATACTTAAAGGTAGACAGTTAAAAAATTAATGATTTATACATTCTGAATGAGTATTCTATTTGAATCAACTTTAAAACTTGTCTCATATTATGAATGCTCATTGTGATGTTGCTATCATTACTTTAAAAATAAGGCAGTAAATAGCTAATTTATTTGCTTCAGTACTCTGGACAGAACTTGATTGTTTGGAATAATTGATGCAACAATCGTCAAGGACAACCCAGGTTTTTATTAAACAATTGTCCGTAATATAAAATATCATTATTGATTTGCAAAGAAACATAACAAGATAACTGTTAACATTTGATAATCGGATTAAATAATAAAGTTGATTAACATTTCATGCTCAATCACCAATGCTAAATTTGTTTGGACAGTGTCCTTTTAAGAGATTTAAAGAGTGTATTTACTTATCTTGCTATCTTGACATACTTTGCTTGAAAAGCATATCGAGATCGGCTCAGTAGATGAAGATTGGTGGATGCACAGAGATGCCTTATGTGATTGTCTCAACCATGTGCATTTAAATTTCTTCTGTTGAGGATATATAAATACTAATGGAAAATGATTCACATTTTAAAGTCTAAACAATCTTCTATCTCTACAGATCATTTGATACAATTGTTTGTAATGTCTCTTTAAAACTAAAGACGCCATTGCACAATAACATATATGAGCACTTCAGACAAATACAAGCTCGAGGTTTATTTGCGAATAACAAAGCTGTAGTTTAATATTTATAAACAGATTATCCAAGTTACTGACATTCTAACCTGAATTTTAACATTAATAAATATTGCGTGGGAAACGCATCTTGAAACACCAGATTAGCATCTTTAAACATTAGAGTCTAATGTCACGCAATAGCACACAATCAATGTGCATTATAAAGACATTTAATAGAGCAATGTCAATACTTCACAATAAATGTATTTAAAGAACAATAAAGACATACAATATGAAATGTGTATTTGTATTAAAGAAACAGACCGTTATTAAACCGAGAAATGTCTACAACATTAATAATGTGACAGTATTAGATTTTAAAGAGTATTTAATCATTAATATTTAACGGATCACGGATATTAAATCTGCGTCACACATATCCGCATGACAGGCCCATGAGTTACAAATAAGTCTACATGAAAAATGAAGTAACAGCACCACCAAGCGGTATGTGTAAGGAAGTTACTAAGATATGAAACATTAAGGAACGGCCAATCAGAGTTCATCACACAAACACAACTTGAGTAAGGATGGTCTCACAGACATTATAACAATATTTCTAACTTTTATCCAATCAGATGTACAGATAAATTGTCCCATGGTGCATCTCATGTTTACTTCACCATATAAAAGTCCATTACACGTTGCCATATTTGTCAGTTCTCTAATGCCTGCAGGCAGTGTTATATATTAATATTATTATAATATATTTAGTAGCCAACCGAGCAGGCATGTCAGTTCCCAGGTTCACCAAGGAGGAGAGCGCTGCACTGGTCCACGCCGTCAAGGACTTTTATCCCCAGCTGTTTGGGAACAAGAGGAGGTTGACAGATGCGCCTGTTAAGAAGGCCCTCTGGGAGTCTATCACCAATGCGGTTAGATTGGTGTGTGACGTCCAGAGGACCCAGGATCAGATCATGAGGAGATTCGGAGATATGAGGTTGCGTTTATCGAAAAAAGTAAACCTCATAAGGGACTGGGTACAAGCCCGTAAAAGAGGGGGCCAAAGAAAGGCCCCGCGGAAACTGTACCTACTCCCTTATGAGGTGACTTTATGCGAGCTCCTCAATCTCCGGGTCCCCAAAAGATTTAGATCCTCGCCATCCTCGGCCTCCTCTTCTTCCCTCCCAGCTGCGGGATCTGAAAGTCCTGACGCGGGGGACAGGGCAGATGCTTCTCCGTCCGGTGGCCTGGGAGGAGATGATAGAGAATCTGAACCAGGTAATTATCCAACTTCATATAATATCTTTTTTTTTTTTTTTTATAATCAAAAAATGTGTATATAGTCAGATACTAAACCTATACAGATCTCACAACATACACTACATATGATGTTTAGATATCTGATTTTAGATTATTGACACATGAAATAGGAATGATGTTTCTTGCGCTCTACAGAATATGCGTCACAGAGCGGAAATGTAATTTCTCATCCACGTTAACATGGGTTTGCGGAAAGTGGCATTGCTTTATACATGTTGTTCAAATGACGGATGCGTAATTCCGCTTGGAATCATTGCGCAATGATCGCGAAAATGGCATTTCTCATCCACGTTAACATGGGTTTGCGGAAAGTGGCATTGCTTTATACATGTTGTTCAAATGACGGATGCGTAATTCCGCTTGGAATCATTGCGCAATGATCGCGAAAATGGCATTTCTCATCCACGTTAACATGGGTTTGCGGAAAGTGGCATTGCTTTATACATGTTGTTCAAATGACGGATGCGTAATTCCGCTTGGAATCATTGCGCAATGATCGCGAAAATGGCATTTCTCATCCACGTTAACATGGGTTTGCGGAAAGTGGCATTGCTTTATACATGTTGTTAAAAATTAAATGGGAATTCTTAGATTAGTGAAGAATACAGTATTCTTATTTTAAATATTATAGCTAATAAAAAACGAATAATACAAAAAAATTATAACATATGGCCATCAATTGATGATTATGTAATAACAAGCAGATATTCTTAAAGATACAGTAAACAACACAACTGATTGAAAATAAGAGTCCAGGATATATTTATAATTAATTTAATTGAGGAAACAATTAACTCATGGGACTACCAAAGGATTAATATTTTTCAATTGATTTGTTATTAATGTAAATTTTTTAAACATGCCATGATTAGTATTAATGATATGCAATCCTCATTTAATATATTACAGATATGGATGTGGCTGCTGGATCCTCAAGCCAGGGCTTGTCACAGTATGGTATGTCTCTTTTTAATTGACATTTGTCTTAGAAACATGGACTGAACATTACATACTAAATACACATTGTTCAATATTTATATGTAATGTCTATTTAATAGATGAAAATTAAATAATTATTCGGATATCCTTAAATAACATATTAGATTTTAATTGCATGCTCAATACCATTCATGACATCAACATATGGAGTAGATAATTCATTAACAACAACATTGTGGAATCAATTTAATTTTAGATTAAAGGGATACTGAGCTACAATTATTAATATTGTCATTCAGATACAGTATGCAATATTAATAAACATAAAAATATAATACTATCATCATATGTGACATATTCTATTGCTAAATGTATTTTAAAATAAAGAAAGTACGTTTATGTGCATCTAAATTTTGGTTGACCAACCTGGGTTTTTATTGATGATTGGTGGATACCTTCAACAAACAATATTTATTGAATCCAATATTCCTTATCTGCCTTTAAGATTAATATCGAGCAACATTCTAATTATAATAGGAGTCAATGTTAAATCATTTTTAACAGTTTGAACATAGAAATCAATTATTTAAATTAATCATGTCAGTGTCCCTTTAAGACAAAATAGATTCATTCATCTTTACATTCTTTTTATTAAAAACTATTGATATATAAATCACATTCTCTGTTGGAGTTACTTTATAGATATCTGCATACTCTAACAGCACCATGATTACATATTTGTAATAATCAATTTTGTTTTGTATTGTGATAAATATGTGTTGTGTCCTAAACAAGATTACTGTACATTGCAAAAATGGCTCGATGTGACACATGTGTTTGTTTAGATTTGTCAACAGATGCTCCTCAATATGTGGTTTGTGTGTATTCTTGTAACTTCTTAAGGAATTATTCCGTCATAAAACAATTGAGCAAAGTGAAAGCTGTGTCCTTAAAGGGTTAAGAACATTGATCATTGGGTATATTTAGATATACAATAGCAGCATCTGAGATGAATTTGATGTCTAATGTAGTCTGACATTAAACATATGTTCAATACAGATATTTTTACAGAATCCCCTTGATTCAATCAAGCATTTTCTGGTGTAATGACTGCTCTATTCTTCACATTTTAAAGTTGATTAATGTTAAAATTCTAGACAGATGTGATTTAGTGATATCCCAAATGTGTTTAATAATATATATCTATATCATTCATAGAGAGAGTTGGTGTGGTGAGCCCACAGGAATCCATCAGTGACATAGAGCCGCCTTTGCGGTCTCCTGGTAAGTCCATTGACTCATTTATATGTAATTGAAGGTGTATTGCTAATCAATATTATGATCATGATTCTGATGAAGCATAACATTATAAAAATTCAAAATATTTATCTTCTGATTATATATTAATTTATTTTTCATATTGAACGATTAATAATTTCAACTTTATTAGTCTACACATTTGTTATTCATAAGATGTATAACATATGTTTGTTTCCATTTGATTTTTTGACAACAGTCATCAAGTGATACACACATGAGAAATCTTAAATGTTCTATGTACTATGCTTTTATGAATTTAACATTAATACAAACAATACATTAAAATTCAGATTCATTGACAATAACAAATCTATTGTCATTTGTATGCTCCATCAAAATGATGTAAATCATAACTTTGTGTGTGTATATCTTTAATGCAACATTGATGTGCGTATTTGAGCAACAGTAACATATGTTATAATATCTGATCTTAAAGTGTACACAACATGTTATGTTTTACAGAGATTGATGTCACATGTGGGACGGAGGAGGAAGAGGCTGCCTTGGAGTCTGATGGTATGTGAAATATATCTATCATGTTTCCAACATGTTTCTTTTTTGGAAATCATTTTATTGAAGACATTAAAAGTCTACAGCTTTTGCCCTTTAAAAAGGAATATTATTTGTCTGTTCAAATACACTACTGCCCCCTTTCTATATCAGGCAGCATGAAATTCTGCTTGTATATTTATTTTTAAAAATTTATAATTCATGCCATCATTATGTCACATGCATATTCCATGCCAAAACACAATAATAAGGTTCAAATTGTACAGACAGTCATTGATATTCATCTGAGTGCCTATATACATACCATATCCTCATTTCATAATTGTTTAAAAATTCAAACACACTTCGAAGTATATTGAAAACATAATCAATTTGAAATGCGTTGATTTGATGTCAGGATGTATGAGATGTTAATATATTTTCTTTACATTTTCAGATGGATCCACCACTTCTGGTCATCTGGTTTCCGCCCCTGCCCAGTCACAGACCCCTCCCCATGCACACACCCATGACCATGGCCACACCCTTGCACAGACCCAGAGCCCTTCCCATGACCAAACTCATGACCATGCCCAGACCACTGCCAGCCCTTCCCATATTTCATATCCTGTCCCTCCCACAAAACACCCCCCTTCGCCGCTCTCCCCGTATTCTGGCCCGTACAGCTGCCCAGACCCAAACTCCCCACTCCCCAGCTGTACGGCCTACCCCGGAGCGGCAGCTCACCCCTCCCCAAGCCATTCACATCCCTCCCCAAGCCAATCCCATCCCTCCCCCCTGTCTCAACCTTCATTGTCCTGGGTGTCAGATTGTCCTTCCCAGGCACAGCTGTAAGTATCATTCTAAATACACTTTATAAGATACTTAAAGGTACAGTGAAGTTAAATTGGTTAAATTGTGATTCAAATCCAGCATGCAATGTTAATCAAATTTATAATTTAATACTCTTATGAATTATTCGTCATTCTCTTGATATATTTTTTGAAAAAAAGTAATTCCTATAATTAGTTTAAACAATAAAATAAATCTGGCCATCATTTCTTTATTGTTCGATGAATGTATCCATCAACCAGCATGCACAAACAAAGTTGATAAACAAATATTGGCTTCCATAAAAAGCAACATTCTTGCATTCAAAATATAGCTTGAGAATTAAAACATATAATGAATATGTGTAATTTATAAAGATTTGTCATGTCATGCTCTATCTGAATCAGTCCATTAAATATTTAGGTTCAGTGTCCCTTTAATTGGATATCACTACATATACCAAACACCACTACTTGGATCCAAAATTTTATGTACAAATGTGGATACATTATCTCTTGTCTAACCCAGTGGGAATGTAATTTCTTCTGGTTGCTATGTTTACACAGCTTGTCCTCAATGCAAAAATGTTTAAGGATAGGTGTGCCTACCACAGTCTAAATTTAATTTTTAAATTGCTGATGTAAGTACAATGTAAATCCTTTAACAAGATTTGATACACTCAAGCTGTATAAGTGGATCATCTAAAACCAATTAAAGGGGACAACATGTTTGAGTAACATGTCCCTTTAATGATTTCTGTCTGTCTGAATAACCTAATTCATGTGTAAAGAATAAATGTAAACTAATTTATGTAAAGAATTATTTGTCTTTATGATGACAATGTATGTATTAAAATTTTTTAGTCTGTTGTGTAATTATCCTTAATATTTAATTTTATTTTATTTTAGGCTGTGACTCAGCATGGCTCATGCTAGAAGGGATAGCAAGAGTAGAGCAGGCCGTGTTGAGGAACGCAGCTGTCCTGAGAGGGATGAACGACACCATGCAGGCCCAGCTCCGGGTTCAGGACTTGACTCTGCGTGAAATTATGCGATTACGTTCAAGGCCTGAATCGGGAGCTGGACATGCACAGGACAATGAAGAGGATGACCAGTAAGTGGAGGATCTGGATATGCTCCATGGTGGCAGATAAGAATCCTCCGTCCACATGTTGAATTTGTATTTTTATTGTTGCCATTTGGCCTTTTTTTCTGTTTATTGTTGTGCCTCTTGCACTCTTTTACCTTGTCATATGTCTCCAATGGGGCTATGCTGGCCCTTGGCAACTCTCTTCATGGACTGTGATGCACTGTGTTACCTTGCCATGTGTCTCCAATGGGGCTATGCTGGCCCTTGGAAACTCTCTTCATGGACTGTGATGCACTGTGTTACCTTGTCATATGTCTCCAATGGGGCTATGCTGGCCCTTGGTAACTCTCTTAATGGACTGTGATGCACTGTGTTACCTTGCCATGTGTCTCCAATGGGGCTATGCTGGCCCTTGGCAACTCTCTTCATGGACTGTGATGCACTGTGTTACCTTGCCATGTGTCTCCAATGGGGCTATGCTGGCCCTTGGCAACTCTCTTCATGGACTGTGATGCACTGTGTTACCTTGTCATATGTCTCCAATGGGGCTATGCTGGCCCTTGGCAACTCTCTTCATGGACTGTGATGCACTGTGTTACCTTGTCATATGTCTCCAATGGGGCTATGCTGGCCCTTGGCAACTCTCTTCATGGACTGTGATGCACTGTGTTACCTTGTCATATGGCTCATATATTCCTTATTTTTACAAGATTATTTATAAACGTTGTGTATGTTTTCTTACATACTAATAAAATACATTTTATTTCACAAATCTTTGTCCTCATTCTTCCTGTTATTTTTTGAAAGCTCTAGTTTATGTTGTTGATCCTTAAAGGGACCTACCAAATATATTTGTTATACTGAAATCATATATGTAAGACAATAGTAAATGACTTTAAGATTAACATCTCCAATGTAATCTTATTATTTGTCTTTATATTATTTTCTCTTAGCTCTATCATTGCCTGATTATGATTAGCAGAGTAATTTCTTTATATATGTATATATAGATTGGTATTTGTGTATATATGTATATTTAAATGTTCAGATCCATGTGTGTATTTAGAAAGTCTGCATGAATTGATGCACCTTTACCAAATGATCTGAGTATTGATACAATGATATAATCCCTGTAAAGTCTTCATTTTATTGAAATAGTATTGACTATGTGTATGCTCTTTTTAAAAACAAAATAATGTCCCTTTAAGTGATGTTGATCACAATTGTTAATGAATGTATTTCCATTTGTAAAGCGTTTTTGTCCTTTTTACAAGAACAAGGACATATAATTTTATTAATAAACAATCTTATTGTAATGTTGACAGCACCTGTATTTCATTTTCAAATCTATATTAGTGTAAAAGTGTAACCAAATAAATCTCTGTGTGTAATGCAAATAATTTAGATGATGAATATTAGTTAACTAATATGTTAACAAAATACATCTCCTCCCATATATGGCTATAGGTAGGCTGACAATAATTAAACTTGAATAAATTACACGTTTAATCAATACATGTATAACTATTGTTATTCAACAACAATCCAAACATATCTTAAAACATCAATGGCATATGTATTTCTCATGTGTATCTTTTAAATGTTAAAGATATACACCATAGCTATAGTTCAAGGGACAGTCAAGTCCGAAAAGATGATTCAGGATTTGTTGTCATTCCTAGATAGCAATCTACACACATACTAGTTCCTAAAATATAAATACGTTTCTTAGTGATATGCCAAGATGTCACTGAGTCCTTGTATTGTCTGCGGTTTTTCAGCGATCTCGGATGCGCCATGTTGCTTAAGACGTCACCTGCCAGGCTGTCCAATGATTCCTTGTATTGACTGACGTTCTTACGTGATCAGGAATATGCCTTTTATTGGATTGCGTTTTGACGCGATCAAGGATGCGCCTTTTTTTTGGGGCGTTCTTACGTGATCAATAATGTGCCTTTCATTGGATGGCGTTCTTACGTGATCAAGGAAGCGCCATGTTAAGACGGCACATGTAAAGGTAAAAAAACGTCTGATTGGATTACGTAGTCCCGCAATATTTGTGCACATTAAAAACGTTTGTGACTGCATCCAATTTTAAAAAGCTTGCGAATATGTATTATTTGCATCATGTTACATTGTTGACCCGTAGCTGATAAAGACCACCACATTCTCTTTTGCTGTATGTCTGGTTGAATCAACGAACGAAAGAAAAATGTTTTCATGCATAGGATATTTCTAGGCAAGTGCAAATCTCTACAGTCCATGTTTAATATGTTTGTCAACAATATGTTCCTTTTTCTGAAAAAATTAATGTTGTGTTTAATGTTGAATATATCTAATTAATAAATATGCGCTATTGTGTTTGAATAAAGTAATCAATATGCATTTATCTTTATCATATGCTAAATATATGATGCCGACTTCTTCTAAATGTAATTTCGTTGTATATTTTATTAAAGGTTCATTAGACACTCACATTATAAATCAAAAGCTTGGATTTTGTCTCTAGTTAGATAGTCCATTGTTTAACCAATACGTTTATTTTTTCTTCTGTTCTAAGAAAATGTAAGTAATTTTCTTACTCCTCGCAAAGCCTCTGAGTTTCATGTGAGTACCATCTCCAGCTTTCTCCAGTTTGTGTAAAGGGTCTTTTCATATGTTAATGATGGGGTATTGTGTTGTTTTACGGTTGTAATGGGGGTTCATCTATATTTTCAATATAGCTAACCCTATTTTATTTTCAAGTGTTTGAAGCTTTTTAATATTGATATCAGTATATGTTAATCTTGTTGTTTGTAGTAGTGTCTATTACATACAGTTATGTTAAAAATATAGGATACTGTCCCTTGAATGCAAATGTTGTTTTTTGTATCATGTATGAGATCCACATAGTTTAATCTTCAAATATATTATTGTTAGCATATTTTCACCCCCCCCCCACTCCTAAAAGGACTTTAAACCATATTCATTGTTAAAAAAAAATGTCTTTACAATAAAATATTAACACAATAATGTCTCTTAAAGAAAATAGACTTTATTTAACACGTCAATATAAATGTGATTTCAATATTTTTTTTTTGACAAAGTACATGTAGATATACCAACAAGCTTAAAATATGTGTTAGCATATGTAATGTTGTTAAAGGGACAGTTTAGAAAAAATATAATGTTTTTCATTATTCTAAAAGTCAATTATGTAATATCAAGGATATCAAATGTTTCTCAACAATTGAACATTTGTCTGGGTTTATTTAAATTTGCTATCTAAACCTATGAGGTTGGTGTGCTCATTTCTTCGATCTTGAAGAGTGCTTGTAATCATTATACAATTTGAGCACTAGAGGGCATTTTGATAGCATTTGTATATGTAAAACCTTGTGCTCATACAGCATATTATTGACCATGTATTGATCATTGATATCTAAAATGTTGTTATGTATGAACAACAAATAAGTGGTCATTTTTCATAGTCATAGATACAAGGGTAAGCACATAAGTCACACATGTATTTCTACATGTTTTGTTGTTTCAAACTTTATAATGCGTAATAAAGTGTTTTCTTTGTAATCAATAATTTTCTGACTGTCCCTTTAAGCTGTGTTATTGGCATTCAAACAGTAATATGCCATCATGGATAATTGTTATGGTAATTTAGTTAGCGATTCGGGAAACAGTTTGGACATCACATCACAGAAACCAATCAATATCATGAACAAGGATAGGTATGTGATGATGTGGTTTTCACACACTTATAACCCACACTCTGCAAACAATCTGCCTCCATGGACCCGGTCCCATAGAAGTCGATTATATACAGAGTGTGGTCCACAAGTGTATGAAAACCACATCATCACATACCTATCCATTACACATTAAATTAAAAAAAGCAGTGAAGATGAAAAAAATACTTACTTCCTCTTCCTTCCCCTCTTCCCACGGGGCTGAGGCTCTGGGAGAGGCAACTGCCGACTCCGAAGAGTCCTCCTTGGAGCTGTTGTGGGAGGAGTGGAAGGAAGAGTACTGGGACGACCAAGGTGAGGAGTAGATGGCTGGGGAGGAGAAGATGGATGAGGAGGAGAAGATGGCTGAGGAGGATGAGTAGATGGCTGAGGAGGAGGAGGAGTAGATGGCTGAGGAGGAGGAGTAGATGGCTGAGGAGGATGAGATGGGCCGGCAGGAGGAGATGGCCCAGCAGCAAGAGGCCCAGCAACAAGAGGCACAGCAACAGGAGGTAGACCAGCATGCGCCTCCCGGAAAAAAGTGAACATTTCTTGATGAAGCTGAAATATTCTGGTTTGGCCTTCTTCTATTCGATTCAGTATGTTGATGATTTCATTTTGTCCTTGAATAATTTGATTTTGGCCATCAAGTATTCTGTGTCGTCCTTCTATATTTTCTATCCGGGAGGTACGCATCTGGTCTATGTACTCCAGTAGAACCCGCACCTCCGCTATTTCCTCTTGTTGTGCTTGTTGAACCCGTGCACGGCGGGGTGCCTGTGCACGGCGGAGTGCGGGTCTTTGAGGGACCTCGGGTTCCGCGGGTTCCGCGGGATCCTCCTGTGCTTCCGGGGCCTCTTCATCAGCTCCCGTGCGCTGTTCGTCACGGGGGGCCTCTTCCCTCCGAAGTGGAAATTCCTCACCACCACTCTCATCCCGGGGAGATGCAGGAGGCTGTGCTGCCTCGTCCCCAGACTCTGTATATAAAAAAAAAAAAAAAAAAATAAAGAAATGTATATATTAGCATATTTGCAAATAAAGGTTTAAATGACTTAGCTTACGATACAATTACAAATGCAGAATCATTAATCCACTTTGAAATCTAACAAACAATCAATACTATTTCCGCTTTTTCTAAACCGTGTTTGTGATATCTGTGGTCAATGTGAATGTTTTTGCGTTTGTTTTCAGTCTGTTTAAATGCACACCTAACCTATAGCCTAGATACTGATGTAACCGCAAAGTAATAGAATGCGTGTAAACAACGTTATAGCATTAATCTGATCCTTAACACATGAAACCCAATGTTTTATCTTTCATGATTTAGAAGCATACATTTTGTATCAACTTTCGAATGTACTTTTCTTATCTAATTCGCTTAATTCTCTGGATATTCTTTGCTGAAAAGCATATCTAAATATGCTTATAAGATGCTGATTGTTAGCTGAATATAGCTGCCTCCTGTGATTGTTTCACCGTGTGCATGGCTATTTCTTCATTAAAATATATCTCAAGAATGAATCAAATTAGGTAATATAAGTACATTTGAATGTTTTGTCAAATTGTATTCGCTACCTCAATCATGAAAGTAAATGTTTGCGTATAGTGTCCCTTGAAATACATTTGTATGTGAAATTATTGTTCAATGAGCTTACCGTCAGATGAGAGTGGCAGGTTCCCGGTATCGATTCCTCCGATACCGACTACTTCCACCTCGGAGATGCTGGGCCGCAACATTTCCTCCCATCGGCAGTACTCCATTTCAATGGCAGGGCCGCCACCGGTCCCTGCGGCATGTCGGGCCTCCAGGCTTAACTTTTTTTTCAGTTCAAGTTTACAGTCCCGGTACCGATGTTTGATAGAATCCATATCTCGGTTCCGGCCACCCACTGCATTGACTGCATTCCTGATCTCGTTCCAGAGCCTCCTCCTGTCAGTCGGTCTTTTGGTGCTGCAGCATCCTATGCCTGGCCATATAGGCCTCTACGAGGGCCTCCTTCTCCTCCATCGTAAACCTCGCCTCCCTAGTCGCCTTGGCCTTCCCCTGTGACGATGCCCTCTGTTTCCCGGACTGTGAAGCCCTACTCTGACCGCCACTGGGCCCAGCCACTTGGTCATCTTGAACCAAGTGGCTGGGTCCACCCACCGCTTCCACCCCCGCTTCCTTCCCCCCTTCCTGCCCCCCTTCCTGCCCTGTTCCTCTCCCCCTCCCTCTACTCCCCCCTCTACCTGTCCCCTGCCTGGCCTCCATCTCTTCCCTAAACTAAACCCCAAATAATCAAACAAAAAGTGAGTGTGATGAAATTAAAGGGGGTCAAAATAAAGAACTAAAAAGACAAAAAAGGTGCTTAAAGTGTGAGAGGGATGTAAAAAACAAAGAGGGTAAGGAGTATTTAAATAAACGAAAAGAATAAGACTAAAAGGAGGATATGTAAACTAAATGTAACTAGGGGATGGGTATGGGATGGGTATGGGGTATGGGATAAGAGTAAATGGGATGAAAGGGAATGGGACTACAAGGAATGGGGTATGGAGTGTAGTATGAGGGGGTAGGGGGTATGGAGTGTATGTAGTGTTATTGATAAGTGTATGTATGTATTGAATGTGTTTGCGTGTAAATGTGTTATGTGTACAGAAAAATCACTCGCTCGCTAACTCACACTACTTCTAATTCTCACTAACAAACACTCCCACTAACGCTCACTAACTACCACTAACTGACGCTCCCACTAACAACTCTCACTAATAACTCCCACTAACTCACTCACGCTCCCACTAACAGACTCTCTCCCACTCCCACTAACTCCCACTAACTCACTCACTCTCTCACGCTAACACTACCAACTGACTCTCTCACGCTAACACTAACTCACTCTCAAAAATTCTCAAACTCTCTATTCTTAAACCTCCAATCTCCAAAGACCCAACAGCAACACAGTCAAAGAAGCCATGCTTGTGTGGTGCTTATATACCCTGTGTAAATGTTTAATGATGTACCAATTTCCGTTGTAAATTGTGTTCAGGTGTGCTTTATTAGCAATTAATATTAGTGCAATGTGTATTAGTTGTGTGAATTTGCGCATGCTCATTTTGAGTTGGTATTTGTGGAATGTGTAGAATGCGATGATGTCATAGTGGTCGTTTTCTCTAACATTGTCCAATAGTATTCTTTTTAAATGTGATTTTGCGATGGTGTGTTCTTCGTGAAGTGTTGTATATGTATGTTTGTCATAATATATAGTGATATTGAATGCGATTTTGTTTCGAGTGTATGTATATCATTTTTAATCCTTGTTGTTATTTTGCGATTTTCCGCATCTTAAAGTATATGCGTATTCCCCGTATAAAATTTTATTAAAACATCCCCCGCTTGTGAATGTGTAATGCTTGTGTGCTTTGTTGATTGATTGTTGTTGTGACATTTGCGGCGTGTTATTGTTGTGCATGATGTGGTATGCGTCATATGACCGAGCTGTACGTATTCTCGCGAGATCGAGTGTTAGGTGAAAAAAAGCAATTTTTTGCCTTTCCCATTGATCTCTATGGGAGACTGTCTAACGCGGGCAGTATTACGCGTGTGACATACACGCGTTAGGAGCATCGTTAGATGGTCTTATTTTAACTCTAAATACCAGAGTCAAACAATGACGTGCGTTAGACATAAACACGCGTGGCGTTAACAACCCA
Organism: Bombina bombina; assembly: GCF_027579735.1. Lineage (NCBI taxonomy): Eukaryota > Metazoa > Chordata > Amphibia > Anura > Bombinatoridae > Bombina > Bombina bombina. The sequence goes on along the minus strand of NC_069501.1, from coordinate 1,148,661,320 downwards.
TCTACCGCCGAACTCCAAATCTAGGCCTAGGTATATTACACTGCTACTTTTACAGGTGATGTGAAACATTTGCCTTCCAGATTAGTAATTTTATTACCTTTAAGCATAAATTTACAAATAATGCATTTCTTACATATAAAGGACCCATTTTCCTTACTCTTTTTGGCTAACCAGTTCACATTAGTACTTTTATTTACAAAATGGCTATTCACTAGTTTATCTTTGAGCAAAGGTGCTCTTTTTGCTGTAAGTGATGGATAAACACCTACTATTTCTCTTAAATCTGAGTCTAAAGTGAGGAGATCCCAATGCTTTATAGCTCTAATATCCTTCCCTCTATCATTATAGGTTGAGGTATATCTAACTATGGGTTTGTTCCATTCTTTATCTTTATAGAGTAACGTATCACGTACAGATTCTCTAGCTTATAATCTCCTTTTTAATGCATCTATTAGGGTATCCCCTGGCTTTGAATCTCTTTTTCTGATCCATAGCATGAAGTTTGAACCCCTCAACTGTGGAGCAGTTTCAACGATGCCTTAGAAACTGCCCCACAGGAATAGATTCAATTTGACTCCTTGGATGATAACTACCAGCTAACAGGAATGTGTTTACTGCAGCAGGTTTCCTGTATGATTCAGGAAACCCTTGAGCGGGTGAATATATTTTTTCCATATATATATATATACAGAGATCTAAAGAAACAAGCGCACAAAAACACCTCTCATAGTGCAAATCAATTTAATACAATAAAACAAAAACACAAGAACAACTTATGGTATTTCCTACTCACAAGTATAACCCCAATCTAATGAGGTAAGTATAGGCAGATGGATCTCAAAGTGTCCCCACTTATATTCGATCTTTGATCCCAGTGTTGTCAAAGGGTCTCCTCACTCCAAGTCTGGTCGATATCCCCAGTGGTACTTGATATCAATATTAGCCACTTTTCTGTAGGTGTAAGTTTCGCTAATATCAGTTTAAACAAACTGCTCAATACGCTCAGTCCGGAGCTGATAAAAAAACGGAGTAGCTGCAATGTACACCGGTCTCCTGTCAGCGTACAATTCACAGGTGACGTAAGGTGGGCGTGGTCGTTTTTTATCAGCTCCGGACTGAGCGTATTGAGCGGTTTGTTTAAACTGATATTAGCGAAACTTACACCTACAGAAAAGTGGCTAATATTGATATCAAGTACCACTGGGGATATCGACCAGACTTGGAGTGAGGAGACCCTTTGACAACACTGGGATCAAAGATCGAATATAAGTGGGGACACTTTGAGATCTATCTGCCTATACTTACCTCATTAGATTGGGGTTATACTTGTGAGTAGGAAATACCATAAGTTGTTCTTGTGTTTTTATATTTGTTTTATTGTATTAAATTGATTTGCACTATGAGAGGTGTTTTGGTGCGCTTGTTTCTTTAGATCTCTGCAGCTGTACCATTTTACTCAAATTGAACCTTGAGTTGCTTTGTGACGAGCAGCACTGAACACCACCTCTGAATATCTATCCCATTTCGCCATCAGAAGGATAAGACTTTTTGAATTCATTAAAATTTGGATGTCTTAGATTGCGATAAGTATGTGAACATTCATATATACCCTTCTTTATCTCAATTTTGTTATTATATTTTGTGTATTTTTAGATATATTCATTTTATAGTAATTTATTTGTTTATCATCATATCAACATATATTTTTCATATTCTATATTATACCTTATTGTGAGTGTGCGCATATCTGGTTTTCAGTGGTGATACTCACTTAGTTGTGTTCACCATTGTTACTTTGTGTTTGCATGAGCATATATATATATATATATATATATATATATATATATATATATATATATATATATATATATATATATATATATATATATATATATATATATATATATAAAAAATGTATATGCCTTTGTACACATCTCCATATTTTCCTGCAGTTGTGTAATTCCCTGACACATCTTTATACTGCCATACCATTCTACATCTTCTTGCATTTGAATTCCACTCCACAGCTTCCTGCAGACTGTTTTAATGACACATGATATCACTGGGGGTGTGACCCAAACCTGCTGTGGAAGCTGTATTGCTGATGCACTGAGAACCACTATTAATGGAATGTTTGTAGAATGAGAAGCTGTCAAGCATTATTGTTAATAGCCATCCCTTATGGAGATTTACAAAACAACTGCAAAGAACATGGAAGATGTCAGTAAAAGGTAATTGTCATTTTTTTTAAAAAAAAAAATGGGTAAAGCAACAGATAACAGCATATTATGTAATATGAATGGGATGTGGCATAATCAGCCATAGTTTTTCCTGTAGTTATCAAATCAATGGGAAAATGTATTTTGTTTACGTTTTGAACTGCAGAGCAAATGATTTAACCAGTGATCCTCATTGCAGTATATGGGTGATAGGAATTTGTATTATCCTTTTTTTTTATGTTATGCAAAGGTAAAATACAATTCTGTTTTGTTAACCTATTCTTGCTTCTGCTATTAACTGTTTGCAGCTATTTTTTAATGAAGGTGTCAATGAAGTGTTTATATAGGATGTAACTTTTTTTTTTCAATTAATTTCCTTTTTTATATACCAACCATGGTGTAGCTGTGCATGGCACAAATATGTACATACTGTACAGAAAATATAAAGAGAATAAGGTATTTAAAAACTTTATTTTTTATTTAATGCCAAATATTAAAGGGACATGAAACCCGCTTTTTTCCTTTCATTGTTCAGATAGAGCATGCAATTTTAAATAACATTCCAATTTATTTATATTATCTCATTGGTTTTGTTCTTTTTTTTATCCTTTGTTGAAAAGTATACCTAGGTAGGCTCTGAAGCTGTTGATTGGTGGCTGCCCATATATGCCTCTTGACATTGACTTTTCAGCTAGCTCCCAGTAGTGCATTACTTCTTCTACAACATAGGATACCAAACAAATTAGAAAATAGAAGTAAATTTGAAAATTGTTTAAAATTGTATGGTCTTTCTGAATCATGAAAGAAAAATATGTGGGTTTCGTGTCCCTTTAATATGCATTATGTAATGCATTCACAGGATGGTTCTACTTAAAGGGACAGTTAATACCTTGTAATTACAAGACATTTCTGTTGTTTGATGTAGAATAACTTTTCAGCCATGCCTTAATGTTTTTAAAACAAATAAACATCCTTTGTACTGTAGTTTTTTTTCATGGCAAAACTCCACCCCCCACCATTTGCCTTATTTGGAGGAGCCAATCTGTGCTTTAGTCTGCAGACAACTAGCTAGCTATGGTCATAATATTAGTATAAAATACATTCAGGTAGATTACGAGTTGTGCGTTAGGGTAAAAAAGCAGCGTTAAGAGGTCCTAACGCTGCTTTTTTACTACCGCTGCTATTACGAGTCTTGAAGGTTTAGGGTCACCGCACACTTCTTTGGCCTTACCGCAAAACGACTTACGTAAACTTCATAAAATCTTTTTTCTATGGGACTTCCATAGCGCTGATAATACGAGTCTGTCCTGGGAGGCCAAAAAGTGAGCAGTACACCCTACCCCGTCAAGAGTCCTAACGCATTTAAAAGTCAGTAGTTATGAGTTTTATGGTACAACACTGTAACATAAAACTCATAACTAAAGTGCTAAAAAGTACACTAACACCCATAAACTACCTATTAACCCCTAAACCGAGGCCCTCCCGCATCGCAAACACTATAATAAAAATTGTAACCCCTAATCTGCTGCTACGGACACCGCCGCCACCTACATTATATGTATTAACCCCTAATCTGCTGCCCCCAACATCGCCGACACCTACATACTATTTATTAACCCCTAATCTACCACCCCCAATGTCGCCGCAACCTATCTACATTTATTAAACCCCTAATCTGCTGCCCCCAACGTTGCCGCCACTATATTAAAGTTATTAACCCCTAAACCTAAGCCTAACCCTAACACCCCCTAACTTAAATATAATTACAATAAATCTAAATAAAATTACTATCATTAACTTAATTATTCCTATTTAAAACTAAATACTTACCTATAAAATAAACTCTAAGCTAGCTACAATATAACTAATAGTTACATTGGTTTATTTTTATTTTACAGGCAAGTTTGTATTTATTTTAACTAGGTAGAATAGTTACTAATAGTTATTAACTATTTACTAACTACCTAGCTAAAATAAATACAAATTGACCTGTAAAATAAAACCTAACCTAAGTTACAATAACACCTAACACTACACTATAATTAAATAAATTAACTAAATTAAATACAATTACCTAAATTAAATTATATTAGCTAAAGTACAGAATTTTTTTTTTACAGAAAATAAACAAATTACAGATATTTAAACGAATTACACCTAATCTAATAGCCCTATTAAATTAAAAAAAGCCCCCCCAAAATAAAAAACCACTAGCCTAAACTAAACTACCAATAGCCCTTAAAAGGGCCTTTTGTGGGGCATTGCCCCAAAGTAATCAGCTCTTTTACCTGTAAAAAAAAAAAAAAAACCCCAACAGTAAAACCCACCACCCACACAACCAACCCCCCAAATAAAATACTATCTAAAAAAACCTAAGCTCCCCATTGCCCTGAAAAGGGCCTTTGGATGGACATTGCCTAAGCTAAAAATAAAACCCACCCAATACACCCTTAAAAAAACCTAACACTAACCCCCTGAACATCGACTTACCGGGAGAAGTCTTCATCTAAGCCGGGCCAAAGTCCTCAAGGAAGCCGGGAGAAGTCTTCATCCACGCCGGGCGAAGTGGTCCTCCAGACAGCAGAAGTCTTCATCCAGACGGCTTCTTCTATCTTCATCCATCCAGCGGGGAGCGGGTCCATCTTCAAGACATCCGATGCGGAGCATCCTCTTCATCCGACGACTAAAGTTGAATGAAGGTACCTTTAAGTGACGTCATCCAAGATTGCGTCCCTTAGATTACTATTGGCTGATAGAATTCAGCCAATAGGATTGAGCTCGCATTCTATTGGCTGATTGGAACAGCCAATAGAATGCGAGCTCAATCCTATTGGCTGATTGGATCAGCCAATAGGATTGAACTTCAATCCTATTGGCTGATTGCATCAGCCAATAGGATTTTTTCTACCTTAATTCCGATTGACTGATAGAATTCTATTAGCCAATCGGAATCTAAGGGACGCCATCTTGGATGACATCACTTAAAGGTACCTTCATTCAGTAAGCAGACTCCGGATGAAGAGGATGCTCCGCATCGGATGTCTTGAAGATGGACCCACTCCACGTCGGATGGATGAAGATAGAAGATGCCATCTGGATGAAGACGGCTTCGTTGAGGACTTCGGCCCAGCTTGGATGAAGACTTCTCCCGGTAAGTCGATCTTCAGGGGGTTAGTGTTAGGTTTTTTTAAGAGTGTATTGGGTAGGTTTTATTTTTAGGTTAGAGACTTTGGGCTGCAATAGAGCTAACTGCCCTTTTAAGGGCAATGCCCATCCAAATGCCCTTTTCAGGGCAATGGGGAGCTTAGGTTTTTTTGATAGTATTTTATTTGGGGCGTTGGTTGTGTGGGTGGTGGGTTTTACTGTTGGGGGTGTTGTTTGTATTTTTTTTACAGGTAAAAGAGCTAATTACTTTGGGGCAATGCCCCGCAAAAGGCCCTTTTAAGCGCTATTGGTAGTTTAGTTTAGGCTAGGATTTTTTTTTATTTTGGGGGGGCTTTTTTATTTTGATAGGGCTATTAGATTAGGTGTAATTAGTTTAAATATCTGTAATTTGTTTATTATTTTCTGTAATTTAATGGGGGGTGGTTTGTACTTTAGCTAATTTAATTTAATCTAGTTAATTTATTTAATTATAGTGTAGTGTTAGGTGTTATTGTAACTTAGGTTAGGTTTTATTTTACAGGTACTTTTGTATTTATTTTAGCTAGGTAGTTATTAAATAGTTAATAACTATTTAATAACTATTCTACCTAGTTAAAATAAATACAAACTTGCCTGTAAAATAAAAAATAAACCCTAACCTAGCTACAATGTAACTATTAGTTATATTGTAGCTATCTTATGGTTTATTTTATAGGTAAGTATTTAGTTTTAAATAGGAATAATTTAGTTAATGATAGCAATTTTATTTAGATTTATTTTAATTATATTTAAGTTAGGGGGTGTTAGGGTTAGGGTTAGACTTAGGTTTAGGGGTTAATAACTTTAATATAGTGGCGGCGACGGTGGGGGCGGCAGATTAGGGGTTAATAAATTTAGGTAGGTTGCGGCGACATTGGGGGTGGCAGATTAGGGGTTAATAAATAGTATGTAGGTGTCGGCGATGTTGGGGGCAGCAGATTAGGGGTTAATACATATAATGTAGGTGGCGGCGGTGTCCAGAGCGGCAGATTAGGGTTTAATAATTATAATGTAGGTGTCGGCGATGTCGGGGCGGCATATTAGGGGTTAATAAGTGTAAGATTAGGGGTGTTTAGACTCGGGGTTCATGTTAGGGTGTTAGGTATAGACATAACTTTTATTTCCCCATAGGAATCAATGGGGCTGCGTTAAGGAGTTTTACGCTGCTTTTTTGCAGGTGTTAGACTTTTTTTCAGCCGGCTCTCCTCGTTGATTCCTATGGGGAAATCGTGCACGAGCACGTATGACCAGCTCACCGCTGACTTAAGCAGCGCTGGTATTGGAGTGCGGTAATGAGCAAAATTTTGCTCAACGCTCACTTCTTGCCTTTTAACGACGGGTTTCTGAAAACTCATAATACCAGCGATGTAGGAAAGTGAGCGGTGAGGGAAAACTGCTCGTTAGCACCGCACAGCCTCTAACGTAAAATTCGTAATCTAGGCCATTGTTTTGCAGTTGTTATTAGTTTAAGGGACGGTAAAGTCATAATTAATCTGTCATGATTGAGACAGAGCAGGACATTTTAATCAACTTTCCAGTTTACTTCTGTTTTCAAATTTGCTTTGTTTTCTTGTTATCCTTTTGTGGAAGAGTAAATCTAGGTATGCTCATAGAAGCTCAGGAGCGTGCACATCATTTTCAGGATATTTGAACTAGAGCATATAGTAAATCATGGTTGTTAACCTGCTCTTACCCAAAGTAATCCTGAAAATCAGGGTCTGTTAAGGAGGCCTAAGGACAGATTTGTAAACCCATGGTTTATAGCAAAGTTATACATTGTTACAAACAATGCTGCGTGCTAAAGACAGGTGCTCTCTCCTGAGCTCATATAAGCCTACCTAGTCTTACTTTTCAACAAAGGATAATACGAATACAAAGCAGAATATAATAATAAAAGTAAAGTGGAAAGTTGTTTAAAACTACATGTTCTCTCTAAACCGTGAACATTTAATTTTGACTTTACTGTCTCTTTAAAGGACATGACACCTAAATGTTTTATTTTATGATTCAGATAGAGCCTAGTTTCTTAACCCCTGGGAGTATCTGGGGCTTTGGTAAGGGGTACTCAGTGGCTTGTCCTTAAATTATCTATTTCCCACATTCTGGGGCATTTCATTTATTTTTGTTACCTAATAATATTTATGTGCATTTGGGGGTACTTAGGACAAATATTTATACATGATAGGTCACTTGCTACAAAAAGGGTGAGAAACACTGAGATAGAGCATACCATTTTTAGCAACTTTCCAATTTATTTTCCAATTTGCTCTTGTTCTCTTGGTACCCTTTGTTCAGTGAGCAACAATACACTACTAGGAGCTAGCTGCATACATCTGATGAGCCAATGACAAGAGGTATTATGTGCAGCCACCAATCAGCAGCTAGCTCCCAGTAGTGCAGTGTTGCTCCTGAGTCTAGCTAAGTATGCTTTTCAACAACATATACCAAGAGAACAAAGCAAATTAGATAATAGAAGTTAACTGGACAGTTGTTTAAAATTGCATTCTCTATCTGAATCATGAGAATTTCCTTTTTTACCTTACTGTCCCTTTAAACTTAATTAGGGAAATATATGTACCATGGTTAGCCTTGAGAAGTCTTGCTGCTGTTGGCGAGACCTGTGCTATTACGGGCCGAAAAAACCTTAAGGATCAGCGACGTACAGGGTACGTTGTGGTCATTAAGGGGTTAAAATGAGAAAATCCTACATTTTCAAAATGAAAATGGGGCAAAATAAATAATGAAAGTATATTGCAAAGTTGTGTGGTTATACATTAGTAAGCGTTTTATATAAAAAATCTCAAGGTCTAGGAAGTTCAATTTAGATATTATAATCTGTCATAGATGCTATTGAAAGTAAACCACAAGCTACATTTTGCTGGCAATATTTTATTTTTATCTCTCATGACTTGTGTAGGACTATGTTTTGTTAGATCATAAAAACAACATTATGAAAGAATTTATATAAAATCTAAAAAAATATCAAATTATTCAAAATTGTATCATCTCTCAATAATTGTTTTATTTCTAAGTTGACAAGTAGAGTATTTCCTATTATAAATAATCAAAAACAAATACTTTAGAAAGATTATATTGAAAATACAGGCCCCAAAGTAGAAACTTAATGCAACAAAAGTGAATACACCTGTGGTCACTGACACACAAGTTAGATCACTGAAACTAAATTAAGAACACCTATGATTTCCAATTAGCCTAATTGCATGAGCATAGTTACCAGAACAGTCTAAAATGGGCTGTGTCTATCTGCAAGTTTGCATCATGTCTCCACATGGAAAAGAATTGCAAGAGGAACCAACTAAAAATCAGTTGTAGCAGAAATCAGGAGGTATAGATCGATACACAGTGCCGAAAACCAGAGCCGCAGTGGCTGTCCTCCTAAAATTACGCCACGGACAATGCGCTACTTGCATAATCTAGGTCTGAAAAACAGGCCACAGGCAAATGCTTCAGATTTGGCTCAGGGATTATCAATAGAAATTGGAGTTTCTGTGACAGCTCAGACAGTGCTAAGGACATTGCATAATGTCAACTTCTATGGACAGCATCCAAGGAAAAAACCCTTGCTTGCTCTACGGCACAAAACTGCAAGATTAAACTTTGCTAAACAACATGAAAAGCCTGATGGATACTGGAAGCACATTATTTGGTAACAATTTTTCAGGCTCAGATGGGGTGCAGCATGTTTGTTGTGAACCTGGTCAGGATTATTACAGTGAATGCATAGTCAACAGTGAATCATTGAGGTGGGAGTGTGACGATATGGGGCTGCATGACTGCAAAAGGTGTTGAGGAGATGACATTTATAGATGGCACCATGAATGCCTGGGATATACAAAAATACTGGCTGACAAGATGACTCCCAGTCTCCAGAAGTTTGGCAGAGGACGAATATTTCAGCATGATAACGATCCAAAGCACACTGCTAAAATCACAAAGGAGTTTCTAAAGGAGAAACAAGAGAAAACTATGACCTGGCCAAGTATGTCACATTACTTCAATCCAGTAGAACACCTTTGGGGTATTTTAACCCCTTAATGACCACAATGTACCCTGTATGTCACTGGTTGTTAAGGGTTTTTTCAGGACATAATAGCACAAGTCTAGCAAGAACACGCTATTAATGCACTCCCTCCAGCAGGCTTTGTGGAATAGAGCAGTCTCAACGCTGGTAGCAAGACCGCACTATAAAACAATCAAGTCCCAAAAAAAGGCCAGCGACATACAGGGTACGTCGCTGGTCCTTAAGGGGTTAAAGAGAATGGTAGAGCAACACAACCCCTCCCGCAAAGAGCAGCTGAAAAAAATTATCTCTGAAGAAGGGCAGAATATCTCTCCAGAAATTAGTACGACACTGGTTTCCTCCATGCCAAGGAGGATTGAGTCTGTCATAAAAAATAAAGATGAACATGCAAAGTATTGAAAAAAAAAAAAAGTTTTGAATCTAAGTAATGAAAGGTGCACTGACTTTTGTTGCATTGATTTCCTGCTTTGGGGGCGGTATTTTTAATATAGTAAATCTAAACTGTTTAATTTTACATAACAGAAAATACCCTACTGTAAAACTTAGACGTAATGCAATTACTGTTTGAGTCATTTGACATTTAAGTGATATTGCCCTGGGGTGTACTCACTTCTGTTGTATACTGTATATATCATTATGAATTAAATGTGCATGTATAAGTCACTTGTTACTGAGACATACTGTCCCCTGCTGTTTGTGTGACATTTATACACGCTACTAGTGGGCCCTTGTAGCAGCAAGGTGACATTGAATAAGACTGGAATGTCTGAGAAATGGAACCATAGCGAAGTCCACTATTGGTTTTTAACTGACCTTCCACTTCCCTAAATCAAATATTTGTAGCTCATCCATGATGATATTTAGTATGTTTTTCATAGGGGACACATGCCACATTAATGGCTTTGTGCTGCATTTGCTACCTTAGGGCTTGACAAATCCAAGTTGCATCAAAAAATTGTCCTGGTGTCCAAATTTGTGAACCCTGAACCTATATGACTACTGAAATGCTGCACACGATACAAAGAGGGATGCAAACGACCTCAAGAGCATGGATCAATTGTCTATGAGGACACTACTCCATCCAAGGTACGTTACTTCATATAGTTTCTTGGTAAGGATAAGAATAAGTTATGATTGCACTTCGTTATACATCAGTTATTTTGTTTTAATCTCTATATTGCCTTGTATGTCTATGGTAATCAAGAGATTTATTTACTGACGCATGTGCATTTTTGTGAATCAAGAGGTAAGTACAAGTATGATATGCAGTAGTTTTGATTGCTTGTGTGTGTTTTTGGTAACAGGAGTTACTAAAGCACTGCAGGGTATGTCTGCAACTTATAATATAGACAATTGAAGAGCTGGTGACTTGTCAGATGTTCAGTATAATTCAGGTGTTTTAGATGTTTGGACGGCAGATCAATCATCTGAAAACTATCTAATTCCCTTAAAGGTACATAATACTCATATGCTAAATCACTTGAAACTGATGCAGTATAACTGTAAAAAGCTGACAGGAAAATATCACCTCTGCATCTCTATGTAAAAAAGGAAGATATTTTACCTCACAATCTCCTCAGCTCAGCAGAGTAAGTTCTGTGTAAAAAGTTATAATTCAGCTGCTGCCCAGCTGCAGGTAAAAAAAAAAGAAAGAAAGAAATGAACTGCAGCCAATCAGCATAAACTCTTTTACTGTGATCTCATGAGATTTGACTTAACTCTCATGAGATTTCATAGTAAACTTCCTTAAACTGAATAGGGTAATAACATGAGAGTGCACGAGGCTCAATCCCTTAGCTGTCCCGGGACAGGCATACTGATTTGCTGCTTAGAAGTCCTTTACAATGGGATGTGGCTACTGAGGAACTTTTGAGGTAAAATATCTTTTTTTTTTTACATAGAGATGTTCAGGTGATATTTTCTAGTTGGCTTTTTACAGCTATGCTGCATCACTTTCAAGTGTTTTAACATTTGGGTATCATGGCCCTTTAAATCAGTAACATTTCTGGGTCAGGGCATTTCCTCCAGATGTGCAACCATTCAGGGAACTTTGCCTTTATGTAAGCACTGGCCCTGATTCTGCATAGCATTGACCCCTGGCTACCCATGACCTCTTGTTGCAAAAATATCCCTCACCCTCAGGATACTGCCTACATAGAAAAATCCAAGAGGTCACCCAAAGGAACTTAAGTAAAGATACAGGGTTCTCTTTGGCACAGTGCAGAGGAACTGAGTAGTACACATGCAGCACTGCCTCAGTTCCTCCAGTGAAAAGGCACAACCAAGGACACCATATAATTGACTGTTATGACTTGGAGAAACAGCCTTTAACTGATTTTATCATCCAGACACAATTTTAAGAAAAAACGGCCTGGTTAGTCTGGAAAGGCAGAACCATGTAACTGATTTAAAATGGGCTAAGATCAAACCTGCACAAAGTAATGGACCATTAAAGGGACAGTGTTCACCAATTTTCAAATAACTGCATGTAATAGACACTTCTATAAAGAAGAATATGCACAGATACTGATCTAAAAATCCAATATAAAACCTTTTAAAAACTTAGAAGCTCCCAGTTTAGCACTGTTGATGAGGTGAGGCTGGGACACCCAGTGAAAAGGGCTCCCCCCCTGCATATGAAAAGACAGATTGAACAAATATGGGCAAGCAGGAATTTGTAGGCTTGAGTCTACATCTTATACTTTGGGGCTTGGTTAGGAGTCTGAAAATCAGCACAATGTTATTAAAAGATAAGCAAAACTATACATTGTTATAAAAACAATCCCAGATGGGCTATGTAAATGGAACATCTACAAAACATGTATGCAAAGAAAAATCTAATGTACAAAGTCTCTTTAAATACAGTGAAACTGCATAATCAAAAAGTGAATAATAAGACAATGCAATAGAATTTAAAGTGTACTTCAATTTGCCGCCCCCCTTGTATCATGTGACAGCCATAATCAAATCAGACCTATACACATATACATTGTGAACTCTTGCACATGCTCAATAGTAGCTGATGCCTCAGAAAGTGTGCATATATAACAACTGTGCACAATTTGATTTTGGAAGTAAATTGGAAAATCTCTGAATCATGAAAGATTTATTTTGACCTTAGTGTGCGTTTAAATGCAGCCATAATACAATACAGTGCATGGGTTAAACGTGATGCATTAAAGATATACTAAATAGTAATCAAATGTGAGACAATAGTGATAAAGATCACATCAAAGATTCGCTGGAGAAGAGTATAAAGGTTTATGTTTTTTTCTTTATGTATTAGTTGTTTAAATATTGAATAAATAATTTATAGTTTATATATATATATATATATATATATATATATATATATATATATAATATATATATATATGTATATATATATATATATATATATATATATGTGTGTGTGTAAAAAGTCTACAAAGATCCTCACACTCAGAATGAAATTGAAGCCAATCAGGGTGTAAAAGAAAAAACATACTTCTTTATTAACAAACCATAGAAAACAAGATGCAAATGATAGCAAGTCAAACGCGTTTCTACATCTGACAAAACGCGTTTGACTTGCTATCATTTGCATCATGTTTATACGTGTTAGGGACCTTTTAAAATTTAAATATAATTTCCTTGCCCCTTTTAAAATTCACATCTACCTATGGCTTAAGATTCTCTCCTTATTGAGAAAACAGAAATGTGTTTTTTGGCATTGGTGCCAGATTTTGCTTTGAAGTTGCACATTTGCAATAAGCCTCTAAGCAAAAAAACAGCAGTGGACAGAGATGCAAATCTCAAATTAATGTTTGCATTGTAAAAAGATTGCGGATCTCTGTTTTAAATTAATTGCACTTAGCAGAAATAATTTTAAATTACAAGATTTCTACTAAAGAAAATATCCATGTAGTTCTTATTTTATGATATGTCTTAAAAATCTGTAACTACTCAGCTACATAAAGTATTTCAGTTAAAGGGACACTAAAGTCAAAATTAAAGGGACAGGAAACCCCCAAAAAATGTTTTCATGATCTGGATAGAACATGCAATTCTAAACAACTTTCCAATTTACTTCTATAATTAAATTTGCTTCATTCTCTTGTTATCCTTTGCTGAATGAACAGCATTGCACTACTGGCAGCTAGCTGAACACATCTAGTTAGCCAATCACAGGTCAAAATGTGTGCAGGCACCAATCATCAGCTAGTTCCCACTAGTGTAGGATATATAAGATCTATTGCATTGTATTTTTATTATGCATTTGTTGATTATGCTATTCTACTGTATTTAATGGACATTTAAAGGGCAGGGTTTACTTATAATACTCAAACTAAGCACAAACAACAAGCTAGGCACAAACTGTAAAGCTCCTTATTCCCTTGTGCAAAAATGTAAAAGTTTATCAATTATTTTCACCTCTTTCTTAGCTACACCTTTTAATAAACATATAGGGCTAGATTACAAGCGGCGCGCTAACATTAGCGTGCACGCGATATTAAAATATTGTGCCCGCGTTAACTTGCGCACATATTACAAGTTGAAAGTAAACGCTACCGCACAATCGCAAACTAAATTTACGCTCGTCAGGTTAGCGCAACTGAAGACATTGTGTAAAGGGTTAGGGCATTAAACACTACATAAATACATTAAAATTAACAGTTACACTAATATATATATATTATCTAATAAAAAATATTCACATAAATATTTAAAAAAAAGTTATAAGGGTCTGTTCCCTTCACCCAAAAATACGTTGTGCGGTAATTTGCCTATCGTACCACACGCCGTATATATACGTCTGAGCTTCAGGAAGCTCCAGCAGCCTCTGCTGTTAGGTTACAGCCGAGAGATGGAGTTCCTGAGCTCTAGGCATCTGCCCGCATTTAGAACCGGAGCGCGATTGGTGCTCCGGTTCCATATGAGAGCAGATGCCAGATCGTTACACACAGGGACACTGTCTGTGTCACTGTGTGTAGCAATCAGTTGCTGGTGACGGCTGTAGGTGTGGGAGGGAATCCAGGAGGCGAGTGGGCGGTCCTGCAGTGGAGGGAGGTGGAAGGAGTGGGAGGGCCCTACACTGCAGAAAATAAAAAATAAAGGGAGAGAAAATGTGGGGGTGTGGGGGGTCCCTAACTGCCGATCGTGGGAGGGTAGAGGTAGGTGACCACTACACTACAGATAAAAAAAATTAAATAAAAAAACGACATAAAAAAGGGTTTTATAGATACTGATGACAATAGATAGAGGGGGGGGTGGTTAGAGAGCTTTTTTGGAGGGATCAGGTAGGTTGGAGGGTAAGGGGGTATCTTACCATGAAGAAAAAAAAATAAGACTTAACTTTTTATATTGGCAGACTGTCACTACTTAAGATGGGGGTTACTAGTGGGGGGTGAGGGAGGGAAGAGAACTGTTTGGAAGGGATCAGGTAGGGATCAGGGGGTGGGAAGTGTCAGGTGGAAGGGTAGTCTCTACACTAAAGCAAAAATTAACCTTACAAGCTACCTAATTAACACCTTTACTGTCGGGAATAATAGAACTGTCGTGCGCAGCTGCAATTAGCGGCCTTCTAATTACCAAAAAGAAATGGCAAAGCCATATTTGTCTGCTATTTCTGAACAAAGTGGATTCCAGAGATGCTTTTTCAACCATTTGTGCCATGACTGCACAAGCAGTATGTACATTATTTCAGTGATCTGTCCAGTGCATGAATTCCTAGCTTCCTGAAAGACGCTTGCGAATAACACTAATGTAGTGCTAGATTACAAATGGTGTACTATTGGTATGGCCGGACACGGTAAGTTATATCACGACCGTGCAAATTTACGGGCATATTAGAAGTTAAAAGCAAATGATTGCGCTCAAGCACAATTACAATTTGAGCTCAATGGATTAGCAGGCCAGAAGACCTAGCGTAAAGTATAAAGGTTAAAATAAATGTTTACCAAACACAACATAAGTACATTCAAATAAACTATTACACCCATATATACACTGTCTGATAAAAAATATTTCATATAAATATTATAACAAATTTTTTATAAGGGTTAAATGGTATAGTGTATGTGACAAGGTATTTGACTGGAAAGGCCTATAAGGCTATAATGTATGTATACGCATGTCTAAATATGTGTATGTGCGTAGATAGATAGATATGTGGGTGTGTGTGTGTGTGTGTGTGTGTGTATATATATATATATATATATATATATATATATATATATATATATATATATATATATATATATATATATATATATAAATATATACAAATATAAACCCACACATATAATTAAAAATACTTTATTTCTAAAAAATGCTAGTCATCATCTGAGCCTTCAGTGAGTCGTAATTTTTTTGCTGATGGTATCTATGTATATATAGGTGGGTATATATGTGTATGTATGTGTATTTATGTGTTTATTTGTGTATATATGTTGGAAAAATGGCGCTGATAGACTTGCTCTACACAGGGTTGCCACAAACCTTCCATTTTTAAAATTGCAATATCTGCAAAGTGCAATAAAGCGAAGCACAATAAAATGTATGCCTGTGTATATATATATATTTTCACCCAACACAGCTTCAGTTTCATACCAACACCATCACTGTTGTACAAACAGTCCCTACACTGGGAGTTCATCCAAGTAATTTGCAGTAGCTTAAAACAAACATAATTACATTTAACATGTGTATGGAGGAAACAGATGCATTTGTACAAGGAAACCCCAAGCTAAGCAAAGCATAGACTACTGAAAAAATTAATAAAAACATTTTTTATTTGTGTTATCTAGTAACAAAAAGAGTAAGGGGCCGATTTAACATGCCCGAATGGTGCAAAATGCACCTGTTTCCGAAATAAATCGTAACTATAAAAAAACTCTGCAATATACTTTCATTATTTATTTTCTCCCCTTTTCCTGTAATTCCATTCTGAAATTGTGAGCTTTTCAGTTCCTGTTAGAAATGGAAGTGAAGAACACTGTTATATTCTACACAGCCATTGGCTGCACACTCTACTTTACTTTACTGTCCCTTTAACAAGTTAACATCTCACCTCCAAATTCTATAGTCTGTTTATTTTAAACTTGTTTTTCTTTTACTTGGCCGGAATCCCTTTATTACTCATTCCCCAGTTTTTCATAACTAACACTGTTATATTAATACTGTACACTTTTTACCTCTGTGATTACCTTCTATCTAAACCTCTTCAGACTGCCCCCTTATTTCAGTTCTTTTGACAGACTTGCTTTTTAGCCAATCAGTGGTCTCCACTTCAGCCACGCTCCTAGGCCTGGAGACAGTCAAGGGGTGGTATAGGTATTTTACTTTCCGCTCACTGCACCTTTTAACAAGTACACCCACACAATTAATTTATTCTCTCCTCTCTCAATGTGTCCATAAGGTTGTCCTCTTTGCAACAAAGTAACAATGTTTTATATTTAGCGCTGTATCCGAGCTCAGACTGAAATTTCTGAAATATCTTAAACTTACAAAGAGATTCACAGCTGACTTTTAGGCACATTCTTTGGACAAATAAGTAAGGATCTTTTGCAAAAAGAGTTTGCTTGTAACCACATTCAACCTGTGTCTATAATAAACTGCTGTTTATGATGTCATGCAATGTAACACTACTTAATTACGTTATTATTATAATTAATAATAATAATAATTATAGAATTAATTTGTAAAGTGATGTCAAATGCTAATTTGGTTTGAATGCAGTATGGGGAAAGAACACAGAGTTTGTTTTGCATTTCTAATGGGAGAATTTAAACCAAATTATTCTAATTTCATTGGGAACCTAAACTACGGCATGAAGACATCATTCTTTCATAAAGATCATTTGTAAATTGGATGAGCATGTGAACCCCTTTTAAATAGAGGGGAATAATAACTTTGAAATAAGCAGTCTCAGTTTTTAAAGTTTCGTTAGCTGTTTAAATATTGACAAAATATGTGTAAAGTTTTAGTGTCTAAAAAACAATGGGAGCTGCCATGTTGTAACTTAGGTTACCTTCTCTGCTGTGGCCAATTAGGGAGAGTTATAAATTGGTCACTAGAGAGTACAGCCAATGGCTGTGTGGAATATAACAGTTTTCTGCACTTCCATTTCTAAAAGGAACTTGAAAAGCTCACAATTTCAGAATGGAATTACAGGAAAAGGGGACAGAACAAAAAATGAAGGTATATTGCAGAATGTATATATATATATATATATATATATATATATATATATATATATATATATATATATATATATATATATATATATATATATATATATAAATATATATGATTTATCATTTTATATTACCATCTCAAAGTGTTCATGCAGCAGGAACAGTAAAAAAGTTATTTTAAATGGCTCCCAAGCTCCGCCCACTGATTACATCCTGATCTGATCTAGGCTGCAGCTAGGCACTCTGCTTAAAGGGACATGAACCCCAATTTTTTTCTTTCATGAATTCAGATAGAGCTTGTGATGCTTATCAACTTTTCAATTTACTTTTGTTTTTTCTCTTGGTATCTTTTGTTGAAAATGATGCCTAGGTAGGCTCAGGAGCTGCTGATTGGTAGTTGCACATAAATGTCTCATGTTATTGGCTGCCCAGTGTGTTCAGTTAGCTCCCAGTAGTGCGTTGCTGCTTCTTCAACAAAAGGAATCAAGAGAATAAAGCATATTAGAAAATAGAAGTAAATTGGAAAGTTGTTTAAAATTGTATTATCTCTCTGAATCATGAAAGAAAAAAAAATGGGTTTCATGTCCCTTCAATATCATTGACAGTCTGTTGAATCCAACTAGTGAGTCAGTTATTAGTGAACCTATTATGCAGCCCAGATCATGATGACATCAGTGGGCGGGGCTTGGCAGCCATTACAAAGTGGCCAGAAACAATATTCATTTTAAAAATAATGTTTTTACTGTTCCTGCTGCATGATATAGAAAGGGGTGAAGGAGGCTATTTGCAGCTTAAAGGGCCATTATACACTCATTTTTTCTTTGCATAAATATTTTGTAGATGATCTATTTATAAAGCCCATAAAGTTTTTTTTTTTTTTTTTAAATGTATAATTTTGCTTATTTTTAAATATCATTGCTCTGATTTTCAGACTCCTAACCAAGCCCCAAAGTTGTATTTGAATACCGTCAGCTACCTACTCCAGCTTGCTCCTGTTTGTGTAAAGGGTCTTTTCATATGCAAAAGAAGGGGGAGGGGGGAGTGTCTTATTTCCCACTTGCAGTGGGCTTTCCAACTGCCTTTTCAACAGAGCTAAACTGAAAGCTTCTAAGTACGTTTTTAAACCATTTTATACTGGATTTTTATATCAGTATCTGTGCATCTTATTCTTTATAGTAGTGTCTATTACATGCAGTTATATGAAAATGAGTGTATACTGTTCCTTTAATCTAAAGTAAGACTTCAAGATGACTAAGGTGTAGACTGTCCCTTTAAGGTCCCTCTGTAGTGGGGTGTGGATTGCAAGGAAATGTTGAGGTACAAAGAGATGTTCATGTGATATTTTCTAGTCAGCATTTTACATATATACTAAACCACTTGAAATTGATGCATTATATGGCTAGCATGTCCCTTAAAAAGTGGTGTTACCCCCACTCCATTCTACCTGGTCAGACAACTGTTAAAGTAGAACTAACAGGGAATGAATCAGTGAGTGCATGCATGGATATATGGGCTAACCCTGACAGTGCTTAGCATATTCCTGCACAGAAAAGAGCACATGAATGGCAAAGAAAATGGCTGACACCAGTTCTTGCAAAATGCCCCATTTTAGATGTATTTTATGGAAGTATATTGCAAAAATGTTTCTAATCAAATCTTAAATGCACCTATGTACATTTCAATTCTAACCTTTCTATCCATTTAACTAAGGTAAAAAACATTGTAATATACATTTAAAAACAAAAAAACGTTCATGATTCACATAGAGCACGCAGTTTTAAACAACTTTCCATTTTACTTAAATTATCTAATTTTCTTAGTTCACTTGGTATCCTTTGTTGAAAAGCATACCTAGGAAGGCTAGCTGCTGATTGGTGGCTGCACATATGCCTCTGATGTGCTCAGCTAGCTCCCAGTATTGTACTGCTGCTCCTTCAACAAAGTAAGAGCATAAAGCAAATTTGATACAAGAAGTAAATGGCAAAGTTGTTTATTCTCTACCTGAATCATGAAATAAAAAAATTGGGTTTCATGTCCTTTTCATTTCTTTTGTCTGCTTTTGCTGTAAAATATCTCTAACTACTGTTTTAGTTCCACTCCTTCCAGGGATGCTAACACCTCTATTATACTATGGTGAAGACGTTCTACATTGTACACAGTAATTAATTAGATCAGAGTATTGGCTCATTTACATCCTTCCCTAAATGGACAAAATATAAATTATAATATATGTAAACACTAAAGTAAAAGTGTTAAATGCTTTTAAAACATTGATTTTGCAGTTCAGTGTTATTGATGATATGCTATGAGTTTAATGTTTAAGAGCCTAATTATAAAAAACTCGCCGGGATGGAGAGCAATCATGCAAATTACTTTTGGGGGTTGTTTAGACCTTATAATGTAGGTGTTTCTCCTTCACATCCAAAACCCCACTTAGCAAGATATATTATACAGCTCTCAAGCTAAAATGTGCATATGTAAAATGATTTGAGTGACTTGGCAGCGCTGATTAGACGTCTTAGCAGGGATAGGCAAGGTGTCCGTACACAGTCACTGGTGTCCGTGACTAGCCCTTTTGCAGTGTCCGCCACAACCTTAGTATATCTTTTTCTTTCTGATAAATAATAGGAATACAAAAAATATGTAGTGTGAATAAAGTTAGTGGCTTGTCAAGAGACTGCTAGCGATATTGGGTGATAAGTTATGGAATAAATAAAACCTGAGTGAAATACTGAATGTGTATCTGCATCTATATAATAACACCCAGCTATATACAAAGACACAGTAGTGACACTGGCACATCATGGGTATAGCCAGACAAGGGCTGGTTATAGGTTCAGTGGTATCTGCATCAGTATAATAACACCCAGCGCTATATAATGACACAGTAGTGACACTGGCACATGGGTATAGCCAGAGGAGGGCTGGTTATAGGGTCAGTGGTATCTGCATCAGTATAATAACACCCAGCGCTATATAATGACACAGTAGTGACACTGGCACATGGGTATAGCCAGAGGAGGGCTGGTTATAGGATCAGTGGTATCTGCATCAGTATAACACCCAGCACTATATAATGACACAGTAGTGACACTGGCACATGGGTATAGCCAGAGGAGGGCTGGTTATAGGATCAGTGGTATCTGCATCTGTATAATAACATCCAGCTCTATACAAAGACACAGTAGTGACACTGGCACATGGGTATATCCAGACAAGGGCTGGTTATAGGGTCAGTGGTATCTGCATCAGTATAACACCCAGGGCTATATAATGACACAGTAGTGACACTGGCACATGGGTATAGCCAGACAAGGGCTGGTTATGGAATCAGTGGTATCTGCATCAGTATAACACCCAGGGCTATATAATGACACAGTAGTGACACTGGCACATGGGTATAACCAGAGGAGGGCTGTTTATAGAATCAGTGGTATCTGCATCAGTATAACACCCAGCGCTATATAATGACACAGTAGTGACACTGGCTCATGGGTATAGCCAGACAAGGGCTGGTTATAGGATCAGTGATATCTGCATCTGTATAATAACACCCAGCTCTATATAATGACACAGTAGTGACACTGGCTCATGGGTATAGCCAGACAAGGGCTGGTTATAGGATCAGTGGTATCTGCATCTGTATAATAACACCCAGCTCTATACAAAGACACAATAGTGACACTGGCACATGATTATAGCCAGACAAGGCTGGTTATAGGATCAGTGGTATCTGCATCTGTATAACAACACCCAGCTCTATACAAAGACACAGTAGTGACACTGGCACATGGGTATAGTCATACAAGGGCTGGTTATAGGATCAGTGGTATCTGCATCAGTATAACAACACCCAGTGCTATATAATGACACATTAGTGACACTGGCTCATGGATATAGCCAGAGGAGGGCTGGTTATATGATCAGTGGTATCTGCATCAGTATAATAACACCCAGCACTATATAATGACACAGTAGTGACATTAGCACATGGGTATAACCAGAGGAGGGCTGGTTATAGGGTCAGTGGTATCTGCATCAGTATAATAACACCCAGCGCTATATAATGACACAGTAGTGACACTGGCTCATGGGTATAGCCAGAGGAGGGCTGGTTATAGAATCAGTGGTATCTGCATCAGTATAACACCCAGCATTATATAATAACACAGTAGTGACACTGGCTCATGGGTATAGCCAGAGGAGGGCTGGTTATAGGATCAGTGGTATCTGCATCAGTATAATAACACCCAGCGCTATATAATGACACAGTAGTGACACTGGCTCATGGGTATAGCCAGCGGAGGGCTGGTTATTAAATCAGTGGTATCTGCATCAGTATAATAATACCCAGCACTATATAATGACACAGTAGTGACACTGGCTTATGGTTATAGCCAGAGGAGGACTGATTATAGGATCAGTGGTATCTGCATCAGTATAATAACACCCAGCACTATACAAAGACACAGTAGTGACACTGGCTCCTGGGTATAGCCAGAGGAGGACTGGTTATAGGATCAGTGGTATCTGCATCAGTATAATAACACCCAGCGCTATATAATGACACAGTAGTGACACTGGCTCCTGGGTATAGCCAGAGGAGGGCTGGTTATAGGATCAGTGGTATCTGCATCAGTATAATAACACCAAGCACTAAAAAATAATGTTTTTAATTTCGAATGTACCTTGGTGTCCTTCACTAAGATCTTTACTTTTGAAAATGTCCGCCACAGCCTTTGTCTGTGCCTATCCCTGTGTCTTAGATAGTCTCTGACTAGAGAGTTTTAGAGATTAGCATCCTTTTACTCATTTTGTTTACTGAGGTGTTGCCATATAATTATGTTTTCATTCTTACTTGCATCTAAAAAAATATAATTTCAAAATATATTATTATATTTTTGTTTTGTTGAATTAACAGTACTAAAAAACAAATAAAGCCATGAGAGTGTTGCTTATATATATATATATATATATATATATATATATATATATATATATATATATATATATATATATATATATATATATATATATATATTTATACACACACATATATTAAATAGTGCTCTTTAAATTGACAGTCTAGTGAAAATTAAACTTTTACGATTCAGATAGGGCATGCAATTTTAAACAACTTTCCAATCTACTTTTATTATCAAATTTACTTTGTTCTCTTGGTATTCTTTGCTGAAAGCTAAACTTAGGTAGACCCATATGCTAATTTCTAAACCCTTGAAGGCCGCCTCATATCGCAGTGCATTTTGAAAGTTTTTCGCCAACTAGACAGCGCTAGTTCATGTGTGACATAAAGATAACATTGTGCTCACTCCCATGGAGATAGTCCCATGGAATCAGCACTAATTGGCTAAGAAGCAAGTCTGCTAAAATAACTGAAATAAGGGGGCAGTCTGCAGAGGCTTAGATACAAGGTAATTCTGAAGTAGACAGTCCCTTTAAAAAAATGATATAATTAGTCTCTTTAAACTTGAAGAATCTTGCACAAGTTGTCAGTCTTATGAGATCACGGTCACACATGAACATTCTAGATAACACTGACATTTTTCCTTTCACAAGATGTTGAAAGTTTAATTCTGTGCATGTGCTGACCTAATGTGTGTGTGCGCTTACAGTCAGCAGTGCCCAAAACTATAAACAACTCTATCAAGATTTTGCTTGGCCTCTTAACCATAACAAGGGGGCATACACAGAATAACACAAACAGGGTACAGAATGTTCAGTGACCTTACTTTGCCAATTCATATAACATTTAAAGGTTTATCACAACATATACATTATGATTTGGAATATAATCTAGTATAAAAGGATGATCAATAGTATATCAGATGAATGTGAGGGCACTGAACCAGTCTCACTGCAGGGTGATGGACGTCAGCCAACATTTCTGCTGACAAGAAATTCTGTTTGCTATATCCTGTTCTCTGTTCTGTGCTGTGCAGTGGGCACCAATTCCCCCACCCCCTGTCTGCATCAGTTTGCAGTTTACATTTGCTTATATTAGCTATCATCATTGTTTTTTTAGTTTATTGTGCTGTTGTATCATCTGTCACCTATGCCGATAATATGCTGCAATACCTGATCCCATTTAATCTATACAGAAGCTTAAAGGATTACAAACTTTTTTTTTTTTTTTTGCACACAAACGGAACACAAATTTTATCTAACATACTTAAATATAAGCTAAATGACCTACTTTTTTACTCCAACGATGCTTCTTATCGTTATAAAATATCCTTTTAGTTTTCAGCAATGACGTCACTAAACCCAACCCTCAAATATGGGCAGTACATGATCAAAAGCAATGTCCAATCGGATAGCAAGTTCATGATTATAATTATCTGACAATATTGTTACCCTGCGCATGCGCATTTCATGCATGGGCATATTACCTCCCTAATGCCGAAATTATTGAGCGGGTCTCCTACATTCATCAGAGACATCCAGCGAGTGACGTCTTCAATGGCGTTACAAGTGCTTGCGCAAGTGCCGCCATATTCCAACCTGGGTTGTCAGCCCAGATTGGACAAGCAGCAATGGTACCCACAGAGTGGGTTTGGAAATTAATAAAAAATCTAAATGACATTGCGGCGAAATGGTAATTATTTAGAAATTAAAGTGCATTTAAAAGTATTTTATTTATAAACGTTTATTCAATTTAAACTAAGGGTCTTTTTTTTTTATTACAGTGTCCCTTTAAAGGGATAAAAAGGTCAAAATTGAAATTTACATGGTTGCATGTTGTGATGGTCTGTGCACCAGTATTCAAGCTCAGAATGATGTTGGTCTTGTGGAGACGTAATTTGTGTCATACAAGACACCGCTGACTCTCTCAAAAGAAGGTGTTGCATTTGAATACAGGTGCAGGGGCCCTCGCAGGATATGTGTGCATGCTACAGATAAATATTAATTACTTTTACTTGGAGCATTTTCGCTAATGGAAGTATATTGCAAAAATGCCTCAATTTCACATTGAAATGTACCCATGCACATTTAATTTTGACCTTTATATCACTTTAAAAAAATGGTTTATTGCAGTTCACTTAAAGCTATTGTATTTTTCCATTAAAAATAAAGTTAAAGGGACAGTTCACTCAAAAATGTTCTCCCCTTTAAATTATTCCCAATGGTCCTTTTAACCTGCTAGAGTGTATTAAATTGGTTACAAGTAGCTCCTTTACTCCTATTTCAGCATTTGAAATAGCTGATTTAGCCTGTGGTATCGCCACTTATACTGAACAAATTAATACTGGAGTATAGGCTATTGAATAGCCTAAGTATACACAGCCAACAGAAGAGATTACACTCTCAGTGGAATGCAGGATAGTTAAGTAATAAAATGATAATTTTCCATTGTTCTCTCTATGTATTGAGCTTTGGTGTTCCAGCCAAATAAAAGATAAGGAAGCAAGTCTGTTTACACAAACTTAGAACATAATGATATCTGATATCACCTTTATGTTCAACCCATTGGGGGGTAGTTATCAAAGTGTCAACTTTCCTGCCTTCGCCGGTTCAATACGCCCGCCTAAGCTCGCCTACCTTCGCCACCGCGGACCTGAAAAAATTCGCCTAAGTTATCAATAAATCTGTCAAAAAGCCGCGCACCAAGTACGGGGTGATGAGCAGCGGATTGTGAGAGTTATCACTCATCCGATCTCGCTGCTCTTCGGCTTTTTGACAGCTTTATTGCTAGCCTGTCACTAAGCACCCACACTAACTACACTGTTCTACCCCCTATACAGGCGCCCCCGGAGCCCCCCGCAACTCAATAAAGTTACTAACCCCTAAACCGCCGCTACTAGACCCCGCCGCAACTCTTATAAATGTATTAACCCCTAAACCGCCGCTCCCGGACACCGCCGCAACCTACATTATACCTAGTAACCCCTATCCTGCCCCCCCCCTATACCGCCGCCACCTATAATAAAGTTATTAACCCCTATCCTGCTGATCCCACACCTCGCCGCAACTAAATAAATAGTTTAACCCCTAAACCGCCGCTCCCGGACCCCGCCGCAACCTATATTAAATGTATTAACCCCTAATCTGCCCCCCCTACACCGTCGCCACCTATAATACATTTATTAACCCCTATCCTGCCCCCCACTACACCGCCGCCACTGTAATAAATTTATTAACCCCTAAACCTAAGTCTAACACTAACCCTAACACCCCCCTAACTTAAATATTAATTAAATAAATCTAAATAATATTTCTATTATTAAATAAATTATTCCTATTTAAAACTAAATACTTACCTGTAAAATAAACCCTAAGATAGCTACAATGTAATTAATAATTACATTGTATCTATTTTAGGATTTATATTTATTTTACAGGTAACTTTGTATTTATTTTAGCTAGTTAGAATAGTTATTAAATAGTTATTAACTATTTAATAACTACCTAGCTAAAAGAAATACAAAATACCCTGTAAAATAAATCCTAACCTAAGTTACAATTAAACCTAACACTACACTATCATTAAATTAATTAAATAAATTAACTACAAATAACTACAATTAAATACAATTACATAAACTAACTAAAGTACAAAAAATAAAAAAATCTAAGTTACAAAAAATAAAAAAAATAAGTTACAAACATTTAAAAAATATTACAACAATTTTAAGCTAATTACACCTAATCTAAGCCCCCTAATAAAATAACAAAGCCCCCCAAAATAAAAAAATTCCCTACCCTATTCTACATTAAAAAAGTTCAAAGCTCTTTTACCTTACCAGCCCTTAAAAGGGCCTTTTGTGGGGCATGCCCCAAAGAAAACTGCTCTTTTGCCTGTAAAAGAAAAATACAACCCCCCCCAACATTAAAACCCACCACCCACATACCCCTAATCTAACCCAAACCCCCCTTAAAATAACCTAACACTAATCCCCTGAAGATCATCCTACCTTGAGTCGTCTTCACTCAGCCGAGCCACCGATGGAACTGAAGAGGAGATCCGGAGCGGCAGAAGTGATCCTCCAAGGGGCGCTGAAGAAATCTTCCATCCGATGAAGTGATCCTCCAGGCGGTGCTGAAGAAGTCTTCTATCCGGGCGATGTCATCTTCCAAGCGGGGTCTTCAATCTTCTTTCTTCAGGATCCATCTTCATCCCGCCGACGCGGAACATCCTTCTTCCCCGACGGACTACCGACGAATGAAGGCTCCTTTAAGGGACGTCATCCAAGATGGAGTCCCTTCAATTCCGATTGGCTGATAGCATTCTATCAGCCAATCGGAATTAAGGTAGGAAAAATCTGATTGGCTGATCGGATCAGCCAATAGAATGCAATCTCAATCTGATCCGCTCCGGATCTCCTCTTCAGTTCCATCGGTGGCTCGGCTGAGTGAAGACGACTCAAGGTAGGATGATCTTCAGGGGATTAGTGTTAGGTTATTTTAAGGGGGGTTTGGGTTAGATTAGGGGTATGTGGGTGGTGGGTTTTAATGTTGGGGGGGTTGTATTTTTCTTTTACAGGCAAAAGAGCAGTTTTCTTTGGGGCATGCCCCACAAAAGGCCCTTTTAAGGGCTGGTAAGGTAAAAGAGCTTTGAACTTTTTTAATGTAGAAGAGGGTAGGGAATTTTTTTATTTTGGGGGGCTTTGTTATTTTATTAGGGGGCTTAGATTAGGTGTAATTAGCTTAAAATTGTGTAATATTTTTTAAATGTTTGTAACTTATTTTTTTTATTTTTTGTAACTTAGCTTTTTTAATTTTTTGTACTTTAGTTAGTTTATGTAATTGTATTTAATTGTAGTTATTTGTAGTTAATTTATTTAATTAATTTAATGATAGTGTAGTGTTAGGTTTAATTGTAACTTAGGTTAGGATTTATTTTACAGGTTATTTTGTATTTCTTTTAGCTAGGTAGTTATTAAATAGTTAATAACTATTTAATAACTATTCTAACTAGCTAAAATAAATACAAAGTTACCTGTAAAATAAATATAAATCCTAAAATAGCTACAATGTAATTATTAATTACATTGTAGCTATCTTAGGGTTTATTTTACAGGTAAGTATTTAGTTTTAAATAGGAATAATTTATTTAATGATAGTGTAGTGTTAGGTGTAATTGTAACTTAGGTTAGTTTTTATTTTACAGGTGAATTTCTCATTATTTTAGCTAGGTAAGCTATTAAATAGTTAATAACTATTTAATAGCTATTGTACCTAGTTAAAATAAATTGAAAGTTACCTGTAAAATAAAAATAAATCCTAAGATAGCTACAATATAATTATTATTTATTTTGTAGCTATATTAGGGTTTATTTTAAAGGTAAGTATTTAGTTTTAAATAGGATTAATTTAGTTAATAATAGAAATATTATTTAGAATTATTTAATTAATATTTAAGTTAGGGGGTGTTAGGGTTAGTGTTAGACTTAGGTTTAGGGGTTAATAATTTTATTACAGTGGCGGCGGTGTAGGGGGGGCAGGATAGGGGTTAATAAATGTATTATAGATGGCAACGGTGTAGGGGGGGGCAGATTAGGGGTTAATAACTTTATTATAGAGGGCGGCGGTATAGGGGGGGCAGGATAGGGGTTACTAGGTATAATGTAGGTTGCGGCGGTGTCCGGGAGCGGCGGTTTAGGGGTTAATATGTATAGAGTAGCTTGCGGTGGGCTCCGGGAGCGGGGGTTTAGGGGGAAAACACTTTATTTAGTTGCGGCGGTGTAGGGGGGACAGATTAGGGGTGTTTAGACTCGGGGTACATGTTAGGGTGTTAGGTGTAGACAGCTCCCATAGAAATCAATGGGATGTCTGTCAGCAGCGAACTTGTACTTTCGCTATGGTCAGACTCCCATTGATTCCTATGGGATCCGCAGCCTCCAGGGCGGCGGTTTGAAAACCAGGTACGCTGGGCCGGAAAAGTGCAGAGCGTACCTGCTAGTTTTTTGGTAACTAGCAAAAGTAGTCAGATTGTGCCGCACTTGTGTGCGGAACATCTGGAGTGACGTAAGAATCGATCTGTGTCGGACTGAGTCCGGCGGATCGAAGCTTACGTCACTAAATTCTACTTTTGCCGGTCTCTAGCCTTTGATAACTAAGGCGAATCAGCCTCGCCACAAATATGCTGCGGAATTCCAGCGTATTTGAGGTTGACAGCTTGATAACTACCCCCCATTATAATAGGCTGTGGTTTCAAAGCACAAAATCAGCTACTTCAAATAAGCATGAAAATGGAATTTCTCAAATATTTTATACTCTGCAGTTGGTATAACAAGTCATTTAAAATACATTAATGGAAAAACAATTTTACAGTGTACTGTCCCTTTAAAATTAAAAATTTCATGTTTCAGAAAGAGCATGGACTTTGAAACAACTTTTCAATGTACTTCTATTATCTAATTTGCTTTGTTTGTTGGTATCCTTTGTTAAAGAGCAGCACATCTGGTGAGCCAGTGACAAAAGGCATATATGTGCAGCCACCAATAATCAGCTAGCTCTCATTAGCATTGCTGCTACAGACAATTTGAACATATGCTAGTAAACAAAGTATACCAAAAATAAAATGTAATAATAGAAGTAAATTTGAGTTATTTAAAATTATCTATCCAAATCATAAAAGTTTAATTTTCACTTTACTGTTCCCTTAAAAGGACACTAAATTCAAAATTAAAGGGACAGTAAAGTAATAATTAGACATTTATGATTTAGACAGAGCATACAATTTTAAACAACTTTTCAATTTACTTCTATTATTTAATTTCCTTCCTTCTCTTGTTATCCTTTGCTGAAAGGTTTATCTAGGTAAGCTCAGGAGCAGCAAAGAACCTAGGTTCTAGCTGCTGATTGGTGGCTGCATATATATACTGATTGTTATTGGCTCACCCATGTGTTCAGTTAGAAACCAGTAGTGCATTGCTGCTCGTTCAACAAATGATACCAAGAGAATGAAGCAAATTTGATAATAGAAGCAAACTGGAAAGTTGTTTAAAATTGTTTGTTCTACCTAAAGCATGAAAGACATTTTTTCATGATTCAGATAAAGGGGTAGATTTATCATGCTTGTGGCTCGCCGGAAACATAAGTTAAGAAGCAGAGGTCGTAAGACCGCTGCTACTAAACTCGTCCACCACCTCTGAGGTGTCGGACAGCAATCTTCCTGATTGGATACGATCGGGATGATTGGCACCCCCTGCTAGCGGCCGGTTGGCCGTGAATGTGCCGGGGGCGGCATTGAACAAGCATTTCACCAGAATTAAATCATTATTTCACCAGAAATGCTTGTGTAATGATAAATGCCGACGGAGATGCTGACGGACATGACACATTTGATAAATCTACCCCAAAGCATCCAATTTAAAAAAACAACATATTTCCAACATACAGAGGCATTTTGTGATTGGTGGATGGCTGTCACATGACACATGGGGAGGGCAAATTGTATTATCTTTGAAATTTTCCAGAAAATATTCTACTACTCATTTCAAATTTAAAGATACTGCTATTGCATTGACTCTTTATTGTGTATTTGCCAATCATTCAGTTCTACTGAAGTTAGTGCTCATTTAAGGGATATTTTTGTAAAAATGAATTTCGCAATAGGCATTAGTAAAAGAGACAAGGAAATCAAATGTTAACACTTATGGTTTAAATAGTGTTCAAGTAAAATGTAATTTTATTATCATATTTGTTTCTTTAGATCGTTTGTTGAAACGTAGCTCCTTTCTATTAGGGTATACCTAGGTAGCCATAGGAAAATGTTCATGTCTTCAGCACTGAGTAGCAGCAGTATTTGCAATATTAGTGCTTAAATGGAGATTAAAACCCCAAATTTTCTTTCATGGTTAAGATACCATAGGGGTATTAGATTAAGTTTAATTTTATTTTTGATAATTTGGTTTATTTTTTTCTGTAATTTTAGACTTTTTTTTTTGTAATTTTAGATTTATTTATTTTAATTTAATCTTAGTTTTTTTATGTAATGTTAGTTTTTTTTAATTTAATTTTAACTTAGTATTTTTTTATTTTATCTAATTGGGGTTAATTTAGAGGGTGTTAGGTTAGAGGGCTTAGTGATTAAATTAGTTATTTGCGTTGTGGGGGGATGGCGGTTTAGGGGTTAATAGGTTAATTAGGTTTATTGCATTGTGGGGATGGCGGTTTAGGGGTTAATAGGTTAATTAGGTTTATTACGTTGTGGGGATGGAGGTTTAGGGGTAAATCACTTTATTAGGCAGTTTGCAATGTGGGGGGAAGGCAGATTAGGGGTTAATACATTTATTAGGTAGATTACGATGTGGGGGGATGGCAGATTAGGGATTAATACATTTATTAGTTAGATTGCAATGCCGGTAAATGGCGGATTAAGGTTTAATAATTTCATTAGGTAGATTGAGTTGTGGAGGGTTGGCAGTTTAGGGGTTAATACTTTTATTATTAGTTGCGATGTGGGGTGATGGTGGATATTAGTTTTACGAAGCGGGTTACACTTTTACGGGCAATTTAACTTTTTTTTTCTTCTTATGCGCTAGCAGTTTCTAGACTGCCGTAAGTTACTGGAAACTCCAGAAATGTGTATTTACTCACATTTCTGGACATTGCCAGTTTATCCGACTTACGGCAGTATATGAACTGCCGGTGCGGTTTATGTGATTCACCGATGTGCAAGGGGAAATTACGGGTGACGCGGGTTTCAGCAGTTGCCCCTAGTTTCTATATGTAGGAAGGATTCAGTTCCCCATGTTTGTTTTCTGCAGATTTTTTAATAAAGCAAAACTTTTCCCAAAAGTCCTTTTTTCTGTCATCTGGACATAGAATAATTTATTTTCTTTATTTTTTTTTCTTTGTCCTTATTTTATTTTCATCTCATTCTCACCTCCTGTCTTTTCTCCCTCCCTGCTATCTTTAGAACCATTAGACAAGTGATTATTGGTTATCATGCTGCGGTACAGCTCATTTGTGTGCATATTCTGTCTGTAGTAATGGTACATTCGCTGTTTTCTAAATAAAAAGTTTTATTGTCATTTTAATGTATGCAGAAAAATTGCATGTAACAACTAAAAATATATATAAAGATAATTATGTTTGTCTTATATACAAGTTTCTGTATCTTGAACCAAAATACAGAGTTATCGTTATTTGCAATTAAAGGGACTTGAAAGTCAAAATTTTATGGTTAAGGTAAATCATGCCATTTTAACAGACTTTCAATTCACTCTCTCTCTCTCTCTCTCTCTCTCTCTCTCTCTCTCTCTCTCTCTCTCTCTCTCTACATTATAAGGGAAGGAAAATTGTGACTTTTTTCCATGCTAAATTTGTAAAGCTTGTGAACATAGTAAGAAGGTAAAAACCTTCACGTCTATCAGTACCGGTAAAGAATATGAGATAAAGGATACTATGCGATGTAGAGATAAAGGGATACTATATATTTTACAGTGTTCGTGTAAATTACAATACTTGGGAGAAACAACAAGACCATACTGTATAGAGACAGAACCTAGAAACCCGCCTATATAACCATTTTTTAAAAGTACATAATAACAGCATGGAAAATATTACCTGCTGGGCTGTAAAAGAAAGTAGAGAAAAATTGGAGAGGTGGGGATTATCAGAAATTAATTCTTAGAAAAGAAGCAGAACTCATACATGAGTTGGGGACCTTATATCCGCAGGACTTAATTCAGAATTTGATCTGACTCCTTTTATCCTGGATTAAATTGATACCCTGGTATGAACACAAAATATATGTGAGTTGAATCATAGAATGTAAGGATTGTTCCAGGAAAGGGAATTAATATTAACTTGAGTTTATTGAGACAAATTGGAAAAGCACATACTTCATTTTGTTGTCTATCTGCATTTTTATACTTCATTTTGTTGTCTATCTGCATTTTTATTATTATTTATTTATTCTGTGGCCATCACCATTTATTATTTATTACATATTATATTAAATATATACTTTTTGGAGAATCATTAGTGAAATTGTTAACACCATATGTAGAAGCCATAAGAATTGGGAACAATTGCTTAAAGGGATATTCCAGCCAAAATTTGAAACCACATGGGTGCATTTCAGTATTGAATAGAAGCAATTTTGCAATATACATGCATTAGCAAAAATGCTTCTAATAAAAGCTATAGCTGTTTCAAAAGTGTATTTAAGTATGCACCGTGCACCAGCATTTTAAACACAATACTTGCTCAGAGAGCCTAAGGTACTTTAACCATCTGGTAATTACTCAATTTGTTAATTACTGACATG
This sequence comes from Bombina bombina, assembly GCF_027579735.1. NCBI lineage: Eukaryota > Metazoa > Chordata > Amphibia > Anura > Bombinatoridae > Bombina > Bombina bombina. Next base: position 1,148,628,458 of record NC_069501.1, on the reverse strand, counting down.
ATACAAGCCCCAGTGATGATCTGAGCAGCTACATTATTTAAAATGTGGGTGCAGTGACAATATCTAGCTATGCTTTACATGCACGTGCAGAGAAAAATGTTAACACTAAAACAGTGATAACTTTTACTAGAAGCATTTTTGCTAATACATGTATACTGCAAATATCTTTCTTTTCAAAGATGTCATTAATCTATGTGCATTTAAATTTTGATTGGAATGTCCCTTTAATACTTAATAGGAAATCCCTATAATAACAGAAGAACAACAGATATTACAACACCCACAGCCATTAATAGACTATTCCACCTTTGGAAAAAAATCCACCCTAAGGTAAGAAGTGAAGAGGAATTGACCAATTAGAGCCAAGAGGAGGGGTATTTAAGATCTCAACAGACACTAGTCATTCATCTTGAAAAAGCCTTGAAAGAAGGTGAAACGCGTCTATTGAACGACTGTGTCTGTAAAGTAAGTGGCTCACGAACAATTTGAGCCATATCTCTGCGCAGAGAACAAACTTTGTACCCTACAGGGGCTCATTTCCATAAGCCGTTTTTTGAGAGCGGCTATTGGCTACGACTTCACACGTGACGCAGACGTTCCAGAACTGGTATCCTAAGCATACCAGCTGACAACTCCATAAGGCCATGTTTGTAAAGGAGCCATTGGTCAAAGATCAACACGTGACGCAGGAGTATCTAAACAGCATTTTGGCTACTCGACACGGGTAAATAGAGACGGTGTTGAACCTGGTAAAACCTGGGTGAGGATCGATAACGACAAAACCTATTGAAAGTAAGAAACACGCTTTTATTTCTCCTTCCCCTTCACCCGCAAAGAGTGGGAGTCCTGATGAGCAGGGAATAGACGATTAAGCTGTCTGGTCTGATGAGGGGAGGATAACTTTTTTCCATACACTGCTCAGAGTTTGGAAGCAGAGGCTTCAGGATCAAATATCCAATTAAAGTGGCACATTTGAGACTTTCGGGCTCTTCATAGGGTGTTGTTTAACGTAATAAATGTATTATTGTTTTTTGTATCGGCTAGATTTAGAGTTTTGTCGGTAAGGACCCGCGTAGCTAACGCCGGCTTTTTTCTGGCCGCACCATAAAAATAACTCTGGTATTGAGAGTCCACAGAAAGGCTGCGTTAGGCTCCAAAAAGGAGCGTAGAGCATATTTAACGCAGCTTCAACTCTCGATACCAGAGTTGCTTACGGACGCGGCCAGCCTCAAAAACGTGCTCGTGCACGATTCCCCCATAGAAAACAATGGGGCTGTTTGAGCTGAAAAAAAACCTAACACCTGCAAAAAAGCCGCGTTCAGCTCTTAACGCAGCCCCATTGTTGTCTATGGGGAAACACTTCCTACGTCTGCACCTAACACCCTAACATGTACCCCGAGTCTAAACACCCCTAACCTTACACTTATTAACCCCTAATCTGCCGCCCCCCGCTATCGCTGACCCCTGCATATTATTTTTAACCCCTAATCTGCCGCTCCGTAAACTGCCGCTACTTACATTATCCTTATGTACCCCTAATCTGCTGCCCCTAACACCGCTGACCCCTGTATTATATTTATTAACCCCTAATCTGCCGCCCACAACGTCGCCCCCACCTGCCTACACTTATTAACCCCTAATCTGCCGAGCGGACCGCACCGCTACTATAATAAAGTTATTAACCCCTAATCCGCCTCACTAACCCTATAATAAATAGTATTAACCCCTAATCTGCCCTCCCTAACATCGCCGACACCTAACATCAATTATTAACCCCTAATCTGCCGACCGGAGCTCACCGCTATTCTAATAAATGTATTAACCCCTAAAGCTAAGTCTAACCCTAACACTAACACCCCCCTAAGTTAAATATAATTTTAATCTAACGAAATTAATTAACTCTTATTTAATAAATTATTCCTATTTAAAGCTAAATACTTACCTGTAAAATAAATCCTAATATAGCTACAATATAAATTATAATTAAATTGTAGCTATTTTAGTATTAATATTTATTTTACAGGCAACTTTGTAATTATTTTAACCAGGTACAATAGCTATTAAATAGTTAAGAACTATTTAATAGTTACCTAGTTAAAATAATAACAAAATTACCTGTAAAATAAATCCTAACCTAAGTTACAATTAAACCTAACACTAGATTATCATTAAATTAATTAAATAAAATATCTACAATTACCTACAATTAAACCTAACACTACACTATCAATACATTAATTAAATAAAATACCTACAAATAACTACAATGAAATAAACTAACTAAAGTACAAAAAATAAAAAAGAACTAAGTTACAAAAAATAAAAAAATATTTACAAACATAAGAAAAATCTTACAACAATTTTTAACTAATTACACCTACTCTAAGCCCCCTAATAAAATAACAAAGCCCCCCAAAATAAAAAAATGCCCTACCCTATTCTAAATTACTAAAGTTCAAAGCTCTTTTACCTTACCAGCCCTGAACAGGGCCCTTTGCGGGGCATGCCCCAAAGAATTCAGCTCTTTTGCCTGTAAAAAAAAACATAAAATACCCCCCCCCCAACATTACAACCCACCACCCACATACCCCTAATCTAACCCAAACCCCCCTTAAATAAACCTAACACTAAGCCCCTGAAGATCTTCCTACCTTGTCTTCACCCTGCCAGGTTCACCGATCGGTCCAGAAGAGCTCCTCCGATGTCCTGATCCAAGCCCAAGCGGGGGGCTGAAGATGTCCATGATCCGGTCGAAGTCTTCATCCAAGCGGGGCAGAAGAGGTCTTCCATCCGATTGAAGTCTTCATCCAGGCGGCATCTTCTATCGTCATCCATCCGGAGCGAAGCGGCAGCATCCTGAAGACCTCCGACGCGGAACATCCATCCTGCCCGACGACTGAACGACGAATGACGGTTCCTTTAAATGACGTCATCCAAGATGGCGTCCCTCGAATTCCGATTGGCTGATAGGATTCTATCAGCCAATCGGAATTAAGGTAGGAATATTCTGATTGGCTGATGGAATCAGCCAATCAGAATCAAGTTCAATCCGATTGGCTGATCCAATCAGCCAATCAGATTGAGCTCGCATTCTATTGGCTGATCGGAACAGCCAATAGAATGCGAGCTCAATCTGATTGGCTGATTGGATCAGCCAATCGGATTGAACTTGATTCTGATTGGCTGATTCCATCAGCCAATCAGAATATTCCTACCTTAATTCCGATTGGCTGATAGAATCCTATCAGCCAATCGGAATTCGAGGGACGCCATCTTGGATGACGTCATTTAAAGGAACCGTCATTCGTCGTTCAGTCGTCGGGCAGGATGGATGTTCCGCGTCGGAGGTCTTCAGGATGCTGCCGCTTCGCTCTGGATGGATGACAATAGAAGATGCCGCCTGGATGAAGACTTCAATCGGATGGAAGACCTCTTCTGCCCCGCTTGGATGAAGACTTCGACCGGATCATGGACATCTTCAGCCCCCCGCTTGGGCTTGGATCAGGACATCGGAGGAGCTCTTCTGGACCGATCGGTGAACCTGGCAGGGTGAAGACAAGGTAGGAAGATCTTCAGGGGCTTAGTGTTAGGTTTATTTAAGGGGGGTTTGGGTTAGATTAGGGGTATGTGGGTGGTGGGTTGTAATGTTGGGGGGGTATTGTATGTTTTTTTTTACAGGCAAAAGAGCTGAATTCTTTGGGGCATGCCCCGCAAAGGGCCCTGTTCAGGGCTGGTAAGGTAAAAGAGCTTTGAACTTTAGTAATTTAGAATAGGGTAGGGCATTTTTTTATTTTGGGGGGCTTTGTTATTTTATTAGGGGGCTTAGAGTAGGTGTAATTAGTTTAAAATTGTTGTAAGATTTTTCTTATGTTTGTAAATATTTTTTTATTTTTTGTAACTTAGTTCTTTTTTATTTTTTGTACTTTAGTTAGTTTATTTCATTGTAGTTATTTGTAGGTATTTTATTTAATTAATGTATTGATAGTGTAGTGTTAGGTTTAATTGTAGGTAATTGTAGATATTTTATTTAATTAATTTAATGATAGTCTAGTGTTTAATTGTAACTTAGGTTAGGATTTATTTTACAGGTAATTTTGTTATTATTTTAACTAGGTAACTATTAAATAGTTCTTAACTATTTAATAGCTATTGTACCTGGTTAAAATAATTACAAAGTTGCCTGTAAAATAAATATTAATTCTAAAATAGCTACAATGTAATTATAATCTATATTGTAGCTATATTAGGGTTTATTTTACAGGTAAGTATTTAGCTTTAAATAGGAATAAGTTATTTAATAAGAGTTAATTTATTTCGTTAGATTTAAATTATATTTAACTTACAGGGGTGTTAGGGTTAGGGTTAGACTTAGCTTTAGGGGTTTAAAAATTTATTAGAATAGCGGTGAGCTCCGGTCGGCAGATTAGGGGTTAATGTTTGAAGTTAGGTGTCGGCGATGTTAGGGATGGCAGATTAGGGGTTAATACTATTTATTATAGGGTTAGTGAGGCGGATTAGGGGTTAATAACTTTATTATAGTAGTGGTGCGGTCCGCTCGGCAGATTAGGGGTTAATAAATGTAGGCAGGTGGAGGCGACGTTGAGGGGGGCAGATTAGGGGTTAATAAATATAATATAGGGGTCTGCGGTGTTAGGGGCAGCAGATTAGGGGTACATAAGGATAATTTAAGTAGCGGCGCTTTGCGGTCGGCAGATTAGGGGTTAATTATTGTAAGTAGTTGGCGGCGACGTTGTGGGGTGCAGATTAGGGGTTAATAAATATAATACAGGGGTCGGCGGTGTTAGGGGCAGCAGATTAGGGGTACATAAGTATAACGTAGGTGGCGGTCGGCAGATTAGGGGTTAAAAAATTTAATCGAGTGGCGGCGATGTGGGGGGACCTCAGTTTAGGTGTACATAGGTAGTTTATGGGTGTTAGTGTACTTTAGAGTACAGTAGTTAAGAGCTTTATGAACCGGCGTTAGCCCAGAAAGCTCTTAACTACTGACTTTTTTCTGCGGCTGGAGTTTTGTCGTTAGATTTCTAACGCTCACTTTAGACACGACTCTAAATACCGGAGTAAGAAAGATCCCATTGAAAAGATAGGATACGCAATTGACGTAAGGGGATTTGCGGTATGGAAAAGTTGCGGCTGAAAAGTGAGCGTTAGAACCTTTTTTGAGTGACTCCAAATACCGGAGTTAGCCTAAAACCAGCGTTAGGAGCCTCTAACGCTGGTTTTCACGGCTACCGCCAAACTCCAAATCTAGGCCTAAGTTAGTTAACATTTTTGAGAGAATACTATTACTATCTCTCTGAAAGTGTATTTTAAGTATATATTAGGTGTTCACAGTGACCGGTCACTTGCATGTTATAAATTAAATAGTATATGAATTTTAATAAGATTGTGCTAAGAAATATATTTGGTGTAAATAGAATTCTATCCTTCTTCTGGTTGAGATTTTATATTCTGTTTCATATCCCCCTGTTTTTCTTATTATTATATATTTACAGCCTACTGGGAGAGCTGTATACTGGAACAGCTTAAATTATCACAGGGGTTCCACTGTGGCAATCTCATAATTGTTCACTCTATTGCTATATTCACTTTATTGCGGTGTTCTGTAACCAGACCCACAATATTTCCGAGGTTCACCTGTATAAACCTAGGAATGTTTACTTATTGGTCCATGTTCTGTGCCACCATATTAATTCAGTGAACAATCAAGAGTATTCTGCAGACAGGAGCATGACAATTTCTGTCTGCAATTATAACACAAACACAAGTATTTTTAAACGTTTTTTAATATAAAAATAAGCCAATAATTAATTACAGAATGATTTAAATAGGTATCATGCTGATTAACTCTCCCATTAGTAAGCATGTGATCCTTTTGTGTGGATAGAGTAATACACCACGCTCTCCTTTTCTCAGTTGTAACTAAAATAGATTAAGGTCAGGGCTAATTTTGTGAATACTGATAAGGCCAGAATATTATAGTTTCACAAAAATAAAATCATTATGTAGGTCAGCTAGCTGCCTTGTACACTTCTTTAGAAATAGCTTTCATTATACTTCTTGTAGTCATGTAAATGCTGTCTCTGTAGTTATTTTGTCATTTTTTTAGGTTATGTTTGTAACATTTAATTGCATATTATTTCTGGGTTAGATTATTTTCTTTAACAAGCAAAGATTAATATTGTATCCTCATTTTTAAGGGACCCAAGAGTACTTAATTATGATTAAACTGACATAGATGTAGTAAACCTCTCTTAAAGCTATTAAAAGCATTAAAATATGGGTTTAACTTAAACTACTCATGAGTTTTTACTTTTAGAATGTAATTGAGCATCTAATAAGGGCTTGTGAGATTTAACTTAAAGGGACACTCAAGTAAAAATTCAGAAAGAGGGGGGAACTTCCGGGCAACGGCCATGATAGGTCGCATAGCTGCTTGCAGCTACAGCATTTTTTTGAAAAGCTGGAATATCTACCTTTTAACAGATTAATCCAATCTACATTTTTTGAGAGCTGTCTTAGCATTTGAAAGCATTAAGTATTGAGCCAAAAATTTTAGGATTTGCTGCTGGCATCAGCGCCTGGAGCCGTTTTAAGATCTCAGCCTTCACCATACCCCCCGGCATGGAGCCCTTGGCCCTGTCGTTACGTAGCACCTTGTGTGTAATTGTTTCTCATAGAATACAGTTTGCCATCTATAGCTACCGCACATTTCAGAGGAGCCATTAAACTGATTTACCTGCTCAGCTAGCGACTACATCTTGCCCCTAATAGAGACTTACTTGATTTTTCTATTACAAATGGAGGGCCTTCAAAGATGGGAATCTCAAATGACCCAGTTCATAGAGGACTATTATCAGAACCTGGAGAGAGATCTGTGTGGCTTTCTCATAATGGTTCTAAACATTGAGAGGGCAACAACGGAACCCGAAGATCAGCTCTTAAGGAAAGTTCAGCTCTAGTATAAATTTCTGATATCTAGGGTTGGAAAAAAAGGTAAAGAAGTACATGATCGGGGGCTGGGGAATATATTACTATATAACTATGAGAATTGTATGTAGGATAAATTCAAGTTTGAATATACTTGCTGATCACACAATGGGGCCGAAAATTATCAAAGGTCTTGCAGACCTAATCCGACATTGCGGATCAGGTCCGCAAGACCTCGCTGAATGCGGAGAGCAATATGCTCTCCGTATTCAGCATTGCACCAGCAGCTCATAAGAGCTGCTGTTGCAACGCCGCCCCCTGCTGACTCGCGGGAGGTGTCAATCAACCCGATCGTATTCGATCGGGTTGAATTGCGGCGAATCCTGTCCGCCTCATCAGACGGACTCTGATACATAAAAGGAACAAAATGCAATGCGTTTCTCAGACTACCGTCTGATTCATCAGGCTCTGACGGTAGTCTGAGAAACGCGTTGCATTTTGCTCCTTTTATGTATCAGAGTCATTTGGTTGACATCTGATTTTTAATTGCCATTAAATTGTGGTTCTTTTTAATACTTTCACTGAGAGTCTGAGCTTGTTTTCATCCATTGAGGACATAGGGGATACCGGTATTAACGCTGAGACAATGAGCTGGGACACTGTAAGCTCCCAGTCTGCCCTCTTTAGCACAATTGGGTGCTGCTCCACTTGTGAGTATTCATTTAGCATCTTATATATATTCATATATATCTACTGTATCACACTAGGAGGCGCCTTTGTTTTGTGATCTTGTTCACAGAGAAAATTTAAATCCAAGTTTGGTCTTACAATTTTAATTTTTTTTCAAATGTACTTCCATTATCAAATTTTTAAAAATCTTTTTATATACACATTTTTTGAGGCACCAGCACCTACTGAGCATGTGCACAAGCTCACATGATATACGTATAATAGTCTGTGATTGGCTAATGTCTGTCACATGGTACAGGGGGCTGGCACATGGGAGAAAAATAAATTTGCCAGAAAAAAATCTACTGCTTTTGTGAAATTCAGAGTAAGTGTTCTAATTGATAAGAACTGATATTATGTGATAGCGAAGTTTTCATTTCCTGGTACCTAAGTTAACTGGAGAGGCACACTCTCACCATTGTTTTTATTTTTTAGGGTATAGAAGTCATATTTGTAATAATCGTTAGTAGCATTTCTGAAATGGGGCAGGCAGTATCCTGGATCATATACACCTTTAGCTTGTTTTGGCTATTTTAGTAATTTACATACATCATTTGGGACATTCACCAATATACCTTAGTGGATCTGCCCCCAAATTAGCAAGTACTGCTTGTTATGCTGATTGCCATTACTTCACTTTACCCCAGTTTGAATAACTGTTTACCCAGATCAGTTGCCTGACACCATATATGTTAACGAAAAGTAGAATGTCACATAGTTCATAATCATAAGCTGATGTCTATTTATAGTTCACCTGTTTCTTACAGTTCTGTTTCTATCTGGTTACACCTTTTAAAGGGATATTGAACCCAATTTTTTTTTTTCATGATTCAAGTACAGCATGCAATTTTAAGCAACTTTCTAATTTATTTCTATTATCAATTTCTTCATTCTCTTGGTATCTTTATCTGAAAAAGCAGGAATGTAAGCCTACGAGCCAACCCATTTTTGATTCAGCACCCTGGGTAGCGCTTGCTGATTGGTGGCTACATTTAGCTCCCAATCAGCAAGTGCTACCCATGTTCTGAACCAAAGGTGGGCCAACGTGTAAGCTTACATTCCTGCTTTTTCAAATAAAGATACCAACTGAACGAAGAAAAATTGATACTAGGGGGGCGATTTATCAAGTGTCTGGCGGACATGATCCGCTGTAGCGATCATGTCCGCCAGACATCGTTAAATGCTGACAGTTTACGCTGTCGGCATTTATCATTGCACAAGCAGTTCTAGTGAACTGCTTGTGCAATGCCGCCCCCTGCAGATTCGCAGCCAATCGGCCACTAGCAGGTGGTGTCAATTAACCCGGTCGTATGAGCTCGGGTGCATTGATGTCCGCAACCTCAGAGGCAGTGGACTAGTTAAGGAGCAGCGGTCTTAAGAACGCTGCTTCTACACTCTCTTGTTTCCGGCGAGCCTGGGTTCAGCATCCCTTTAAGTTATAAAATGAGACAAATTGAATGTAATGAAGGTTGTATTTGTGGGATTGTAAGTACAGTTTTACTTTCTCTATACTAGGGGGCCGATTTATCATGGCCCAAATGCCCCTCTTTCTGTGCGAGCCTTCAGGCTCACGGAAACAGGAGTTAAGAAGCAGCAGTCTTAAGACTGCTGCTCCTTAACTCGTCCGCCTCTGAGGCTGCGGACATTAATCCGCCTGATCGCATACGATCGGGTTGATTGACACCCCCTGCTAGCAGCTGATTGGCTGAATCTGCAGGGGGCGGCATTGCATAAGCAGTTTACTAGAACTGCTTGTGGAATATTAAATGCCGACCGCGTAAGCTGTCAGCATTCAGCGATGTCTGGCGGACATGATAAGCTACAGCGTATCATATCCGCCAGACATTGATAAATCGGCCCCAAAGTGTTCATTGCAAGTTCTCCCTTTAATGCAAACTCTTAACTGTCATGATACTGTACATAGGATAACTAATGTAATTCAAGTGATCTATCATGTATAATTCATATGTTTCATTGTTGTGTTTTGTGTATCACTCCGTCAGGAAAGCCTTTGTTAAGTTTTCAGACTTTTGTTGGTATTATTTCTGTCTCACAAAAAAAGAGTATTAAAAAAATATATAATCAAGTACATATCTCCATAATACCAAAAAGGCCTATGCCTAGGACAGCAATTAATATTACATATATCAGTAAATGTAAAAAAAAATAATGAAAAAATAATGATTAAAAAATAAAACAAAAAACAAAACATTTTTTTACATTGAATAAAATTTTAATTTGTATCTTGTAATGAATTTATCTCTATTTTTGTTTCTCTGTAGAGGTGATCTTAGATAAGGAGTGCAGATGTTAAACGTAAATTTTATAGTGTAAGGTCAAGTTACCATAGCAGCAAACTTGTTATGGCGCGATTTTTCAAGAAATCCGATGTCGGATGAAAGCATTAACTGTACGCAATGTGCAAAATATTTAAATGAAAACCTGGTACTAAAATGGAGCCTACTACTTTTAACTGTCGGCCTCTTCGGTAGCTTACGGCTCCATTTGTAACAGCTTAATGGAAATGAGTCCATTCTTGACCAGGTCATAGTTTCCACTTTTTTCTTCTTTAGAAACTCTTTCGTGATTTTGGCAGTGTGCTTTTGATTGATATCATGCCAAGCTCCTGCACACTAGGAGTCATCTTGTCAGCCATTATTTTGATATATCAACAGGCATTTAAGGTGCCATCTATAAAGGTTATCTCCTCAATACCGTTTGTACTCATGCAGACATAGCTTCACTATTGGGACTATGCATTTAATGTGGTAGTTCTGGCCAGGTTCACCCCAAACATGCCGAACCCCATCTGAGCCCAACAAATTTATTTTGGTCTTATGTGACCAAAGAATTTGCTACCAATATTTATTTTTCATGCTCTTTAGCAAAGTTTAATTTTGCAGTTTTGTGCCGAAGAGTAAGCAAGTAGCGTACTGTTTGTGGGGTCATTTTAGGGGGACAGCTACTGTGGCTCTTAAAGGGGCATTAAACTTACAAACTAATGTTATATAATTCTGCACATAGTGCAGAATGTTGGTGTATGTATCAAAAAGACACTGGAAGCTTTTAAAGAAAACTGCATTAGGCTTTACTTGTACAGATGCATCAGCAATATTTAGAACATACCAAAAGGACTTGTAAAACGATAGTCTGCACACATTGAGGAGGAAAACACAATAGAGAATAATAAAACAACTTCCTTCCTGTAAAAAGAATGAACAAGATCACAGATATAAACAATCAGCAATCTAAACTGAACAGCGCCATCTACAGCATTAATGTTGTTCATACATGTGGTATAGTACATGCTGTTGTATTTCCCAACACCCCTTCTCAACGGCATGTACATAAATACACTACATTCAGTTTCTTTTGAAGAAAACAATGCCGTTCCTTTGGCAACGGTTTTGTGAGTGCGTCTGCAGTCATCTCCTCCGATGGGCAGTATTGAATGTCAATAATACCTTGTTCTTGCATGTCCCTGAGTAAATGATATTTTACATCAATGTGCTTGGTTCGAGGATTCACTCTGATTGTGTCAACTTTATACACCCTTGGTTGTCTTCAAGGATTGTTATGGGTTTAGATACATCCAGTCCCATATATAGAAAAAGTTGACAAATCCAAATTGCTTCTTGACATGCATGTGCTGCTGCTATAGATTCTGCTTCCGTTGAAGAGAGTGCAACAGTCGCTTGTTTTCGACTGGACCAACTTATTGTTCCTTCTCCATACTGGAAGATGTAACCACTTGTAGATTTACGGTCAGTGGTATCTCCGGCCCAATCAGCATCAACATATCCAATTAGTTTTGGGTTTGATGTGGCTGGCAGTCGCAGCTTCATCCGAATTGTTCCTTTTAGGTACTGTATCACCCTCTTTACTGCATTCCAGTCGCGTTGACATGGTGTTGCAACTTTTCTACAGAGTATACCTATTGCTGCGGCAATGTCTGGTCTTGTCATGGTGGCAATGTATAGCAATTTTCCAATTGCCCTGCGGTAATTGTCATTATTGGGTAACAAGTTTTCTATTCCGTTGTTTTTCAGGTAATCTGGTTCCATAGGTGTTTTCACCTCTTTTGATTCTTGCATGTGAGACTGCTCTAATATTTCTTTAATTTTCTGACTTTGGTTAAGAAGATAGCTTCCATCCTCTTCCCTTTCTATTTGGATTCCTAAATAATGAGTGATGTTCCCTAGTTCTTTAATATCAAAGTTCTGTTTTAATATATGAACTATTTGGTCACAGTCCCCTTCTTGTTCAAAACAAGTTAAGATGTCATCAACATAAATTAGGATGTATATCCATTTGTTTTCTTGATGCCTTGAATATAGACATGGATCTGCTTTGCTTCTTGAGAATCCTTGTTTCATGAGTACTTCATTCACTTTTTCATTCCACATTCTCGCAGCTTGCTTTAGTCCATAGATGCTCTTTTGAAGTTTGCATACAAGGTTCTGTTCCCTCTCGAATTCAGGTGGCTGTTCCATGTAGAGATCCTCCTTGATGTTTATGAGAAAAGTTACCAATGGCACTACAGGTATATATAGGACCTGATTTATTTAATATCTGGCCAACTTGTAAGGCCTTTTGTGTTATCAGCCAACTAAATGGCTAAGTTTGGTGCTATGTGTATAACATTGATTACTGGAGCAAAAAGGGAAAGAATACACTTGAAAGCACCTGTGATAGTTTTTGTAGTGCAGTCCACATACCTTTTGCTGTGTTTTCTTTTCTTATGTGAATGAGTTGATCATCCTCCACTAACAGGCTTATAACTGCTTTTGCTTGCCTGTTTTTCTTGTCCCATTCCCCTGGATTATCAATGGGTCTGTTTGTATCCAGCACCTCCCATAAATCATCTTTGGATAACAGCATTTCAAGCTTAAACTTCCACAGCTGGTAGTTGGTATTGTTTAGCTCGCTATTGCATATTTCACATCTGAACCACTTGCCATCTTTCAGTAATTTGGATGCAGCTCTTGTTTCCTCACACAGTATTTGCTTGGATCATAGATGCAACACTTACTGACTTGTAGTTTCTTTTTTTTCAGTGTCTGGGCCCATAACCTGTTGGTGTATGTATCAAAAAGACACTGGAAGCTTTTAAAGAAAACTCATAGTTGCCAACAGTCCCTGATTTCCAGGGACAGTCCCTGGATTTTGTTGTATGTCCCTGGATTTTTTTTGTCCCTGGAAATGTCCCTGAAAATCTCTTTTGCACAACATTTGTTGTTTATATGTATGTATATATATATATATATATATATATATATATATATATATATATATATATATATATATACACACACATACATATATACAGATAGATAGATGATAAATAGATATAGTGTATTATTTAAATATAATTAATTCCTAATGGAATATTATTATTATTATTGAATGGGTTCACATATTATTTGTCTTTCTAATTTTGATGCTGTGTTGTAAAAATAACCATATGCCCAAAATGTGTTCCAGAGACTGGGTAGGTATAAGAGCTTGGTGCTGTAATCTGTATAATAAACTATGGATAAGTCTAAATTATACTATTACTTTCAAATGGGTGTGTTTTGATTGCAGAACTGAGTGGGCGGAGCAGTTGAACAGTAGGTCGTCAATACTCCAGTAACCCTCTTGCTTGCTCTGCTGGAAAGTGTCCCTCAAATTTTTTTTTAAATGTTGGCAACTATGAAAACTGCATTAGGCTTTACTTGTACAGATGCATCAGCAATATTTAGAACATACCAAAAGGACTTGTAAAACGATAGTCTGCACACATTGAGGAGGAAAACACAATAGAGAATAATAAAACAACGGAGCCTACAGCTGTAGTGGCAGGTCGTGTCTTGGAGGAGCTCCTGGCTCTGCTTTAGTGTTTTGTATAATATTTTATTGTTTTCCTGCGAAACATTGACTGCTTCAGTATCAGAAATCAGCAAGCTACTGCAGGGTTTAAGAATTTGATAATTCTAGGGGATACTCTCGGATTTGACCTCTTTGCCTACGTTCTGCAGTTAGGCCACGCAGCTGCCATACTCACACAGCGACTGGCCGTTTGTGGAGCCGGGGCTGCCGCACATTCCCCCCCTAGGAGACTGGGGTTACGAGTAGTATTACTTACTACTACTGAAGATTTTCTATACTATAATAGATCGAGATCCTAACGTAGCTGGGAAAAAGGTCCAGTGAAGAACTCCTCTCGCTGGTAGAGAGTGACCCTATACTAAGATGGCGTGCACTACTCAGCTACTACTAAGCGACTTGGAAGATATTTTGAACGACCACTTCCACCAGTTATCAACCCTCATTAAACAAGAATGGGGGAGCCTGAAGATTTCTAAACACCCTCCTGCAAACCGCCTGGGGAGCCAGGCGGTAGAAATTGAACCTTTCCCACTCAACCCACCTACCAAAGAAAACCCGGCATATGTACAGCATTGCAGTGACCAGGCCATGCTGGAGGACTCACAGATTGGTCAGATGGAGCCGCCGATTTACCGAGTCTTACAGCCTAGCCAGCTTCCTTTCTTTGGAATGGACAGCAGATCTGAGACGGCACTGGTGACCCACAAAACAAGTGCAGCTGGGCAAGGTACGCAAGTAGAAGACGCCAATATAGCAGAAGCCGATGCAGGGAGATGGAAAGCGGGATTCACATTGGCAGTGTCTAATTGTTTCAAACACAGTGGCTCCCTGATGCCTTCATATGATCTGAAGGCTGGGGCTAAACCACATGATAAATCTGCTCTCAAACTATTGGAGGCATATGCCGGTCTCACCAAAACCAGCTGGCCTGGTCAAGAGTTGGTAAAATCAAAGTTCAGAGCGACCTTAGATGGACTTCCCATACAAGACGCTAGCGTTATGAGAATCCTGATGTTACCCACATGGAGGACTGCACTACTACTCAGCCCACAGTCACCGGATCAGCAGTATAACAACTTAACCAGCTTTATGAACTATGCTGAAACCGTGGTGATCTATCTGCACTATATCCAATATTCTGCCACTGTACTGAGCCGAGATAACGAGATGACTGGTGTCGGTTAAAATCTTGAGGAGGATACGCTAATGCAAACTGCAAACTTTCCCACTCGCTATACCCCAACATGCTGCACTATTATTACTTGCAAGATAAGTGCCATTAGGAACTTTTTATGTTTATTAAGATTTGTGTGCATTAGCCTACCCACCCACACTCAGTTTCATGGAACTCGACAATTAAATCATACAGCGGCTCTGCAAAGAGAACTATTGACCCATGTCCTAGATATGGGAAACGTGAGCATTTGCCTTTACAAGCGGATCGCCCTGCGAGGTTATCAATTCTCTGCAATGCACTGGATAGTGGTATCACTGATTTTAATAGCATCATACAGCTTGAACTACCGCCATATAAGGTATTTTTGCTATTAGCCTTGACTTTCTAGATGCCGACAGGCACAAACAGTATCCGGGTTGACGGACTAGTATCAACAGAGCACCATCTGAATATCTGTTATGGAATGGGCTAGCTTTCATAGAGTCTGATGTGTTATTTATTATGTACTCATGGCTTGTGTTTCAACCTATATTTAATTAACTGTTGCAAATGTTCTTCTTTCAATCTACCTGCTTTAGAAATTGCTCATTGCATTGTTTCTATACATGACGATTTACTCTGCATACCCCAGAGACGATACTTTATAAGCTGTCTGAGGTACAGTTAACTACTCGTATATTACTGTATAATGTGTTCACTTTTTCTAGTCTAAGGTCTAATGCTGGTTTGATTCTATAGATGTAATCTATTTTGTAACTCTAGTTAATGTGCACAGGTTGGAATATGTTTATACCTATTCTCTTATATCCAAACTTTTAAAGCCTGCAATAGCTATTGGTTATAATATATTTGGCTCTTAAGCTATCTTATAAGGTTTTTGATGATACACATTACCTGTCCATAAGCCTGATTGCTATTATCCAGTAATTGCTTCCTCCAGTGGTCATTTGAAAATATTTTTAACCTGGAAGCCCAGCACAATTTTGACTAGGGTACTCCCCCTGGCCTAACTACCTAACTACTAGTACATTTACCCGTTCAGATCCCCTATTTATATAGGATACCTTGAATTAGAGATAGGAGCCTCCCTGGAAAACATTAAAAGCTTCCTACTAGGTTACAGCAGTACTCACATTGATATAAGTCAATTGAACAAGTCTCCTATTTTTTTTGGCAGATCCTCCTGTCCACCCACTTTTTCAGCTTGTTGCGCATATCTCACATCGACAATTATATTCCCATAACACATAATGCACCAATAATACTATGGACCTTAAACCTAATTCTACACCTAGTATTGTGCATTTAAAATATGACATGCCTATATCTCGCAATCCCCATGGCTCATAAATTCCTCATAGCAGAGGATTCACAGCAATCTTCTTCAAGTTAATCAATGCTATATAACTCTATACCTAATACGAGTAGTTCTCCTATACACTTGTGAGTCTCTCATGTGCATACCAACATAAATTACCTACTATATATATTATCATTGTTTATGCTATCTCACACTCTATAATTTAATATTTATAGTGTGCACTACTTAAGTTAATTATTAAAACAAAAAAAGAGGTTTGCTTTAAGGCCCAAAAGTGGTCTCCCTTATTCCATGATAACCTTCTCTAACTGTTTTATTCTGCTTATGTATGAGGTCCAAGAGTGGCCTCCCAAGTCCACTAGAAGGTTCACATTTAAATGGGTAAATCACTTTTGTATATTAGAGCTGTTTACTAATGCTTATTTTCCCTTTTAGATTACCTGTATACACTTGATATTGTAATGTACTTGAAATTTTTTGTAATCTCTTAATGAGTATATTGTATTTCTTTGCTAGTTTGTGATTTGCTTTTTGCATCCTCAATAAAAAAAACAAAAAAAAACAACTTCCTTCCTGTAAAAAGAATGAACAAGATCACAGATATAAACAATCAGCAATCTAAACTGAACAGCGCCATCTACAGCATTAATGTTGTTCATACATGTGGTATAGTACATGCTGTTGTATTTCCCAACACAGAATTATATAACATTAGTTTATCGGCACATTTATACTTTAAAGGATTGCAGAGAAATTGTAACTAAAACCTTCTTTTACCAGAACACCGCTCCTTGCACTACTAGACCAGAGCGGGAGCGAGCTACATTCATTTTAATGGCGCGACTGGGCACACAGTGTTGCAGAGATGCGCTGTGTAAAATCCAGACCCGCTCAGTAGAGCAAGGAGCAGTAGAGCAAGGAGCGGTGTTCTGGTAAAAGAAGGTTTTAGTTACAATTTCTCTGCAATCCTTTAAAGTATAAATGTGCCGATAAACTAATGTTATATAATTCTGCACTATGTGCAGAATTATATAACATTAGTTTGTAAGTTTACTGCCCCTTTAATAGTGGTGCTAGGACTCGTGCTATACCTCCTGATTACTGCTGCAACTGTGTTTTGACTTATTTTTAGTTGATCACTGATCGTTTTTTTTATCCTTTTCCGTCTTTGTGAAGTCGTATAATCAGATTTTTCAATTCCTCTGGCAATTATTTTCTATGTGGAGCCATGATGCAGAGATGCAGAAAGACCCCCCATAGGTCCAAAAGTTCTTGTGTTCACAGGTCATTTTATTACCATGATCATGCAATTAGGCTAATTGGAAATCACAGGAGCACTCAATTCTGTTTCAATGATCACAGGTTTTCTAACTTCTGTGACAGTGATTACAGGTGTATTCACTTTTGTAGTCACTACTTTGGGGCCTGTATTTTCAATATAGTTTTTTTTTAAAGAATTTAGTGATTGTTCAAAAGAGGAAATACTTTACTTATTAACTTAGAAGTAATGCAATTATTGACAGGTGATACAATTTTGAATCATTTGACATTTAAGTGATATTGCACAGGGGTGTACTCATTTCTGTTGCGTGTGTGTGTGTGTGCGTGTGTGTGTATATATATATGTGTGTGTGTATATATATATATATATATATATATATATATATATACAAACATATACAGGTCAGTAGCATTGCTAGGCAGCAAAAAGACTAGCGGCTTCTGCCCAAAGGTATATTTAATCATTATAGCACAATTTCCCATTAGCATCATTTTCCTTATCGCAACACGTTACTGAGGTCACAACCATTTAACCCCTTTAGTGCCAAAACTCACATGGAGTGACTTACCTTGGATGTGACTGTACGCTGACCTGTATCCCTTACAACCTTCTACATCTCACTTTAAATTGTGCACTGTAAGATGGGAGTAGTAGTTTATAGCTTGATTAAAGCAGAGTTAGGATGCCCCCTTTACAATCACATTGGATATTATGGATGTAAAGAAATGCACAGTGATAGGGACGTTACATTTGTCTGGTATCTTTTTCTTATTCAGTTTTGGCTTCTTCACAATGAAGAGAAAGTGATAATCATTTTGGTCTACAAAAAACAATAATCCATCCGTACATTTAATATATGGTAGGACAAGGAAAGTAACAGACTGATAGACTAGAAAACTATGTAATAGAAATGTTGTATGTTTAGGCTTACAAATGTTTATAGCTGCCCTCAATAATTTGTAAATGACTTGTTTTATCTCTCCATATCTATTATTTTCTTCTGTGAAAGTCAAAGACAAAAATAGGATTCTGTACATGACTTGGAAAGCTTAAACTTACATTTATGTTCTTAATGGAATTAAAGAACATTCCCTGTCACAGTTTCTGAGCTGCATTGTCAAAAGAAGAAACTGATGTTCATATCTTGCTATTTTCAGACATTGAAAGAACATCTTGTTTATATAGAACAAAGAAAGCACCACTTTAAGTTCTTTACATTATACAAATTGTTGAATAATAGAATTTCTTATCATGTAAGAAAAAAGAGCAACACATTTTTATTAGAATCCATGTAATGTGTATTTTGAATAAAAAGGCTAATGTTGATTTTTTTAAACTTTGGAATACTAAACCCAAATTTTTTTCTTTAATGATTCAGATAGAGCATATGCAATGTTAAAGTGAATGTTAATTTTCCCGTTTTAAGGAGTCAATTATAATTCATAATCAGTGTATTAGTCAAAACGCAATTTCTTTTCCCCAAAATTCGCAAAATATCACATTATATTTTAAATGCAAACTTATCTCTGTTTTCGCTTCTAGCTCCTCCTATCCATTTCTTCCTTTATTTCTTCCGCCTAACGTATAGAGCGGTCCCACCCGCTCTATGACGTGTTCGAAAAGCTCATTCACGATGTGTTGTTTTTTTGCGCATGCGTTTAACATTCAGTGCCTGATTTGCGCATGCGTTATTAAATTCTCTGTGTATCCAGGAAGCAAATGACTGCTGCATTTTTATGCGCATGATTAAATCGTGTACGCGCAGCGCTTCTAAATCAAACAGCAGTTGGTTTACGCATGCGCATAAAGAAAGACGCATGCGCATAAAGAGATAGTGACGTCTCCGAAAAGGGGCTGGACACCACGGGGTATGATTGATTATTAGTAGACTACAGTGTCAATCAACCTTCAAAATGCGGTAAAAAATGGCGGGCGGAGGAAGCGAGCAAGATGATTAACAGTAAATAAGTATATAGATCGATATAATTATACATTTAAAAAAAAATGATGAATTAAACATAACTTAATTTTGAATGATAAACAAATTGAAATTGTGCAATAGCATTGACTTTACATCCACTTTAAGCAACTTTCTAATTTACTCCTATTATCAATTTGTCTTCATTCTCTTGCTATCTTATATAAAAAGCAGGAATCTAAAGCTTTTGAGTCGGCCCATTTTTGGTTCAGAACCTGGGTTATACTTGCTTATTGGTGGTTAAATGTCAGCCACCAATAAGCAAGCACTATCCATGGGGCTGAACCTAAAATGGGCCGGCTCCTACATTTTAAATTCTGTTTTTTAAATAAAGATAGCAAGAGAAGAAAGAAAAATTGATAATAGAAGTAAATTAGAACGTTGCTTAAAATTGGCTGTTCAATCTGAATCATTAAAGAAAAAATTTGGGTTTAGTGTCCCTTTAAGGTCAGGTTACAAGTGGCTAACAGTTACGTGTGAGCGTTATTGGGTTTATAGTGGCTGTTTCACACATTGGAAGGAAGCGCTCATATTACAAGTTGAAAGTAAATGCGAATGTGTGAGCGCAATCGCGATTTACACTAAAATGATTACCGCAACTTCAGAGCTCTAGTTAACTTTTTCACAAAACAAAAAAAGTGTAATAAAACACATAAAAAATACATTGAAAAGTACAGTTACACACATAATAACACTATCCATTAAAATAAAAAATATTGCTCAAAGAAATGAGGTACTCTCAGGTGTTAGAAAAAAAGGCAGACAAGGGCTTTAACATAGAGATACATTGATACACATGTCTAAATATGTATGTGTGTGTATATATATATATAGTGACCATATTGCTGTTTTAAAAAGGGACACATGAAAAATACGTATGTCAGAGCTGTTTGAAGAAATGTTTTGGATAAGAACCCTGACATGTATTTTTCATATGTGTCTCTTTTTAAAGCGACAATATGGTCAGCCTATATATATATATATATATATATATATATATATATATATATATATATATATATATATATATATATATATATATATATATATGTGTGTGTGTGTGTGTGTGTACAAATGTATTTATATGTGTATTTATGTTTTTACAGACATATATACACATAGTAATACATATGTATACATATATAGACATATACACTGTGTGCAGAATTATTAGGCAAATGAGTATTTTGACCACATCATCCTCTTTATGCATGTTGTCTTACTCCAAGCTGTATAGGCTCGAAAGCCTGCTACCAATTAAGCATATTAGGTGATGTGCATCTCTGTAATGAGAAGGGGTGTGGTCTAATGACATCAACACCCTATATCAGGTGTGCATAATTATTAGGCAACTTCCTTTCCTTTGGCAAAATGGGTCAAAAGAAGGACTTGACAGGCTCAGAAAAGTCAAAAATAGTGAGATATCTTGCAGATGGATGCAGCACTCTTAAAATTGCAAAGCTTCTGAAGCGTGATCATCGAACAATCAAGCGTTTCATTCAAAATAGTCAACAGGGTCGCAAGAAGCGTGTGGAAAAACCAAGGCGCAAAATAACTGCCCATGAACTGAGAAAAGTCAAGCATGCAGCTGCCAAGATGCCACTTGCCACCAGTTTGGCCATATTTCAGAGCTGCAACATCACTGGAGTGCCCAAAAGCACAAGGTGTGCAATACTCAGAGACATGGCCAAGGTAAGAAAGGCTGAAAGACGACCACCACTGAACAAGACACACAAGCTGAAACGTCAAGACTGGGCCAAGAAATATCTCAAGACTGATTTTTCTAAGGTTTTATGGACTGATGAAATGAGAGTGAGTCTTGATGGGCCAGATGGATGGGCCCGTGGCTGGATTGGTAAAGGGCAGAGAGCTCCAGTCCGACTCAGACGCCAGCAAGGTGGAGGTGGAGTACTGGTTTGGGCTGGTATCATCAAAGATGAGCTTGTGGGGCCTTTTCGGGTTGAGGATGGAATCAAGCTCAACTCCCAGTCCTACTGCCAGTTTCTGGAAGACACCTTCTTCAAGCAGTGGTACAGCAAGAAGTCTGCATCCTTCAAGAAAAACATGATTTTCATGCAGGACAATGCTCCATCACACGCGTCCAAGTACTCTACAGCGTGGCTGGCAAGAAAGGGTATAAAAGAAGAAAATCTAATGACATGGCCTCCTTGTTCACCTGATCTGAACCCCATTGAGAACCTGTGGTCCATCATCAAATGTGAGATTTACAAGGAGGGAAAACAGTACACCTCTCTGAACAGTGTCTGGGAGGCTGTGGTTGCTGCTGCACGCAATGTTGATGGTGAACAGATCAAAACACTGACAGAATCCATGGATGGCAGGCTTTTGAGTGTCCTTGCAAAGAAAGGTGGCTATATTGGTCACTGATTTGTTTTTGTTTTGTTTTTGAATGTCAGAAATGTATATTTGTGAATGTTGAGATGTTTTATTGGTTTCACTGGTAAAAATAAATAATTGAAATGGGTATATATTTGTTTTTTGTTAAGTTGCCTAATAATTATGCACAGTAATAGTCACCTACACTCACAGATATCACCCTAAAATAGCTATAACTAAAAACAAACTAAAAACTACTTCCAAAACTATTCAGCTTTGATATTAATGAGTTTTTTGGGTTCATTGAGAACATGGTTGTTGTTCAATAATAAAATTAATCCTCAAAAATACAACTTGCCTAATAATTCTGCACTCCCTGTATATACAGAGAGAAATGCACTCACAGGAACGAACAACTGGCTCAATACCATTGTTAGCCTGTTCTATGGCAATTTACCACCTGGGTGCAGCTTTTTAGCCCAGTAATGCTTTTCACAGAGTAGAACTTTACTGTAGTATATCAGTCTGATCCCGCCTATTACGGTCAGTCCAGCGCCGAAATACCAGGCAATATATATATATGATCATATCTCCATGACATCATGTAAATAAAGTCAGGATTATGTATAAGTGTCATCTAGATCATATTGAATATATATTACTTCATCTTCAAATGGGCTGACTCTGACACACATCAAGTGCCAATCTTTTCCAATTCCATCCCTTTCAAATTAAATATTACATTTTATTGTAGGTTCATTGACGATTTGGTGATAATTTGGAAGTGTAATTTGGTAGAAATATCTGATTTTGTCACATACCTTTAAGGGACATTTTTTGAAAGATCCCCAAGACTTGCACTGTTGGAAAGGTTAGGCGATTACCTTTGCAACGGTGGGTCTTGGGGGTCTGTAGCTGCTTAGATACCTGAGATACAGGCTTCTAAAGAGCATGCCCCCTGCTCCTATACTTAACATTGTTAAGTATAAATAAAGTTGTGCAGTGACGTCATCACGTCATTGTGCGTGAAGTCACCTCACAAAACGTGATGCCCCGGCGATGCCTGTCACTCTACATGCACGATCGCCGGGGTAGGAGTGGGTGGGAGCCCTCAGATCTCCCTCAAGGTGGGAGAGTGCTAGTGACGGCTCTGAGCCGTCATTAGCACCAGGGTGGGAAACTCTGTGACGGCTCAGAGCCGTCATTAGCATTCAAAGGGTGCTAGAGAATACAATTTAAAAAAAGTTTCCAATTTACTTCTATTATCAAATTTGCTTCGTTCTCATGATATTTTTTGTTGAAGAGATACCTAGGTAGGTAGCGTGCATGTGCCTGAAGCACTACAAGACAGGAAATAGTGCTGCGATTTAGTGCTCCTGATAATGTATAACATTGTTGCAAACCTGCTGCCATATAGTGCGGCAGACACGTGCACACTTCTGAGCTTAAATCCCTGATTTTTAACAAAGGATATCAAGAAAACGAAAACAAATTGATAACAGAAGTAAATTGGAAAGTTGTTATAAATTGTGTGCTCTATCTGAATCATGGAAGAAAAAAATAGGTTTTATGTCCCTTTAATGACAACAACAAAAACATAAAATGTACTTACTCTGCGTCAGTAAATCAAGTAACCTTTCTTGATGTTACCATTGCCTTAGATCAGGTACATGAACAAATAATCACTGAAACTTACAGAAAGCCAACTTCAGGAAATACAATATTAGGAGCTGACTCTTAACCATCCAAAGCACCAAAAAAAAAAAGCCATCCCGAAAGGACAATATATGAGATTGAGGCGTAATTATACAGAATTAGCTACCTATCAAAAACAAGCAGACCATTTAAAGGGACAGTAAAGTCTAAATAAAACTTTCATGATTCAGATAGGGAATGCAATTTTAAACAACTTTCCAATTCACTTTTATCATCAAATTTGCTTTGTTCTCTTGGTATTCTTTGTTGAAAGCTAAACCTATGTAGGCTCATATGCTAATTTTGAAAACTTTGAAGGCCACCCCTTTTTTAATGCATCACAGCTAGAGGGCGTAAGTTCATGTTATACAGATAACATTGTGACCACGCCCGTGGATTTACAAGTGAGAGGGCACTGATTGGCTAAATGCAAGTCTGTCAAAAGAACTGAAATAAGGGGGCAGTCTGCAAAGGCTTAGATACAAGGTAATCACAGAGGTAAAAGTATATTAATATAACCGTTTTGGTTATGCAAAACAGGAGAATGGGTAATAAAGGGATTATCTATCTTTTTAAACAAAAAACAATTCTGGAGTAGACTGTCCCTTTAACTAGACGACTTGAAATAAGAGGATAATATGATGTGACAACTTTTGAGAAAACAAAATCTGAGGTGGAAGATATGGAAAGAAATGATTTATTAATTGATAAACCCATAAAATTGATGAAGAGGAATCCCTCCCTAACATTTGTAACAACATATAGTAAACAATGTAGTCACATTAGTAATGTAATTTTCAAGTATATCCCTAGAAAATCGCTCTGAGATATTTAATGTGCATAGCATTGTAATGTACATTATCTCCATTGTTAAACATATGTCTATACATATAAATCTATCTATGTCAATGTAAAATCCCTGCGTCTGCGCTTTTTTTTCTAACACCGAGATCTCGTATATTGGAGCCCTTATAACTTTTGTGCAATATTTTTTTTTAATAATTTTTATTACACAGTGTTAATATGAGTGTAACTGTACTTTGTAATGTATTTTTGAAGTGTTTGGTGAAACTTTTATGTTAACTACAGCTCTTTGAGTGCGGAAAGGATTGTTGCGTAAAAGGCGAATGCGCACGAGCAATTGTGATTTTTCAAGACGTGTAATACCTGCGCAATGGAAATTGAACACATCACGCGCAGAAAACTCATAACGTGCTTCTTGTAATCTTGCCCTTAGGCGAGCATGTTATATGTTGGTGTTATC
Source organism: Bombina bombina (assembly GCF_027579735.1). Classification (NCBI taxonomy): domain Eukaryota; kingdom Metazoa; phylum Chordata; class Amphibia; order Anura; family Bombinatoridae; genus Bombina; species Bombina bombina. The sequence goes on along the minus strand of NC_069501.1, from coordinate 1,148,603,856 downwards.
TATCATAAACTAAAGTCTAGCTTAGTTTTATTAATGCTCAAAATTGAGGACTCGGCTAACTGCTTTCTGCTATGCTCATCAGTATTAAAAACAAAACCAAATATTGTTATATTCTAATACAAATGGGCAAGCTAATCACTAATTGGACTGCATGCAAGTCCAATGTAATTTAAGACTAGGTGGACACTAGCTTACGATGTGATATTCTCATCAGTAGGTGGTTATATCACTCTGCTAGCTCTGTGCAGGGCACATTATGTAGCTAGTACCTAAATCTAAATATGTAAAGGTTAGAGGATAGAAGGGAAAGAGGTGACATGATAGAAACCTTCAAATATATGAAGGGACTTAATAAAATAGAAGCTGAAAGCATTTTTCACAAAAAAATAAATGTCAAAACAAGGGGTCACAATCTAAAGTTAGAGGGTAGCAGATTCAGGAGAAATTTAAGGAAGCATTTTTTTACAGAAAGGGTGGTGGATTCATGGAATGAACTTCCATTTGAGGTGGTAAACACAAAGACTGTAAAGGAATTTAAAAATGCCTGGGACATGCATAAGGCTATCCTAAGGAAAAAGTAACATGCAATATGGGTAGACTTGATGGGCCTTTTTGGTTCTTATCTACCGTCAAATTCTATGTTTCTATGTTACCTGTGAGGTTGGTACTTAGGTGGGATGTGCTGTGTATTACAATAGTATTATGTACTGTATATTAGGTTATATACCTCTGCTAGCTCTGTGCATATTGTGTAGATGGTACCTGTGAAGTTGGTACTTATGTTGATACAGATGGGTTACACCTAATATACAGTACATAATACTAGACTAATACACAGCACATCCCACCTAACACATACCGAACTTCCGAATTTATGAATTGAATCTGAACCAAAGACATCCGAATACATCCGAATTTATTCGAATCCCAATGAATCTGAAACAAATAAGAATTAGAATCGATTCGAAAACGAAATTCGAAAAAATCCGAATCGGTCCGAAAGGAACCGAAACAAATTTTTCCGCCGCGCACAAGTCTGCTTCCCAATACTGCTATTTTTAAGGTATACTTATCCTTATCCCTGTTTTATAAAATGGTCATCTAATACCTCATCGCCATCTTGATTACCTCCAAAGTAATTATGCTGTGCGCAAACAGTTGGTCTGTGTAGGGAAGCCCGCTATATAGAACAGGCAATAGCATCTGATGCAGTGAAGAATTACATTCTGGACTCGACTGTTTTACCCAGATTACTGGGGGGGGGGGTTGCTGAGGCTGTGTGTAGGGCCACCGCCTCAAACCTTAATGCACCGGTTCTCAGTCCTGGGGTCGTAACACAGTTAAAAGGACATCAGGTGAATCTTCATTATATATAGTCGCTATCTAAAAAGTTTGCAAGTGAGGATGCTATACTTTAAATCCAATATTCGGCGGATTATAAGATTCCCCGCAGAAGCGCAAGCAAATGCGACTGTCTAAGACTGCTGCCCAGAGAAGCCCCTATTAGATATATTTTAATATTCAGGTACTCTTGGAGGTTCGTGGAACATTGCTAGAAGCTTGCCCTTTCATTATTGTTTGCCCTGGTGCATCTGAGGTAAACATTCAGTGTATCACAGAAATCAGTGTTTCTCATTTCTACCATTAATCACCCCTAACAGGCCATATTCTAATTCACTACATGGGCAGGTCAGTTTCTCATTCACTGTGACTGACTCATATGTACTCAGGTAGAGACACCTTTAGAATCTGGTCACTAAGTGACATTTAAGGACTGTAGTGAAATATCACAAGGAAAAAATGTAATGATGAAATATGCCAGTTTAAAGGATTACTTTCTGTTATAATTTTTAAGTAAACAACTAACATATTAAAGTTAATAAACATTAATTAAAACCTACTGACCTATATTTTCTCCAAAACGAAGTTTCATAACGTTCTAAAAGTTATATCTTTTATTCGCCGATGATGTCACGTTATCCTGCCCACTATTTTCAGCACTGCGTGTTCAAAATACTTAAACCAATAACTTTGTGTTTAAAGCGCCATTTTGAAACCTAGGTATTGTAAGCGGATTGGTACAGAGCAAAGGATACCCATGGAGTGGGTTTGGAAAACAATTACATTTGCAGACAAGATTTCTGATATACGGTAGAGATATGTTAATGAATGCTATTGATAAAAAGCGTATTTTGGGTAGTTAGTTAGTAACAGGCATAGAAAATATTTACTTACAGTGGCCCTTTAATGACGTATGACACGAGGAATAGTAAAAACAAAGTTTTAGTAGTGCACATGTGAACACCATACAAAGCAAGTGCACATGCAACGTGGACATACATGTTCGCATCTAAATATTTAAATTACTTAACCCCTTAATGCTATTAGGACGTTTCATGCCGCCCTAACAGCGCTGGGCAGTATGGAACGTCCTACCTTATAAGGCATCCTGAAGCCTCCTCCTTTCAGACTGTGGGCATGCCTAGAAACGGAGGCAGTCCTCCATGACCCGATTCAGGCCTTGAAATCATGTGATTGCATTGACGATCACATGATTTCAATTGTAATTATGCAGCAAGTGTTACATTGGAACTTTGTTCCGATGTTAAATTTATTTTATTACCTATAAAATAGGAAATGTAAAGAACCATTAAACATGGCATTTCAGCAATGCATAAAATGTTTCATTATTGAAAATGAAACATCATTGCAATATACATTCATTATCTATATGCTTCCTTTTGCTGTAAAATACATCTGAAATGTGTACTTGTTCCAATTTCTCCCAGGGAGGCTTGGGTTAAAGGGATACTAAACCCAACATTTTTCTTTCATGATTCCGGTAGAGCATTATAATTTACTCCTATTATCAATTTTTCTTCGTTCTGCTGCTATCTTTATTTAAAAAGCAGGAATGTAAAGCTTAGGAGCTGGCCCATTTTAGGTTCAGAAACCTGGATAGCACTTGCTTATTGGTGGCTACATTTAACCATCATCTAACCACTGTCTAAATGTAGACAACACTCAGCAAGCATTACCCAGGTGCTGAACTTAAAATGGACCGGGTCCTAAGCTTACATTCTTGATTTTTCAAATAAAGATACCAAGAGAACGAAGAAAAATTGATAATAGGTGTAAATTAGAAACTTTCTTAAAATTGCATGTTCTATCTGAATCATGAAAGTTTAATTTTGACTAGACTTTTAGACACTCCCTCAATCCTGCAGGATTCTCGCCGTTATTGAGAAAACAATCCCCATAGAAGGTTGAATGGGGTTAAATGAACATTAAATACAGAAGAACTGCATAATCATCAAATGCATAATAAAATTACAATGCAATTGCATTTTTAAATGATTTTTTTCTAACTAATTTCAAAATGTATTTCAATTTGTTGCACCCATGTGAAAGCAATCAACCAATCACAGACATATATGTATAAACTGTGAACTTTTACACATGCTCACTTTTATACATGTGTGCATATAACAAGACTGTGCATAATTTAATAACCGAAGTAAATAAGAAAATCTTTTAAAATTGCATGTTCAATCTGAATCATGAAAGTTTATTTTTGACTTTAATTTCCCTTTAAAAACACATAGGGAAAATATCTTATACTATAGTGCAGTGATTTTCAACCTTTTTTTTGCTGTGGCACACTTTTTTTACATCAGATTGTACCCTAATACAGTATATATATATATATATATATATATATATATATATATATATATATACACTTCACAAATAGACAGGCACTCTCCGGTATTAAATCCAAAGTTTTTTCTTTTTATTGTGACGTTTCCAGGTATTTAGCCCCTTCCTCAGACAGAAAAATACATATGTATTTTTCTGTCTGAGGAAGGGGCTAAATACCCCGAAAGGCCGAAACGTCACAATAAAAAGAAAAAACTTTGGATTTAATACCGGAGAGTGCCTGTCTATTTTTGAAGTGTGGATACGAATGTTCAGGAGCACCCTGGATAATTGCCTTATTTTTTTTGGAGATTGCTGGTCTATAATTGAATGAAGTATATATATATATATATATATATATATATATATATACACACTGTACTGTGCTGTCATGCCATGCCTCCTACAAACTATACGTGACATATTGACATTCATTCACAAACAATCATGATGATTGTCTGTGAATGAATGTCAATATGTCATGGTTGTAAATTATGCCTGCACTGGGAAAAGTCCCCCCCCGCAAACTGGGAAAAGTGTTATATGCGGAGCACTATATATATAGATGAGCTGCCGCTGCGCAGTTACCCTTAGTCATCATCTCACTCAAAATAAAAAAACGCCCCAGAGTAAAAAACAAGCAAAATTTAAAAAATATATCACACTGTTGTCAGTCTGCCGCAGCACACCTGAGGATCTCTCACGGCACACTAGTGTGCCACGACACACTGGTTGAAAAACACTGCTATAGTGAGTCAAATTAAAGTACTAATATTAATATATTTATTACCACCTATATGGGCCAGTGGTCCAGCATTTGAAGTATTCTTTTAAAACACTGGCATCAGCCAGGGGTTAACCTTTTTACAATTACACCCCCTAAATGGATTGCTCAATATGTCCCCATTCAACCTTCTCCAGAATGTTGAAATCATCATCATCATCAGTCCTATTAGGTACCAGTATAACTTCAATAGCTTGGTTTTATTTCCTAATACATTTTTTTTATTATTTAGAGATCCAATCCCATACCCCCATCATTTGGTTTCTGTATCCCTGAGGTGGTTGGGTATCCCCGGTTAGGAACCCCTGTTCTAACCATTTATGAAGGCATCAAAAAACTGTAGGTAACTTTAACAGCCAAAAAAAGTTGAACTGTAGTTGATTTTACAATGGTTACAAAAATGTAAAAATGGATAGGATGTACCCCATGCAATAAATGTGTCACATTCAAACACATCTTAAGAACAAAACCCTTCATAAATATATTGTTTAAGACTTTATCGCAAGTCAGGGAGTGACATCCAAGTAGTAGGTACTAAAAATGTAAAATAATGTCCTAGATGCGGCAATCTGATCCAAGTATTATAAAAATGTAGCCAGCCTGGATAAATAAATGAAAAACAATTATGCCAGTAGGAATAAAGAAATACAATTTGCATGTTTAGGTTGGTATATTTATTCATTTGAGGTCTTTTATGTATCTGTTGTAAGTAATATTAAGTTTATCTATGGGTGATTTAACATGAACAATGTTATCTACTATCTATTTAGAAATGTGAAAGTTGCCATAATTTATATGCATTGGTTATTTTTGTTTGCCATTAAGAACATCTATAATCTATCTGCTAAAATGATTAAGGTTTACTGTCAATGGCAAATCACCCAGGTATCTCAATGACATGAAGGAGTATGAAAATCAGTTTGTCTGATAAAGAACTAATTAGAGATCATAATTAGAGTTTGAGAGCTGTTGTTTTAGTTTATATTAAAGGGACAGTAAGTAAAGACATGCATGCCTTATAAAGAGCATGCAATTTTAAACAACTTTACATATTACTTCCATTATCTAATTTGTTTTGTTCTCTTGGTATCCCTTGTTGAAAAGCATACATAGGCTCAGGAGAGTCAATGCTGCACATATGCACTTCTTGTCACTGGCTTACCACGTGTTCAGCTATCTCCCAGTAGTGCATCACTTCTCCTTCAAAAAAGGATGCCAAGAGAATAAAGCAAATTTGACAATAGAAGAAAATTAGAAAGTTGTTTAAAAATTGTATACTCCATCATGCAAGAAAATTGTGGGATTTCATGTCCTTTAAGGGTAGAAGCAGAAAGAAGATGGTTTATTAACAGCTCAATTCTAATACAGCTGCACCAGTCATTTTGAATAAGGTAGAATGGGAATGCAGTATCCCCCATCTATCAACACACACATTTCTCTTCATTTTCTCTCTTCTCTTTTACACGTGTTGTGTCTAAAACCACTGCTTCATTTCCTAAAAACCAAGATGCATGCTATCTTTGCAGAGCCATCACTTTGGCGCCCCCTAGCAGCAATGCTTTATAATGGCTGCCTTCTTTGCCTTAGAGTACAGCTGGCCCTGGGCATGGTCTTTAGTATTTTTGAAGATGCTCTTGCAACTGATATATATCAATGAATAATAGAAACAACACTACAAAAGTTTGCAAACTAAATATATTAAACTTTTTAATAAAAAATGAATTTAAAATATTTTTTAATTAGTAATTTATTTAATTTACATTCCAATAATTAATTTGATATACCTGAGAAATATGGACCTGCTTCTACAGATATAATATACTTAGCAATATCAGATGCCAGACACTAATCTAGGCTTAATGTCACAGCGGATACTGATTAGCTTTTTATAAGATCAAGGCCTTTTATTTGCTGTGTGCTAAAAAGTCTAATCCAGCGAGGCAGAGCGACTCCCTACTGTGAGCAGTGATATCCTTCCTCAGTCTTTGTGATCTGTAAAAAGTATTAGGATTTTTTTGTGTCTCTTTCAATGTATATACATACTCAGTTTGTTCTAATAACTGAGACTAGAAGTGTGTTCAACAGGTGTATATTTATGTAAATATTTTTGATGGTTTCATTTTTTGTTTTATTTAGTTTTTTAGATATAGAGGTATTGTTCTAAAATTGTTCTGTAGTTGGAGGTATTTTCTTTTTTTTATAAAAATCTATTTAACCCTTTGAGTGCTAAGCACTTTCCCACCTGGGTGCTAAGCTGTTTTAATTTTTTTTTGCTTGTTTATTTTTTTTATATTTTTTTTTAAACTTTTTAGTTTTTTCAGATCCCCAATACTTACAGTGTTGGAAAGGTTAGGCGATTACCTTATCAACGGTGGATCTGGGGGGTCTGTAGCTGCTTAGATGCCTGAGCACCATGCCCCCTGCTCCTATACTTAACATTGTGAATTTGAAATAAAGTTGCGCGGTGACGTCATCACGTCATTGCGCGTGACGTCACAGCGCATAACGTGAAGCTCCGGCGATGTCTGTCACTATGCAGGCCCGATCGCCGGGGTAGGAGCAGGTGGGAGCCCCCAGATCTCCCTCAAGGCGAGAGAGTGCAAGCGACGGCTCTGAGTCGTTGTTAGCGCCAGAGTGGGAAACTCTGCGATGGCTCAGAGCCGTCGTTAGCACTCAAGGGGACATTCTTTTCCTTGTTTCAGATTGTCAGCATATTTTTAAACAGGTTATGGCAGAAAAGCAAAAAATGGCATATAAGATGTCTCCTGAGAACATAGATAATTACATGTTTATGTTATTTTGACTTCATGGTTAGGACACAGTCTACAAAGTTGCAAAATGCCTGTGCAAGCATGGTGTCTCTATGACAGAACAAAAAAAAGCACCTTACTTTAGTTCTAAGGGCTCAGTTATCCCACAGATCCACTTTGAACCCATCAATAAATATAATAATTACCTGTGTAGTGGTACAAAGAAAAGAAAAAAACAGCCGCTTTTTTTTTTTAAGTTTATTTTTTCAAGGATTTTTTAAATTTGTTTTGTAGTTACATCAGAACCCTGAAACACAATGCTACACACTGCTTGTACTGCAGCATTTATCATCACCCTTGATGCCAGTCAGCTGGGTGGGTAGTCATGGAAAGCAGCAAACTGAATTTTAGAAAAAATATATATTAATAAAGGTAATTTTAAAATTACCAACCTATAGAGGGTATAGGACTGTTGTCCTATCCATCCACTTCCACCCATAAGCCGATCACCTCTTCTACATTGCGAGGGGGGTAGCGGTGACCAGCTTAGTTTTGCCGCATTAAATTAACCTGCTTGTCACAGAAGGGGATTTTTAAAGTGATCTATACTATGGGGTAGATTTATCTATAGCGAATCATTTATCTATAACGAATCATGTCCGCCCTGCATCGCTAAATGCCGACAACATATGCTGGTGAACTGTTTGGGCAATGCTGCCCCCTGCAGATTAGCGGTCAATCGGCCGCTGGCAGGGGTGTCAATCAACCTGATCGTATTTGATCGGGCAGATTGATGTCCGCAGCCTCAGAAGTAGCGGACGAGTTAAGGAAACTGAAAGCTCGCACAGAAACAGGTGCATTAGGCACCATTCGGGGCATGTTAAATCGGCCCCTATGTTTTTAATATGTAAAATTGCATGCACAGTATTATATTAGGTATTCTATCACTGTTTTCTTCTGTGTTTTTTTGTTTTAAATATCTAATATAGCATAGACTACAGGGTATTTTTTTCAGATGGGCGATGAGTTTTTACTTAATAAATGTTAAATTATTGCTTTTAAAAATGTATAATTACATTAAAGGGACAGTCTACACCAGAATTTTTATTGTTTTAAAAGATAGAAAATCCCTTTATTACCCATTTCCCAGTTTTGCATAACCAACACAGTTATAATAATATACTTTTAACCTCTGTGATTATCTTGTATCTAAGCCTCTGCAAACTGCCCATTTTTTCAGTTCTTTTGACAGACTTGCAGTCTAGCCAATCAGTGCCTGCTCCCAGATAACTTCTTGTGCACGAGCACAGTGTTATCTATATGAAATATATGAACTAACACCCTCTAGTGGTGAAAAACTGTTAAAATGCAATCTGAAAGAGGTGGGCTTCAAGGTCTAAGAAATTAGCATATGAACCTCCTAGGTTAAGCTTTCAATTAAGAATACCAAGAGAACAAAGCAAAATTGGTGATAAAAGTAAATTGGAAAATTGTTTAAAATTACATGCTCTATCTGAATCATGAAAGTTTATTTTGGCCTAGACTGTCCCTTTAAGCAACTGCATTTATTAATCTCTTTTCATGATAAAAAGTAGTACTTTTAACTTTACCATCACTTTAAAGGGACATAAAAGCCAAACATTTTCTTCATGATTCAGAAAGAACATACAATTTTAAAAGACTTTCCAATTTAATTCCATTAAAAATTTTGGGGTTTCATGTCTCTTTAAGTGCCTATAACACAGTGAACAGTTTGTGACCAATGTGACAATGCTCTCTTTCCATATAAATTATCTGCTATCAGCTAAATCAAAGGGACACAACTCCTTACAAATTCTTCTGGATCTCTGTACTGCTTTCGACACAGTTGACCATTCTCTCCCCATACCAATCCTAAATTAATTTGGCATCCGAGACACAGCTCTCTCCTGGATTGCCTCATATCTCTCAAACCGTGATGGTAAACTCTCCCCTTTTTAAAATCAGATCCAGAATATTAGTGATAGTTTAGATGGAGTTTAATTAATCAGTTATAATTAAGGTGAGCTAAAAAAAGCTTTTAATATAGATATGACGTTAAAATACCCCGCGCTCCACTGCCCACTTAAAAAGTCAATTTTTTCTGTGAGCTAATGGTTTGAATTGTTGTCCAATCAGCACTCTCCCCATATGACACTTTTGTTATAGCTAGAGTGCTGATTGGACAACAATTCAAACCGTTAGCTCACAGAGCAAAATACTTTTGAAGTGGGCAGCAGAGTGCAGGTATTTGAATTTTATATCTATATTAAAAAAGTAAGTTATAGCGCATGAATTAAACTCCATCTAAAATATCACTAACATTTCTGATCAAATTTAAAAAAAAGGAGAGTTTACCATCACTTTAACGACACATCCTCTGATCCTTTGTCTCTCAGTTGGATTACCTCAAGGTTCTGTCTTGGGTCCCTTGCTTTTCTCTCTATACATCCTCCCAAGGAAAACTTATATCCTCCTTTGGGTTCCAGTACCACTTATACGCTGATGATGATACCCAGATCTATCTTTCCTCTCCTTATATCTTTCCCTCTTTACCAAATTACCAACTGCTCCTTTGCAATTTCCTCTTGGATGTCCTCACACAACCTCCAACTCAATCTGTCTAAAACTGAGTTGCTTCTTATCCCCCGCCTCTGCGAGACATCCAACACCTGACATTTCTCTTACAGTTGGAGACTCTATTCTTAACACCTCACCCCAGGTCCGCTGTTTTTAGGTCATACTTGACTCTCAACTCACCTTCAGTCCTCATATACAAGAGCACACCTACGCTACATTTCAAGAATTCAACCTTTCCTTACTCAAGAAACTACAAAAGTAATAATTCATTCCTTCATTTTGTCACACATTGACTACTGCAATGTAGTTCTAAATGGCCATTCCAAACACCACCTTTCCTCCCTCCAATCTATAATAAATGCTTCAGATAGACTCATCTACCTAAGTCGCCAATCTACATCAGCTGCTCTGCTCTTCCAGTCTCTACATTGGCTCCCCAAACACTCCAGAATACAATTAAGTATTGACCCTAACCTATAAAGCACTCAACAGCCTTACTCCCAACAATATTTCCACTCTCATCTTTAAATACTCCCGACCAGTGCTCTTAGATCAACCTCAGACCTATGAATCTCTTCTCCTATTATCTCTACATCTCTCTCCCGCCTCCAAGACTTCTCACATGCTGCTCCTGTCCTCTGGAACTCTCTACCCTGCTCTAGCAGACTGTCTCCAACCTTGTATTGCTTCAGACACTCCTTGATAACATGCCTATTCAAAGAGGCTTACCATCTCTCCTGTTTTTTATCCTAACCAGAATAATTATTGAACTGCCTTGGACTCAGTTCTGCAACTACAATCCATGTGACAGGCTACCCCAAACCTTATGTCTCTGCACCCTCAACCACTAGACTATAATCTTTCTGGAGCAGGGCCCTCTTCCTCCTGCCACAAATCCTTGTCATTGTATAGCCCTATCTCTGTACCCAGCACTATGGAATTTCGCTGCGCTTTACAAATAGATGATGATAATAATAATAATAATAATAATAATAATGTGACCTATTGTTATACAGCCCAGCTCCTTCTGATGCTATATTTGTACTGATGAACTTTGCAAACATTTATTATGTTTATACACACTGAATCATTTAACTGGAGACTTTTAAATTATTAATGTTACAGCTATTTAAAGTATCATCACTTATGGTATCTGTATTTTATTGCTTCTGTTTTGCTTTGTGTAAATAGCTAGTATAAATATTTGTAATTGTTATTAAGTCTGGGACAAAGTGTCTTCATACATTTTGTTAGAAAAATAAAGTATAACAAAGGAAAAAATATTTGATGATATAAAGACTACGTATTTTTTAGTTTTATTATTTGTAATTTGAAATTAAACCATTATTTTCAAACAAGATATTTTTTTTGTTACGATACTGTAGGGACTGGTGTACTGTAGGGACTGAAAGCATTACATTTTGGAATTTGGTGCAGGGAAGACAACAAATATGGAAGAAAAAATAATATAAGGAAAGAGAATTATCAATTATAAACGTTATGTAGGTTACACAATGATAGGAAAATCTATGTGTATGAATAAATAGTTGGTGGAACTCTTGGTTGAGTGAGATATCACTAGAGATATGAGCAAACTTAAAAAATTCAATTCATTTATATAATATTGTGGCAATGCTAACATATAAAGTACTGTACCATGGTTGAATTTTATATATATCTACATTAACCCCATCTATTGTACTTTTTTCCCTGTGTAAATAACCACATACCAGGGCCAGCTCTATAATTGGACCAGATGGGATGAGTGCTCCTGTAAAAGGTAATTCAGCCCATCACTCTGGGCTGAGTTATTGTGAAGCCTACCTTGTTCCTGAAGCTAAGCATACTTACCTAATATGTGTATGCTCTCATTGTTCCTGAAGCTAAGCATACTTACCTAATATGTGTATGCTCTCATTGTTCCTGAAGCTAGCATACTTTCCTGATTCCTGTGTATGCTTTCTTTGTTCCTGAGGTTAAGCATGCTTATCTTGAACCTATGGATGCTCACTGTGTTCCTGAAGCTGAGACATACTTACCTAGTACCTGTGTATGCTTCCTGCTGTTCCTACCTGGTATTCTCAACAACTGTACCAGCTGACTATCCTGTGTCAGCTAAACCAGTGACAGCTCTCCTCAAACCAGCTGTGCATGCTGTACTTACCTGGTATCCCTTGACAGTCTCACCAACAGTACCCACTGGGTTTCCTGTGCCTGCTGGGTATCCTGTGTCAGCTATACCAGTGACAGCTTTCTTCAAGCCAGCTGTGTCTCCTGTACCTATCTGGTATCCTGTGACAGTCTCTCCAACAGTACCCACTTGGATTCCTGTACCTGCAGAGTATCCTGTGTCAGCTAAACCAGTGACAACTTTCCTCAAACCAACTGTGCCGGCTGTACCTACCTGGTATTCTGTGACAATATCACCAACAGTACTAGCTGGGTTTCCTGTGCCTGCTGAGTATCCTGTGTCAGCTAAACCAGTGACAACTTTCCTAAAACCAGCTGTGCCAGCTGTGCCTACCTGGTATCCTGTGACAGTCTCACCAACAGTACCCGCTGGGTTTCCTTTGCCTGCTGAGTATCCTAACAGCTTTCCTCAAACCAGCTATGCTTGTTGTACCTACTTGGTATCTTGGTATCCTGTGACAGTCTCACCATCTGTTCCCACTGGGTGTACTGCACAAATACTAAGGTATTCTGAAATTGAACAGGACTCTAGTGTTTAGCATTGGGCCTATGTTCATACTTGCTGTTTCTGTGTTATTTAGTTTAACTATCAATTGTCCTTTTGCTTATTATTCAGTAAAGCTTTTTAAAAAAAACAGTTTTGCTTTTCTGTGTATCTAATCCTGCATTCTGATTTCCACTCACCCTAACCTCCTCACCGAATAACTCAGCCATAAACATGGTGGAACTCACAGAATAGTTGATGCTTTAAGTTACTACATTTAGTTGCTGCTTTAATCTGTATGTGCTTTACAAGAAAATCAGAACAGATTGGAACAGCAACTCCAAAGACCACCACAGGGTCCTACCCCTTTGGCACCAGTACCCAATCCACCTGTATCAGAGTCTGCTGTCAATATTCTGCCTAAACCTCAAGTTGTCTTACCTGAAAAATATAATGGGGATTGGTCCCATTTTTGGACTTTTATCACCTCCTGTCAGATTATGTTTTCCTTGCAACCCAGAATTTACTACTCAGACTTTATACAAGTTCAAACTATTATTTAATTTCCTTATGGCGAATCACAGTTATGGGTTTATCAACTCCCTGTCACTTACAGCCCTATTCTTAAGTCTTGGGATCAATTCTTGCAAAGCCTAGAGTTGCAATAGGAAGACCCCTACAAGACCTCCACTGCTCAAGCCAAGATAATTGCCCTTAAACAGGGTAGAAGAGCTGTGGAAGAATATATGAGATTTGTCACCTTGCCATGTTATCCTCCTGTAATGAAGCTGCCCTCCTGGATCAATTCAGATGAATTGGCACAAGGGGGAGTCCCTAAAACACTAGACAGTCTTATTTCTCTGTCAACTTAGATTGAAAAGACCGCTGCTTATAGCTCTCCTCACAGGCAAAGTGTTCGTCCTCTGCTTCCACCTTCACCTGCTGGCACCACTGAGGAACCCCTACAAATAGGAGTTGTCTGGGTCCCCTCTCTTATGCTCAAAAGCAAGGAAGATGGTCACTTAATCTCTGTTTGTACAGGACATATAGCCCAATGTGCACCAAGCCCAAGACTCCTAGGGTTAAGCTGCCTTTTCCCTTCATTTCAGTTAAAATTGCCTATACATTCAAAACCTCATTTGTCTCTACCTCTCTCGTTGCGTTGAAATAGGAACTCTGTAAGTCTACCTGACATGAATGATTCTGGGACCAGCAGATGTTTCCTGGATGCTCAATTAGCCCAAAGACTTCAGATCCCCAGTCTCACTAAAGAAAAGCCAATTCATATTAATCTCATAGATGGATAATGGTTAAAATATGGCCCAATCACAAAAGCGACTATTTCCTTGTTGGTGACAACAGGGCCTGGGTATCAAGAGACTGTGATTTTTGATTAGTGATTGGTCTCCCTGGTTATGTAGGCAAGTTTATCAAGTGGGAAACTGGAACTGTTCACTTTATTTCCCAGTTTTGTCTTCACCACTGTCTAAAGTCCGACATTAATGCCACCCTGCAACCTGAGACTCCAGTTAAACCTCTTGTTCAAATACCAGAGATGTATCAAGATTTTCGGGATGTCTTTGAAAAGAATGGAGCTGACACTCTCCCTCCTCATAAAGAATACCATTGCACTATTGATCTCCTTCCTGTGTCTCCAACTCTCTTTGGCCGTATCTATCCACTTTCAGAACCTGAATTAAAAGTGTTAGAAGAATATAATGAAAAACTTTTACAAAAAAGGTTTATTAAACAATCCAAGTCACTTGCTGGAGCTGATATATTCTTTATTATAAAAAAAGATAGAGGACTTCGTCCTTGCATAGATTACAGGGACCTTAATGTCATCACTGTACAGAATAAATACCCACGACCACTTATTCCAGAACTGATGGTTTCACTCATATCAGCAGTCATCTTCAGTAAAATTGATTTAAGAGGTGCCTACAATCTTGTGAGAGTATGCAAAAGGGATCAGTGGAAAACTGCCTTTTGTTCCCGTTATGGGCACTATGAGTATACTGTGATGCCTTTTGGTCTGTGCAACTTCTCTGCTACCTTTTAGAGATTTGTAAATTAATTTTTTCGGGATATCCTGGATATTTTTGTAGTAACTTACTTAGATGACATTCTCATTTACTCCTCTTCTGTATAACAACACTATCATCATGTAAGGACTGTGCTATCTTGCTTATGAGCCAATCGTTTACATGCTAAACTGGAGAAATGTAAGCTATTCAATGCTTTGTGGGGTTCACAAATTTTTACAGAAAATTTATAAGAAACATTTCCCGTATTTCCAACCTAATACAGCCCTCACTGAGAAGACAACCACATTTCTCTGGTCTGATAAAGCGCAACAAGTCTTTGATAACCTAAAGCAACTTTTCACCTCCTCACCGATCTGGATTTTACCTAAACCAAGAAAGGCTTTTCTACTTTGAAGTTGATGCTTCTGAGACTTGGACAATTGGAGCAGTATTATCTCAAAGAGCAGGTGACAAAGATTACCTCCAACCTGTAGCCTTTTTGTCTCGTGTTCTCTTCACAGAAGAAAGAAACTACAATGTTGGGGACAGAGAACTACTCACCATAAAAAGAGCTTTTGAGGAGTAGAGACATTTACTTAAGGGGGCTGATAATCCCATATAGGGGAGGTTAAGAGAAAAGAATTAGACTCTACTACTATCCTCCAACCAGGACATTTTCTTGCTAACAAAGCTTGCTTATGGGACACTATCCATCAAAAGACTCCAAATTCAGACAACGCCTCCAGTTCCACTGCAAATATTCAGCATCCGGAGTTCCAGATTCAGGACAACAAGGTTGTAGTGCCATCCTCAGTAGTTCCTGAGGTCCTTCTTTTTTTTCTATGACACCTATCTAGGAGGACATGGGAAATCCATAAGGTCAACAATTCTGGTGGCTTGGCATGCAAAAAGATATTAAAACTTATGTGCAGTCTTGTCCTGTGTGTGTTGTTAACAAAGACTCTTAGCAACCCCCTTTACATTTGTTACAACCACTATCTGTGCCAAGCAGACTGTGGACTGAGATAGCCATGTACTTTATTGTCGACTTACCTCCAGCTCAAGGCTATATTTCAATTTTTGTGGTAGTGGATCACTTTTCTTAAATGGCCCATTTTGTTGCCACAAAGGGGGTACCTGATGCTGATCATACAGCTACTATTTTCCTACTACATGGCTTACCAGAGACCATAGTGTCTGATAGGGGACCTCAATTCACATACAAATTTTGGACAGTTTTTTTGCAAGGGCCTGCACACACAAGCTTTATCCACTGCTTTTCATCCCCAATTGGATGGACAAACTGAGTGCACAAACCAAACATTGGAACAATGCCTCAGATGTTATACTACCACTTTACAAGATGACTTGCTTATAGCAATCAAGTTCATAGATCTACATCCATGTCTCCTTTCATGTGTACCTACTGTTTTCATCCAACTATGTTGAGTGGCTTGCCTCTTAGATGTTCAGTTACTGCTGCTGATCAATGCCCACAGGAGGCTCACAGTACTTTCTCGATGATTAAGTAACTATTTTGTAGGCTCAACAACAATATAAATATTTTGCTGACAAGAAAATACATCCTACTCCTATCAACCTGGAGATGAGGTTTATATTTCCACCGCTGATCTTTTACTAACTCTTCCTTCAAGGAAATTAGGCCCCAGTTTCATTGTACCTTTCACTATAGAAAAAAAATCTCCAGTTGCAATTCATCTTAGAGTGTCACAATCCTATCGTATCTACCTAGTATTTCACGTCTCCTTTCTCAAACCTGCAGTTCCAGACCCCTTTCCATCTTGTAAGCCACCTACTTCAGGGCCTGTCATGGTAGTTGGATCCGAAGAATATGAGGTTGAAGAAATTGTAAATTCCAGATTTCGCAGAGGGAGTTGGAATACCATATCAATTGGAAGGGATATGGTCCTGATGAGAGAAGTTGGGTACCAGTATCTGAAGTGCATGCTCTTGCACGTATTAGAGACTTTAAAAAGAAACATCCCAGGCATCCTGTTTTCAGTTGTCCCCGGAGGTTATGCCTAAGGAGGGGTCATTGTCAGTTTTCTGGTCTCAGCGAATGCCGAAATTAGTTTCTCCAGTCTCGGCATCCGATGTTGAGGAACACTGAGTCTCAACTCCAGCAGCAACTTCTTATTCTACCTAGGCACGTGGCCGCATGCTCCCTAAATTAATATGGACTAAATCCTAATTATCGGAACTCCTCCCACCTGGAGGCTATTGGAGTGGGAGTTCCTATAAAAGGTCAATTAGCCTATCATGCTGGGCTGAGTTATTGTGAAGCCTACCTTGTTCCTGAAGCTAAGCATACTTACCCGATACCTGTGTATGCTCTCCTTGTTCCTGAAGTTAGCATACTTTCCTGATTTCTGTTTATGCTCTTTCTGTTCCTGAAGTTAAGCATACTTACCTTGAACCTATGTTTGCTCACTGTGGTCCTGAAGCTGACGCATACTTACCTAGTACCTGTGTATGCTCACCTGCTTCCTGCTGCACCCACCTGGTTTTCCGTGACAGTCTCACCAACAGTACCTGCTAGGTATCCTGCGCCTGTATCCCGTGTCAGCTAAACAGAAATGTACACTTGTCCACAGCACCAAGTATAAATTCTCCTTTATTGGGTTACAGATGGTAAAAACACAGCAATATTTCTGGTATCACACTTAGACAGGCTTCATTAAGGGTGATACACAAAACTTTTCTGTGTTTTTACCATCTGTAACCCAATAATGGAGAATTTATAAGGTGCTGTGGACAAGTGTACATTTCTGTTGTGAGTGAGGGTTTTGACAGAGCCTTAGTTTTCACTTGCAAATGGGACTCATATCGTACACTGCTGAGTTTCCTGTGTCTGCTATACCAGTGACAGCATTCTTCAAACCAGCTGTGCCTGCTGTACCTACCTGGTATCCTGCGACATTTTTACCAACAGTACCCGCTGAATATCCTGTACCCACTGAATATCCTGTGTGTGCTATATCAGTGACAGCCTTCCTCAAACCAGCTTTTTTTGTTGTACCTACTTGGTATCCTGGGACAGTCTCACCATCTGTTCCCACTGGGTGTATTGCGAAATTCAAGCAGTTAGTTACTGCTACCTACTAAGGTATTCTGAAATTAAACAGGATTCTAGTGTTCAGCCTTTGATCTATGTTTATGTAACGGGGTTTGGCCTAGGCCCACAATTACCCCTGTGGGTCTTTATCCCAGATACCTCCATGTGCTCTGCAGGCTGATCCTGAGTCTCCGCTACCTGGGAGTTGGGGTACATGACTGTGGCAGTGCCTCCACCTGACTGGGCATCCAGGGCAAGAATGGGTTTCCCAGACAGGAACATAATAAATAACTACAACACACACAGTAATGACAGTAAAACAGTATGAACATGTATTAAAGGATTATGGCAAATAAAAAATAAGGCAAGAAATACAGTGGCTAACTAACACACCAACTCTCTCTAACCAGGCCCAGCACCCTCCCAAACCACCTGCGAACCCACCCTCAGGCTTCACCCTAATGGCTGATGGGTACCAGTTGGTGCACAGAAATGTTGGGGCCCTTTAAGGTAATCAACATGCATTTAAACAGTTACAGCTCATAGGAAACTGCAATCCACAGTAAGAGCTGTTTATAAGTTTATGTGATGGACAGAATGCCCTGTCAGTATGACAAGGAGAGAGGATACTTCTTGTTACCACTAAACAGGATTCATCTGCACAGGCTGACAGAAAACTCCAAGGTCTGCGAGTCATTTACTTTGTCTGCATTCTTCTCCACAGCTCTCTCACAGGGCCAGACTGCAGCTGGCAGCATACACTAAATCAGCAGAGGAATGCTGTTACTTTACAAGATGAAGTCTGCAGCTCTCTCACAGCCAGGCCTCACACACACACCTTCACTGCTCTGACATGTCTGCTTCCTCCTGTGTCTTACACTCTTCTTTCAGTTTCACTTGATCACATGACCAACCAGTCTACTAGTTGCCTAGGCAACTTCTCCTGCAGATTGTATACAGGTGCAAAAGTTCACAGGAAAATGTTCAACAGGAAGGGCTACATTCTCCCCCTCGTAAAATCCTTGCCTTCCACTGGCAATGTTCCACCAAGAGGTAAATTGAAAAAACAAAACATATAAATAATAATAAATGCACTAACAGTCCTATAAACAAATGTTAACTATCTTACAGTTTATTCTAGTACAGAGGGGTTCCAACATTCATAATGTCCGCAACCGCATACAGAAAATCAACCATTTTAGACTGTACCTGGGGCATATGTACATAACTGGGTTCTCCGACTTGATCGTAAGTAAGAACCCTGGGAGGCTGTCGTATTCTAGTACCCAGTCTCTGTTCTCTCTGAGGAAGTCCAGAATGTGCCTGGGAATCTTCAGCTCTGGCCACTTGGGTGGGGAGGTCACCAGATGCTTGAGACCCTGGCTCTCCCATGATACAAGAGTCTCTTTTTGGGGTCCCAGGCACAAAGTTGGAGCTGTTGGGATTCAATGTAGAGGAGGCTAAGGGAGGAGAGGAAGGAAAGTGCTGTGTTTCCTCAGCAGGAGGAGACCACCATTGATCATCAGCACTTAGAGCTTCTGGAGTTTCTACTGCCTCATTTTCAGGACTCTCCGTTGTGCTTTTCTCCCATTCACTACTACTCCCTTCCTCTTCATCGATATAGGCTATTGGTAGTAGATGGTTCCTATGCCAAGCTTTGATCCGGCCTTCTGGGCCTTTTATATTATACACTGGCAGCCCCTTTAGCTTAGACACAACTTCAAATAGGGTATCCTTCCATCTGTCTGCTAATTTGTGTTTCCCAGGTACCCCTAGATTCTGGAGGAGAACCTTATCTCCCGCTTGGACTTCCCGATGCTTCACTTTGGTATTGTATCTTCTTTTGTTGCGTTCCTCCATTTTTGCCGCAGCTTGAGTGGCCAACTCGTAGGCACTGTGAAGGTTTTGTCTGAGGGTCCTCACATACTGGAAGTGAGAGTCTGACTTTGTCCCATCTGGGGACACCCCCAATCGGACATCTATCGGTAGTCTGGCTTCCCTTCCAAACATTAGGAAATAGGGTGAGAATCCTGTAGACTCATGCCTTGTGCAATTATATGCGTGGACCATGGCTTCTACATGCTTACTCCAGGACCACTTCTCGACTTGTTTCAGAGTCCCGAGCATGTCTAGGAGTGTCCTATTAAAACGCTCAGGCTGGGCATCACCCTCAGGGTGGTAGGGTGTTGTTCTGGACTTGTGAACCTGCAACATATCCAACAGTTCTTTGATCAGCTTACTCTCAAAGTCTCTACCTTGATCAGAATGTATTCGATTGGGCAGACTGTAGTGCATAAAATATTTCTGCCAGAGGACCTTGGCTACGGTCACAGCCTTCTGGTCTTTAGTGGGAAAAGCCTGAGCGTATCTGGTGAAATGGTCTGTTACTACCAGAACATTCCCAATTCCGGTAGTATCATTCTCAATACATAGAAAGTCCATGCACACAAGATCCAGGGGTCCTGTACTTCTCAGGTGGCCCATAGGGGCAGCTCTCACAGGCAGAGTCTTTCTCTGAATACATCTTCTGCAGGTCTTCACATAATGTTCAACATGTTCTCTCATGCGAGGCCAATAGAACCGGTCTTGTACCAGGCCATAGGTCTTGTCTACCCCAAGATGCCCATGTTGATCATGGAGGGCTCTTAGGACCATTCCCCGATATCTATGAGGTAACACTAGCTGCTTTCGACCAGGGTGGTCATGGTATTTTATAATTCTATAAAGGATTCCATCTTCTAGATATAGTTAACTCCATTCTCTCCGGTACAAATCTCTTTGTCCAATGGGAAGGGAGCTCAGTAATTTAGGGTTCTTGGCTCTCATTGCCTTGAGGACTGTCCCTATATACCAGTCCTGTGACTGGGCTTTCTTCTTGTCTTCATTGGTTATGTGAGACCACTGTTGGAGCATTGCTGGAGCACAGAATACCTCTGGTATGGCTTCTGGGGAGTGACATATGGAGTCTATTCCTCTGAGTTCAGAGAACTCATCCTGCCTCTCAGACACTACATATGTTTGGCACAGGGCTCCTACCCCAGGCACAGGGATTTCTTCCCATTCCTCCTTTTCTTCATGAGGAGGAAGTCCAGGTCTGCGGGACAGAGCATCCGCACTGACATTCTTAGGGCCTGGCTTGTATTTAAGGCTGAAACTATAGTTCGACAATGCTGCCAGCCACCTATGCCCTGTGGCATCCTGCTTTGCTGTTGTTTGAATATAAGTAAGCGGATTGTTATCCGTCCTTACCTCGAATGTTGCTCCATAAAAATAGTCATGTAGCTTGTCCACAATTGCCCACTTGAGCGCCAAGAATTCTAGCTTATGGACTGGATAGTTTTTCTCTGCACCAGTTAGACTTCTACTTATGTAGGCCACTGGTCTTAACCCTTCTGGGTAGCTCTGATGCAATACGGCCCCTAGGCCTTCCATACTGGCATCAACATGGAGCACATATGGTTTCTCAGGATCTGAATATGCCAATACAGGAGCTTCTGTGAGTCTTTTCTTCAAGATTAAGAAGGCTTCTTCGCATCTTGAGGTCCATTTCTTTCCGAAGGAGTCTTTAGGACTTGGCGCCTTAACACCCTCTATAGCAGAGGTAGTCTTTAACAGGTTGTGTAGCTCTCGAGCAATCTTTGAATAGTCTTTCACAAACCTCCGGTAGTAACCGCAGAATCCAAGAAATGAGCGCAGCTCACTGATGTTATCTGGCCTGGGCCAGTTCATCACCGCTTCAATTTTGGTCGGGTCAGTTGTCACACCTTGTGCGGAAACAATGTGACCTACATATGTAACAGAGTTCTGGGCAAACCGACATTTGTCTATTGATAATTTCAGACCCTCTGCTTGGAGTCGATCCAACACCTTCAGCAATCGCTGTTCGTGCTCTTCTGGTGTCCTTCCAAACACTATGAGGTCATCAAGATAGACTAGGCACTCTTTGGAATTCATATCCCCCACAGTCTTCTCCATCAGCCTTTGAAAGGTGGCGGGAGCTCCAGTGACCCCTTGGGGCATCCTGGTAAACTCATAGAATCCCAAGGGACAGATGAAAGCTGTCTTTTCCTGATCCTCCTTCTTCATGGGTACCTGATAATACCCAGACCTCAAGTCCAGAATGCTGAACCACTGGCTTCCAGAAAGGGCATCTAGCAGATCTTCTATCCGTGGCAGAGTATATTGATCTGGCACAGTCCTTTTGTTTAAAGTCCGATAGTCTATGCAGAGCCGGACTGTGCCATTCTTTTTCCTAACTACCACTATGGGTGAGGCATATGGACTTCTGGACTCTCTAATAATGCCAGATTCTTCCATCTGTTTGAGTATATCCCGGACATCTTCCACATCTCGAGGGGGTATTCTCCTTGATCTTTCTCTGAAAGGAGCTGGGTCAGAAAGTCTGATAGCATGTGTGGCACTCTTTGCACATCCCACATCCATTTCTTTCCTGGAGAAGACTTTCTCTCGAGTAGCCAATTTGGATCAGAGGCTATCTCTCCACTTTTGTGGTAGAGGAGAATCTTCCAGTTCAAAAACTATAGGTCCTTCATGATCACCTCCCTGTTCTGCCTTTACAGACATTACTGAAGAGACTTGGTCCAACAAGTGAATCACACCAATCTTCTGGTGACGATCAATTCTGATCTCTGTGGGTGTTGTTTCTTATCATTATCGGAAAATCTTTACACCAGTGATTCCGCCAGTCTTTCACCTCAGGTATGAGAGTCCACCCCTTTTTTGCATCCTCCTCAGGCAAGGACTCAATGAGGTATTGCCTGGTTCCTCCTGATATTTCATGGTGCATAGATGCTATGGCTCGTAGAGTCTTAGTCTCTCCAGGCCTTACAAATAAAGGTTCTTTCCCCGAGTAGTGGCATGATCCTGGTCTAGCTTGTAGGGCTAGTCGATGGCACTCTTTCCCTAGAACAGGGCTGACTTCCATCAGTCTGGTTAGAGATACATCTCCCACTTCAGTTAGGTAGGCCCTGAACATGTCCTGCACCATTCTTGCGTTGGTACCCAAAATTATTGGGGCGCACATTGTTTTCTTCATGGAGCATACAAGAGCTTCTAATTCCATAGGGCAGATCATTCCTGTGTTTAACTGTGGGATGGTTATTGTCACTCTTATACATCCCTCTACAGGCTGGGCCTGAGATCCCACTCCCCACAACTGCAACTCTCCTGCTGGCTCCAGGGGAATATGTTTTAGATGATGGTCATAGAAGTCTCGATTAATGATGGTGACCTGGGATCCAGTATCTAACAAGGCCGAGGCATGAATATCTTCTATTTGTAACTGTATCAGAGATTTGGGCCCAATCTTGGCCCCCACAGATAACATGGGTGTGTTTTTTTTTTCCTCTTTTCCTGAAAGGACTGGTAACTTGAGCCTCCTCCAGCTCAATAGCTAGCACTTCCACTCCTGTATCTGATGAATTAGTGGGACACTCCCGCTTGAAATGCCCTGATTTTCCACATTTAAAACAGTTCCCTCGGGGGGACTGTTCCTCTGGGAATAACCTTCCTGTGGTCTCCCTGCGGTGCTGCCTCCTGGTAGGAGAATAATCTGTTCTTCTTGGCAATGACTTAGACAATAATTCTAATTCAGCTACCTTTTTTTTAAGGACAGTTCCATATCCTCTTTCTCTGCAGCTTTAGAAGAATTTCCTTTTTGTGGAGGAGATGGGGACATTTGGTTCTCCAGTACTTTTGCTTTTCGGATCAGTGTGGAATAGGACAAGACTTGATCATCCAACTTAACTCTTAACATGATCATGACTGGATCATTGCTAAGGCCTCCCTTCTGAATTTGTTTGGATAGTCGAGCATCCAACTCAGATGCAGTGACTGCTCCATTATGAAACAGTTTTCCCAGTGACAATTGAAATCGATTGATATAGTCTGAAGCTTTCTCATGTTCCTTCTGTTTAGTGGCTAGGAACTTGATTAATAGATCATCAGAGTCCTCTGATTTTCCATACGCATCCTGCAAAACTTTCAGGTAATCTTGTGCAGTAGCTTGTTCATTCACTCCCCTAAACAGCCTTATCATATTCGTAGCTGGGAAACGAAGACTCTCCATTATCCATTGTTTTTTTATGTTATCCGTACAAGACCATTCTTCCAATAATTGTACAGCATTATCCTTCCAGGCCCCCTCCTGTTTATGGGTTGGTGGGAGGCCTGCCACGTCTATGGAGATGGCAATCCCTTCAAGGAACATTTTGTATACTATGGAAGGTACATTGACGACTTGTTGGCGGTGTGGAATGGAGATGAAACATCCATACAAAACTTCATTGGGAATATTAATTCCAATGATATGAATTTAAAATTTACAGCTGAGTATAACAAGACCACCATCAAATTTTTGGATTTGGAGTTGGTGGTGGATCCAGAAGTGAATGTAATAAATACTACAGTATATAGGAAACCCACAGGTGGCAATACAATTTTAAATTATAAATCGTGTCACCCTGGACACGTCAAGAAGGCAATTCCAAAAGGTCAGTTCCTGAGAACTAGACGAATATGTTCTAATGAACAAAACTATGATACTCAATGCAAAATCTTGGAAAATAGATTATTAGAAAGAGGGTATCCAGAGTCACTATTAAAAAGAACAAAAGAGGAGGTAGACAGAATACCTAGGGAAAATCTTTTAAAATACAAAAACCAGTATGGAGACAAATATAAAAAGGAAAAAACCACAAAAAATAAAATTGTCTTTAGCACCCCCTACAGTCTGGAGTTTAATAAAATTTGCAGCATTATAAAGGAAAGTTTACCTATTTTAGCTGTAGACTCAGGTTTAGAAGAGATCACAAGAGAAGGTTGCAAATTTGTTTTAAGAAAGGGTCTTACTATTGGAAATATGGTAGCCCCGTCTGATTTACCCCTTGTACATAAGAAAACATGGTTACCTAATAGATTAGGATTTTTTAAATGCAAAGCACAGAGATGCAAAACATGCGACTATGTAAAAGAGGGAACAAAATTTAAATCTACAGTAACAGGTCGTGAATATGACATCAAATTTAATCTAAATTGAAAATCAACACATGTCATATATCTCTTGACCTGTAGGGGGTGCCAGATCCAATACGCTGGTAGAACAAAACGTTGTGTCAAAGATAGGGCTCTAGAACATATAAGAGACATTGAGGACCCAGATAGGGATACACCTGTCTCAAGACACTTTAAAAATATGCATCAGGGGGATGCCTCATTGCTTTGCATACAGGCAATTGATTACGTAATGAAACATAAAAGATTGGGAGATAGGGAATATAGACTCAATTTCAGAGAAGCCAAATGGATTTTTGAGTTAAAAACCAGTCACCCTAATGGTATCAATAAGGAGAGCGATGTTAATTTATTTATTTAATAATCTAAGTAATAAACCATCAACAAGGTATATCTGTAGAAAATATAAAGAGTTTTTTCATCACACAAATTTTGAAACATAAAATATAAATTTACACAGAGTTCCTTAGTCTTTCCAGTGTTAACTATGAATATGTATATGATCTTAGTAACTGACTTTGTTTTTCATCTGATTTTGTGTACCATCAATTAAATTAGAAAGGAAAGGGTTAACTGCAAATTTGGTTTTAATTGAGACAGGCCTCTTTAAATAGAGGCAAATTGTACAGCTGACAGACAGCAGTGAACAAGCGTGTGGACACACGCGAAACATGTCTGCAGTCAGTCACGCTGTAGCCTTTTTTCCTGTTTAATGGAGCCTTGTCTCCAACTTTGTTTTTATACACTCCAATAAAGATCCTGTTTTTAAGTTTACTGACCGGTGTGTGTTCTCCCTTTATGGATGTCCCTGGACCAAGAGGTTGGTGAAGATTTGTGAAGTCTGCTTTCTGTTAGCCAGGTTCCATTGTTTTGCATACACTCCCCTAAACAGCCTTATCATATTCGTAGCTGGGAAACGAAGACTCTCCATTATCCGTTGTTTTTTTATGTTATCCGTACAAGACCATTCTTCCAATAATTGTACAGCATTATCCTTCCAGGCCTTAAAAGGTTCCTCCCCGGCAGGAACAGGCTGATTCCCAGAAAACACTTTCAGCTTACGGTAACTGTGGGTATGGGTAGCTGTTACTATGGCTTCTGAGAGTTTTTGCAGTATTTCAGATATGTTACTCTCTCCTGAACTTGTGGCTCTCAATAGGGAATCGCCTGGTTTTGGGGATGTTGGAGATGAGGGAACCACTAGATCTTGGGTCTTAGGGGCAGTTGTCCCTTGCACACTGGAAAAGTAGACATTTCGTTTGGGGATGGCCCCAGTCTCTACAGGGGTAACCGGTAATCTCCTGGCGGGTTTCTCTGACAAAGGGGACAGAATCTGGGAATAACTTGATACATTAAAGTCTCTTTGGCCTATACTGGAGGGTTGCTGCAGTGTAACCCCTTCCTCCTTATCAGGGAGAGCGTACACTAAGCGACATCCTTCAGGAGCTGCTTCAAGAAGGTATAGACATGTAGGCCTATGACGGCCTCTCAAATCTGCATGGGAATATACTAACATGTAAGTTTGACCGTATGAATCATGCAGGATATCTCTGATGGTAGCCATCTCTATTCCCAGTACAATCTCTACGCACTTGGTGATATGTTTTATCTCACTATAGGGAGGTACCTGGCATATCATCACTGCATGATGCAATGGTACCTTCTGTTGCTGGGCCCAATCTGTTACAAATGGGAGTGTGGGCCGGGGAATTAACGTATCCTTACTGGGTGTACCCCAATATATCTCAGCAGTACCACCAAATGTAACGGGGTTTGGCCTAGGCCCACAATTACCCCTGTGGGTCTTTACCCCAGATACCTCCATGTGCTCTGCAGGCTGATCCTGAGTCTCCGCTACCTGGGAGTTGGGGTACATGACTGTGGCAGTCCCTCCACCTGACTGGGCATCCAGGGCAAGAATGGGTTTCCCAGACAGGAACATAATAAATAACTACAACACACACAGTAATGACAGTAAAACAGTATGAACATGTATTAAAGGATTATGGCAAATAAAAAATAAGGCAAGAAATACAGTGGCTAACTAACACACCAACTCTCTCTAACCAGGCCCAGCACCCTCCCAAACCACCTGCGAACCCACCCTCAGGCTTCACCCTAATGGCTGATGGGTACCAGTTGGTGCACAGAAATGTTGGGGCCCATTAAGGTAATCAACATGCATTTAAACAGTTACAGCTCATAGGAAACTGCAATCCACAGGAAGAGCTGTTTATAAGTTTATGTGATGGACAGAATGCCCTGTCAGTATGACAAGGAGAGAGGATACTTCTTACCACTAAACAGGATTCATCTGCACAGGCTGACAGAAAACTCCAAGGTCTGCCAGTCATTTACTTTGTCTGCATTCTTCTCCACAGCTCTCTCACAGGGTCAGACTGCAGCTGGCAGCATACACTAAATCAGCAGAGGAATGCTGTTACTTTACAAGATTAAGTCTGCAGCTCTCTCACAGCCAGGCCTCACACACACACCTTCACTGCTCTGACATGTCTGCTTCCTCCTGTGTCTTACACTCTTCTTTCAGTTTCACTTGATCACATGACCAACCAGTCTAATAGTTGCCTAGGCAACTTCTCCTGCAGATTGTATACAGGTGCAAAAGTTCACAGGAAAATGTTCAACAGGAAGGGCTACATTTATATTGTTTCTGTGTTATTTTTCAGTAAATCTTTTAAAAAATACATTTGCTGTTTGGTGTATCTATTCCTGCAGTCTGAGTTCCACTCATCCTAACCTCCTCACACCCCCACACATGTGAGCCTGCAAACTGCAAATTAAGAAGCTACGGTTGCAAGCCTGATACACTCCTTTTCTTGTGCAGTTGGTTGCTACTCGCTCACCCTGAACCTGGACAGAGAGATTTCTTAGCTGCAATCCTTGTCCATCTAAAGGTTCAGTGTACCTATCCAGTCCATTCTTATAATGTTGTTACTGAAGATTGTATTCTTGATTGAAGCTCTCAATTCACCTCTTTTGCCCATCAGCCTAAAAAATGTTTATGGCTGCCCATTATTTTACTATTTCTATTTATCTATTTTTGTATCTCATCCTTCACTCTTCTCTACCTTCTCTAACATTTTCTAAACTTGCCAATCTGTTTTTTTGTGAGGATCATGATTATTTCATTGGTGCTAACAAAAACATTGCCCTGGATTCAAGAAGGCTCATGTAGTTGGTGTGAGGATAAGATCATGTTTCAAATTCATTCAGAATTACCTCACCTGTATTTACAATTATCAATTACAATTATCAATTACAATTATCTATTATGTATGTACAATTTTCATCCAAAGTTGCATAAGGTGATAAATACATGAAATATCACACTTGAAATGAAAACCTCTGCAACAACACCAGAAGCACACTTGAAACGCAGTTAATGTTTCTAATTGTAAAATAAGTATGTCTTCTTTGTTATGGGAGTGTAGTGTTGCTGGATAGAAGAAAGATGTCCCAGGGACCTCAAATAGACAAATAAGCAGCTGGCTGTGGGGATTGTTACTGCTTGGGAGACATTGCTGGCTTCCTGCCTACAGACCCTACATGTCCTGGTTTAAGGGCCGCTAGAGCCATACCCATGACATGTCCATACATGCCCACATCCCTCCCAAAGCCTGCCAGACACACCCATAATTCCTCACTCAGTGAGTGGTGCTCCCCCAACCACAAAATACCAGTAGACTACTACCCACCATCTCTTAACCTTCCACATCCCAGAAATCATCTGACAAATGTTTGGAGGTATGCTAGTGTCTAAGTGTTTCTAATCTGTACTAAGAGCTTTGCCATTTTGACAATGACATAACGGCAGCTACAGGGGTATGTTTAGAGTCAAGACTACAGGGCAGCACCCCCCGGTGGCTGGAAGCGGTAGGATTTGACCCGGGAGCCTCCCTGTATGGTGGATAGTTCCCCGAGCTCTGACAAGATAGTTGCTTATTTGATGCATTGCCACAATCCTAGAAAGTTTTAAAGTAAGCAGTAGGGTACAAGATTGGTAGCCTATGAGCACAACATAATAATAATCCAAAAGTTTTTAATGCAATTTAAAAAAAAAAATGAGTGCTAAATTTTACAGAAATGTGTTAAATAAATCACACTATGTAAGTTGTAATCCAATATCCCTTTAAGGGAACTTGCTGGAGCTAATCTCTAACATTTAACCTTAATGGAAATTTTAGCTTTATTTAAATACAGAAGAACATTTTGGCTGATTAAAAATAATCCTGGGGGGCATGTCTAAGCCGTGACCATGACTAGCTATGAAAACCAGTAGCTCCGTCTACAATATGAGTAATCTGCGGATTTTCTCACTAATATAACTTCATCCTGACCTACACTGTTAAATCATTGCTAAAGACATGTTCTGGATCCAAGGGAGACTACTAGTTTTACGCTCCTGCAAACTGAGAAGCCTAATTGGGAGAAGTTAAAGACGGTGGCCTATGTCACACTTTCATCACACACCCCCGGTCAGAAATTTCACCAGGCAGAGCAGTCTTAATCTGCTGAAATTACAGCTTCGCTCATTTGGATGGAGCTCCTATGTAACAGAAAATTGAGAAGTGCTGTCTGTGGAGATTAGGGATAATAATAATCCAATATGGAGGCTACTACCATAGCCCTCTTAGAGTTGCTATCTCTCAAGATGGAGAATTACTTAATTTCCCTCATCTCGGACGTGAGACTAGAGCGTGAAGGTTTTTCGGAGGGGAACAAGACTCACAAATCAGCTCAGACTTCAAGAGCCCCATTAAACAAAGAGGAGGAAAGATATGTTGTCGGCTCTTATGTCGAGTCGGAGTCAGACGAGACTAATGGAAGTGAGGTACTATAAGCAGATGCTGGCGGGAGTCTGTCATGTGCGGTTCTATCTGACATTGTGGGGCACATGAGACCAAGTTCCAGCCCAGTGACGGAAAGGGAGAAGTCAGGACCGACCCCCCTGGAGATGCAGCCGATCGCAGGGGAACTCAAGATGGACTTTAATTTGAAGCACTTAGAGAGATCACAGCTGGATACTACATACATTCCTGCCACACATCCCATGTTACCAAAGACTCTAACCACCGGAAATTTTGTCAGAGTTTGTGTCCCTTCTCCCACTGCATGGTACGCGAGGTCCCTTTTAGAGATTCTCTCTGCCTTTACCCTGTCAGTTGTCCAGTTCTTCCTAAATCATCAGCCTACTGAGAGTGAGTCAGGGTGGCACATACGAAGGGAGTCTGTCTCAGTGTTCTACGCCCGAGGCATAGGGTAGAGGAGTGGGGAAATAAAAACTTCAGAGCCGCATTAAGAGGATAAGCATATATATTACATTCTCGTGAGAAACTCCTAATAGTTATATTCTAGATTTGTTTGCTTTAACTCCACGATAACTTGCTAAGTTAGAAAGTAATATGCCTCTCTGAAGTCCTGCGGTTACAACTACATAAATGGATGCTCTTATAGTGGCATAATTCAGTCTATGGGACTCTATGGTCATATATACAGTATGTGTATATCTTTTTGTGTCTACATATTAGTCAATGCTCTCTAGTATGACATTCATTCATAATAGATTCTATAGACTCCCTATAGCAGGACTCCTCCTTGGGGGAGCTAGCCACTCTGTATATGCTTATATTGTATACCCCAACACTGTGATCCAATATGACTAGTACAATAGCTTCATTATTAGATAACATGCAGGGGATTGGTAACTAATGCCACCTTTAACTATTTGACTCAGAGAAACCCAAGAGCCTTGAACATATTACATCTCATTCCAACACCACAACGCTCTCCATAGGCTCTAGTGACCAATTAATCCCATCTACCACAGTTATGTACCCTAATTAGAAATGCTTGGTTATTGTAGACCACCTTCACTAACAACAATTTATTTTTAAAATCTTTGTACATGGAAGCTCTTTCTATATTATCTGCAATTTGAGAGAATCGCACTCTCTTTTTGTTTGTATTATAAAGTATTTATTGTTATATGTGTTTACCATTTAGTATTATCTGAAGCTAACTATTCTCTTTGTACTAAGGTCTAAGAGTGGCCATGACAATTAGCTAATTCCCTATACTTTATCAATTTCGGATTCAGTAGGTCTAGGAGAGACCCTTGGGGTAAATGGGGATCATTTAGAGTCTTTATATCGTGTAGAAAATTGTATCTCTCATCCTTCATGGTATGGTATTACTATAAATTGTTCAGCTGCCAGTATCATACTAGTAGGCAGTATATCTTGATAAAGATATACCACAATAATTTTGATAAAACCCAAAAAATGAGGTGTCTGATATATGTTCAGTGGGAAATTTGGATGACCCAGTTCAAACCTGTTTTATGATGGGTTATATTTCCGTAAATGTTGCTTTTATAACAGAACAAATGTCTTGCTAGATTGTATTGTACAAATGCCTCGATAAAAATCTATTATTCAAAAAAATAAAAAAAAATAATGCTTGCAATGTTGATTAGTAAAGGTAAAATGTTTCACGGTGTGTGCTACAGTGAAATGATCCAGATAAAATGTTTAACAGTAAAAAGGTAAAGTGTATAAAATTGCCAGGTGCAGAGAAACAGCATGGTGCCTATTGTTTATACTTAGCGCCAGGAAATAAGTTTGTGTTTTATTTTTAGCCCCTTGTGCACGTGTCTCTTAACATTGGAATCATAAACTTTCATTTGCAATCGATAGTGGTGGTTATAAAAATACATTTTTGTATTTTTGGGACTTTATTTTAGAATCCAGTTTTACTGAATTTAAAGGGACATGAAACCCAATATTTTTCTTTCATGATTTAGAAAAAGCATACATTTGTAAAAAAAATTAAAATAGAAGCTTTAGGCCACATTAAAAATAGATTTAACATTTCAGGTGATTTAAACGATTATATTGAAATGCTTGCAATCAAGGCCAAAAACATTGCTATTGATAATGGAATGTGGAATGAAAAAAGTGAGTTATTCCAGGAATTATTAAAAAATAATCAATGCAAAAATTCTAAAAAAAATGGGATGAGCTAATACTAAAATTCCGGCCCCTTGTAATATGCATTATTGATGAAATGTCCACCTACCTTATAGAAAAAGAGTTGCAATTACAGGAGCTAGAAGATGAAATTCACTCATCAAACAAATGCGAAGAAAATTTAGAAATAGCTAAAAAAGAAATTGTTACTTTTAAACAAGACATGACCACCTTCCAAGAGTATAACCAAAAATTACTTGCCCAAATAGAAAGTTTAAATAAACAACTCACAGAGAGCCAGAAACAGTTAAGTGAACCAAAAAGGCAGTGTAAAAATAATAAAAACCCCTATTTTAGCAATGAAAATAATGAGAATAATTCAGGTATTTTAAAAACCCTAAAATAATTTTTGAGAAATTAACTGCAGAGTATCAAGGAAGATTTTAAACAAAGGACCCCTATTGGGTCAGAGATAAACTTCCCACATAGACAGTCACCTCATGTTTTAAATTCAGGGAACTGCTATACTTCAGAGGGCAAGGGCAGCTCTAATAATGAGTCAGAGGGTGGAGCCAGCTACCCAGATAGCCCATATAATGCTAATATGCATAAGGGATCTCCCCATAGTAAAAGTAGGGCAGATAGGGGGCACTCCAGCCCCAAAAATTAGGTCCCTAGGAAGTCCCAAGATACATCTAATAAGTTATATGACACCCCTAAAATAATTACATTCTTAAGTGGTGCAGTACCTAAATTTTCCAAAAAGGGGACCACCTCTATAATTGACCACTTGGAGGCCTATGAAAATCCTTTATCCATAATGAATGTTAATAGTGAGCAATCAAAAATTAAATTTCTGCCCTGTGTATTTGAAGGTAAACATCACAAATTCTTTGCTTCACTAAAGGATATGAATTTTCATTCCTGGAGTGAAACAAAGCAACAGTGCAAAAAGGAGTTTGGACAATATCGCACCAAAACAGCTGCTAAAATAGCTATATACGGTTTAAAATGTGGCGCCAATCAAATCCCTATAGAATTCCTTTCTGCACTAAAAAGTGCGTACAGTATGGTCGAAGACTACCCCATATTTGAAAGCTCAGAATTTGTGAATTTATTTTATGAAGCATTCAAAAAAGCAGTGATCTGAGCACTCGGGGCAAAAATTAAAAAGCAAATATCTTTATTGAAATATAGGTAAAAGCTGCATCTTAATGCAGGTGTACAAGGACAGCAATCCTGACGCGTTTCGTGCTCCCTAGTGGCGCATATATATGAAGCATTGTCCGCACACATCAAAATTAATTTGGCTAGAGATTTTGATGAGAACTGCTCATTGAACTGGCTGATCAGAGAGAGTACAAAGTTATACTCAGTCCGGTGAACAGCGGGTTAAAAAGGTACCAAGGCCCATCCCTAAAATTGTGGCAGAAAGTAGGGTGTCAGCTAGCCCCCTAAATTTAGAGTCCAAAAAGAAAACTTATGCGGAAGTGGCCCGAGAAAACAGGCCTTCCCCACAAAGTTTTGACCCTGCCCCTCCCCTACCAAGGACTGAGGTGCAGAGAGAATATACTGAAAATGGGGGGCATACCCAGACAAATAGTTATCCCCAAAGAGATGAACACCCACAAGGTAATCGGTATCTCCGTAAAAATAAATACCAAAAGTGGCTAAAATACTCTCAGGGTAACCAGACATCCCAAATAAATAGTGCTCCCCAAGATATTAAGGCTGAACAAGTTGAACCCCAAAGACAACCACATCAAAATAGAAATGAGGAATCACTACTCTGAGGCCTCAAAAGATAGGCCCAGAGGTAGAAATAGCTTGTACAGTCAAGTGGGCCAACTTAGTACGCAGTTAAATCAATTATGTACACTATTCACTAATATGAGTCAAGCTTTGAAGGCTCAGCACCCTAATAATCCTTTTTTAGGGGTACAGCCAGTGGCCAGCAGTGGGCCACAGGCACAATCATAAATACTCCGGTATTACCTGAGGGAGAGGGGAGAGAGATACCAAATGAAATGATCAATGTCAATAATGGTACTAATCATGTTCTCTCCCTACAGCCCAGAAATGGACGGCCTAGCTGTGATGACAGGCAGCCTCAGCCTGCAAGCTCTAACAAATCTCTTCTTTTGCAGTTGTCCCAAAACCTTATTCCCACAGATGCAGTACACAGGAACCCAGTCATACCAATTATATAAATCTTTCTAGGATTTCAGCAAATAGTCGAAGAGCAAATCTCCTTAGCTAATGGCTGTTCAAGTGTTGATGAACGCCAACAGCTACGAGAACTCCTGATGGAGTACAAGAATATTTTTGCTAGGAATTTTTATGACTGTGGGACTACAGACCTGCACATTGCAAGTAGTGATGTCGCAAATTGTTCGCCGGCGAATAGTTCCCGGCGAACATAACATGTTCGCGTTCGCCGCAGCGGGCGAACATATGCGATGTTCGATCCGCCCCCTATTCGTCATCATTGAGTAATACTTTGACCCTGTACCTCACAGTCACCAGGCACATTTCAGCCAATCAGCAGCAGACCCTCCCTCCCAGACCCTCCTACCTCCTGGACAGCATCCATTTTAGATTCATTTGGAAGCTGCATTCTTAGTGAGAGGAGGGACAGTGTAGCTGCTGCTGATTTAATAGGGAAATCTATAGCTAGGCTAGTGTATTCAGTGTCCACTACAGTCCTGAAGGACTCATCTGATCTCTGCTGTAAGGACAGCACCCCAATAAGCCAGTTTTAGGGCTGTTTTTTTTTTCCCTTTGACTGTGAAATAATAGCAGACAGCTGCCAGTACCCAAGATAGCCGCCAATAAGGCAGATGGGGAGGGTTAGAGAGCTGTTTTGGGGGGATCAGGGAGGTTGGGGGCTAAGGGGGGATGCTACACCACAGCATATGTAAATATGCTAAAAAAATTAAAACAATTTAAAAACCTTTTATTTTAGTACTGGCAGACTTTCTGTCAGCACTTAAGATTGCGGGACAATTGTGGGGTGGGGGAGGGAAGGGAGCTGTTTGGGAGGGATCAGGGGGTCTGATGTGTCAGGTGGGAGGCTGATCTCTACACTAAAGCTAAAATTAACCCTGCAAGCTCCCTACAAACTACCTAATTAACCCCTTCACTGCTAGCCATAATACACGTGTGATGCGCAGCAGCATTTAGCGGCCTTCTAATTACCAGAAAGCAACGCCAAAGTCATATATGTCTGCTATTTCTGAACAAAGGGGATCCCAGAGAAGCATTTACAACCATTTGTGCCATAATTGCACAAGCTGTTTGTAAATAATTTCAGTGAGAAACCTAAAGTTTGTGAAAAAGTGAACAATTTTTTTTTATTTGATCGCATTTGGCGGTGAAATGGTGGCATTAAATATACCAAAATGGACCTAGATCAATACTTTGGGTTGTCTACTACACTACACTTAAACTAAAATTAACTCTACAAGCTGCCTACATGCTCCCTAATTAACCCCTTCACTGCTGGGCATAAAACACGTGTGGTGCGCAGTGGCATTTAGCAGCCTTCTAATTACCAAAAAGCAACGCCAAAGCCATATAAGTCTGCTATTTCTGAACAAAGGGGATCCCAGAGAAGCATTTACAACCATTTATGCCATAATTGCATAAGTTGTTTGTAAATAATTTCTGTGAGAAACCTAAAGTTTGTGAAAAAGTGAACAATTTTTTTTTTATTTGATCGCATTTGGCGGTGAAATGGTGGCATTAAATATACCAAAATGGTCCTAGATCAATACTTTGGGTTGTCTACTACACTACACTTAAGCTAAAATTAAGATACAACATCATACCTGATGTTTTAAAGCACGTTATTCCAAACAATTTAGGAATGTTAGGTGATTTATGCCCTTTATGGATTAAAACCAGACTCTGCATCAACTATGTAATTTTCCATGGGAGTTTTGCCATGGATCCCCCTCCGGCATGCCACAGTCCAGGTGTTAGTCCCCTTGAAACAACTTTTCCATCACTATTATGGCCAGAAAGAGTCCCTGTGGGTTTAAAAATGTGCCTGCCTATTGAAGTCTATGGCGGTTCGCCCGATTCGCCGGTTCGCGAACAGTTGCGACAGTTTGCTTTCGCGGTTCGCGAACCCAAAATTTTAGGTTCGCGACATCAGTAATTGCAAGAACCCAAACAGATCCCAATGCACCACCTGTATTTGTTAAACAATACAGACTCCCTTTAGCCTCATATGATTCTCTTGCAGAAATCATAAGGAACCTAAAAGAAAGGGGTATCATCAGACAGGTGCTTAGCTCTTATAACAATCCTATTCTAGGTGTTCTTAAGCTCAATGGACAATGGCGTTTGTGTGCTGACTTTAGACAGCTAAACAAATGAGTGTACATGTCTGGCTGGCCTGTGCCATACATTGACCAGTGCCTAGCGCAGATGCAGGGATCCCAAATTTTCACTGCCATTGATTATGCACAGGGATATTGAACCATAAAGGTACGTGAGGAGGACCAGTATAAGCTTGCATTCTCATTCCAAAAGGTTCAATATGCATTCCATAGACTCCTGTTTGGATACATAAATTCAGGACATGAATTTGCTGTATTCATGCCTGATGCACTGGAAAGGGGGACATTATCCTATGTTGATGAGGTTTTGATCAAAAGCACAGACTTTGAAAAACACATCACAGAACTTAAACATGTCCTCAGCCAACTTAAAAGGGCAGGTGTCAAATTATCCCTACAAAAAGCCCAATGGTGCCGCACTCGTGTAAACTTCTTGGGACATGAAGTTACTTCTGAAGGGTTAAATCCGCAGAAGAAAAAGGTGGAAACCCTATAATAAATTCCAAGAACCCAACTAACTTAAAGGAATTGAGATGATTTCTGGGTATGACAAATTATTCTCACAAATGTATTGAAAATTATGCAGAATTAGCTAAACCACTACTACTTCTTCTAAAGAAGGATGTGAAATGGCACTGGAGTGAGGCTCAAGAGACAGCCATAAGAGAGCTGAAGAGAAAACTCACTCAAACACCTTGCTTAGCTTACCCTGAAGGGGGTAAATCTTTCTATTTAGAGACAGGTTACACAGAGATAAGCATGAGTACTGTTTTATACCAGAAGCATGATAATGTGAGAAAAGACATTGCTTATGCGAGCAAAACTTTATCCCCAGTAGAAATAAAATGTAGTGATTGTGAAAAAGCCCTCTTATCTACTGTATGGCTCTACAGAATTTCCACAGCTATATACAGGATGATAAAATTATTGTAGAAACTGCCCACCAGCCTTTGCTATATCTGCAAAGTGAGAGAATAAGAGATGGGAACCTGTCCAATAGCTGCATAACAGCTTGGACTCTTTCCTTACACGGCTGGCCTTTAGAAATTCGCTACAAGCAAAACAAAAAGAATCCAGTTGCACAGGGGCTTGCCGAGCTCCATGACTGTACTGCTAAGGATCATAGGGAAGAGTTATTATAAAATGATTTCCTGGAGGAACAATTGCTTCCCCATATAAAATATACTATGAGGACCATTGTCAAATACTATGGCCTCGCTTCCATTGAGTCGTTAAAAATGGAGCCGTAAGATACCGAAGCGGCCGACAGCTAAAAGTAATTTACGGCTTCATTTTAGTAAAAGGTTTCCATTGAAATATTTTGCGGATAGCGTGCAGTCGCTCTTTTTGTGTAGCTGTACGTCAACGTTGTGTTAACGCTTCCATCTGATGTTGGATTTCTTGAAAATCAATTAGTTGCTAAGGTAACCCGACCTTACGCTATAGAATTTACGTTTAACGTCCGTGCTCCTTACCGGTGATCACCTCTCAAGAAAAATAAAGATACACTTATCCATATTTTTAATAATCAAATACTACTTTTTAATATAATTATATTTACCACTTCATAAATATAAGTAATATGTATTGCTGCCCTAGGCATAGGTCTA
Source organism: Bombina bombina (assembly GCF_027579735.1). Taxonomy (NCBI): domain Eukaryota; kingdom Metazoa; phylum Chordata; class Amphibia; order Anura; family Bombinatoridae; genus Bombina; species Bombina bombina. The sequence goes on along the minus strand of NC_069501.1, from coordinate 1,148,566,271 downwards.
GTTTGCATTCTATAGATATGTTCTTGCATATATTATTAAATATAAATATATAGTGATATTTCTATTAGAATATAAGTTCAACTATTTCTATACATGAGACAACAATAAATATTACTTATAACAATTTATTTCTACATTAAAACACTTGCATTATTTGCAAGTTTTATAATTTCAATAGAAAATAGGTCTCAAAAAGCACAATTTTCCTCTTTTACACCTAGTTGAGCTGGGTGTAATATTTCTCAATGTATCGATAGCCTCCGACAGTATATTAACGGTTTGCGCTTTCATTGGAAACCTGGTATAATTTATCGATTAACGGCTTCTATTACTTTCTGTGGGACGCAAAGATTTTTTCGGCAGCCAGAATCCAGCTGCTGATATTAAGGTATAACGCGCCATTGGAAACAGTCGATAAACGATATTGCTTTTGACAGCATATTTAACGGTTTGCGAGTGCACGCAAACTGAATTACGACTCAATGGAAGCGAGGCCTAAATTGGGTATATGTTAATGGTTGTTCTTACCATGCCATTATTGATAATGAGCACAGATTAGTTGCTGGCATTGGAATAACTTGGGAAAATGGATTCCCAAATATTTCTGTGGGTTTCAACATTGGACCAAGATCCAGTCAAGTAGCAGAACTAACCGCTGTTCTAAAAACCATTGAAATGGCTATTGAACAAGGTATTCATGAATTTGTGATCATTACTGACTCAAATTATGTGCGTGGCAGTTTTTTTGAATACCTGCCAGCTTGGAAAAGAAATGGCATGCAGAAAACTAACAACAAACCAGTCAAACATGGCAAGTTGTTCTGTAAAATTGATAAGTTAGTGGTGTCCAATGGTTTAACCATACACTGGAAAATGACCAAGGGTCATTCCAGAGTTCAAGGTCCTGATAACGAAGGCAATGATCTTGCAGATTCATTAGCCAAACAAGGAGCCATAACTGGAGAGCTCCTTGATATTGACCACTTAATGGGAGCAATTCAGGTAGAAGCCATTACCAGAAACCAGGCTAAACAACAAAATGAGACTAACCTGGTACAATGGAGTCAGGATTCTCCTAGTGAGGACCTGATCACTAGTCAAAAGCAAGACCCCATTATAGGTATCTTCTATAAACACATAGAAGATCCTGAAAACCACCCCATCTCAAAAGATGACGATATTGGCAAGGAAGATCTTAGAATCTTAATGAAGTCCAGATCACAATTCAAGTTACAGGATGGTTTGTTAATTAGAAACTCCAAAACTGGCATCCAACAATGGGTGGTACCTATTCAGTTCAGAGGTCTCATGCTTCAAAATGCCCATGATGCTCCCACATCTGGCCATCATGGTGCCAAATTAATGTATGAAATATTGCATGATTACACCTTTTGGCCGCATATGTTGAAGGATATTTAACCCTACTGTCAAGGTTGTTTAATCTGTCCACAGTTCCACCCATTGCAGAAAAGGGAGTGGTAATGCCATGGACAGATATCCAAATTGATTTTATTGTTCCAGTAACTAGGTCATCAAGAGGTAACAGATACATGTTGCCAGTGACATGGCTGTTCACTAAATGGGTACAGTGCATCAGTGCACCTAACAATAGTGCTGAAACATGCACAGCATTGCTAATCAACCACTTGTTTTCCAGATTTGGTTTACCCCAGAGAATTGAATCCGATCAGGGAACCCACTTCACTAGTGAAGTGATGACCAAGATGTGGAAAATACTAGGAGCTAAAAGGAAGCTCCATATTGCATATAGAGCTGTCTCTAGTGGTGGTGTAGAGTGCTACAACCAGTCCATTGTGACAATCCTCAAAAAGTTTGTGAGTGAAACAGGTAAAGACTGGGATGTAAAATTACCTCTAGTTCTAATGGCATTAAGAGCAACTTCAAGAAGTGCTACTAAGACGTCATCTTTTGAATTGATGACTGGTAGAAGAATGGTTCTACCTCAACATTTACTGTACCGTACATCAGACCAAAACTTAATAAATGCTGCTACCACATATCAATATGTGGAAAACTTAAGGAAGCACCTGCAATATGCCTTTGCATTTGCTCAAAGGAACATAGAAAAGTTCGCAACTGCCGCTAAAACCTATTATGATCTTTATAACTTTGGAAGAGATCAGGTTAATGAGAAGAAATTTCTTCCATCATGGAAGGGTCCTTTTTTCATTACTGACAAAATATCTCCAGTTGCCTATAAAATTAGGATACCTAAAAATGAAACCTTTATGGATAAATGGGTCCATAGTTGTGAGTATGCCATCCTAGATCCCAACTACAAGTCATAGAGGGAGAATGAAGTGTGATATCCCCAAATGTACTAAAGAAGTATTGTAGTTTAAGGATGCCTAGCTAACGAGCATAAATCTGAGGATTGAAAAAAATAACAGACTCTCTTCATAGTAAGACTATCTATGATGCGTTCTGTCAGTACACTCACCAATTACCACTGAACTTTAAGCCAATTCCAATACGTGTCCTACATATATTAAAATTGGAAGGGGGAATTATGTCAGGGTATCTGTGAGTGTCAGTAGATAATACATATATATATATATATATATATATATATATATATATATATATATATATATACATATATATATAATAAGATAAAATAAGTATGCAATCTATTAAATATTAAATTTGAGCATGCTTAATACCATTGCTGGATACATTTTGCGTATTGCAAGCCTGAGGTCAGAATTTGGATGCCTTGCTAAATACACATGAGAATTCAGCTCAGACTCCTCTCCCCACTCACTATGCAGATTACTCTTTGATGTATTTCTAAAAACCTCAATTAAAACAATTGACCTGATACTGACCTAGTTCAGGTTGCCCCCTGGGGTGACAGAGATACAATTCTGTACTGGAGTCAGATAAGTAATCAGAATCTTGAGAATGTGGTAATTAGCACAGGCATGTTATTTACCAAATTATTAATTAAAAGCTTCTCTGAGCCAACTAAATACACATAATTCCAGACATTACATATCCATGGAATAGCAAAGAAATCTACTTTGAAACATATGTATGGTTAAAAGCATAAGGTTAAAACTTTAAAAGAGGCATTTAAAATAAATTGTTATAATTTTCAAATCTATTTAAAATACTCAAATAATATATATATATATATATATATATATATATATATATATATATATATATATATACCTAGAAGATTGTCTATGCCTAAGAAGGGTAATATGGGAAGTTAAAAGCCTGAGAGTTTTTAACATATCCTAACCTATGTATTTTTGGAAGCATAAGAGTCTTGAAGATTTAAAGTTTAGACAAATTATCTATATAGTTCTTTGATAAATTAATGTGTACCGCAAACTGCCTGAATAATATATATAATGGTCTAAGAGATACATCACATGTTACATACTGTGTTGGATATAATGAATTAAAAATAAATAACTGCATTGGTATGTATAAATGTCTTTTGTTTTTCAGACATCTGATATACAAATAAAGTCAGATATACATATAACGTTTATTGGTTTATACTACTAGTCCACTCATAAAAATGTAACTTTAAAATGCATTTTTTAAATATTATAAGTAATATATCATGTTTAGTATGAAAACACTCAGATTAAAAAGTATTAACTGGTCCCATACATATTGGACATATTGGTTGCTGATACTGGAAATAGTGAGTATATTAAATATATAAATATATAAGAATATCTATTTTCTCTAGCAGTATTGATAATGAAACTGTTAATCTATGTCTGCTGCCCCCCCAAGGGAATAAAACTGGTATTGCAGCCAAGGTATTTGGTTGTTCAGAGAGGCATTTACAAATAACCAATTAGAGACAAGCTTTGATTAAGGGCATAACCAAATTCTTGTTGGAATGATTAGAAGTGAAGGAGTGGCTTATCATTTGATAAAATTGCCACACACTGAGGAAACAGGATCGGACTCACTTGACTGAGAGAAAAATACACAGATTTGGGGCTAGTATTTTCTCTAACATTTTTTTGGAACCCTTTCTTGTGAATAAGAAAGCAAATTTTGTGACCTGTGCCCTGGCAAATAGTGGAATATTCCTTCACGTATGACCGATAGAATATTGACAAAAGCTGAAATTCTCAAAATTGGTTATGTGATAATGTATTAATGGTTTTTATATTTTAATATATTTCAGCATATAAATTCTTTATAGCTTAGCTAAACTACAGCTGTGAGTTAAAAGGTAATTTATTCTTATATTTAATATTAATTAGACCAAGGGTAGCAAGTATACTGGTGTTAAATATTAATATTTAGAAATATTTTTTGTATTTTAATGTCATAAGTTAGTTGCAGCTATTGCGATACATTTTAGGTAAGATTTGTGTGAAGTATCTTGTTATATTGCTAACTAAGCACTGTAAAGTTTGCAGTCCATATTTCGGCATTGGACTAAGAATTGTTGACTAATTATAGACTGTTCTGGTATTCTCATTTGTGGTATTTCATTGTGAGTAAGGTTAATTTTTAGAGATATATTTTATGATCTGTTTTGTATAGAAAATTGTAACAGAATAAGCGTGTATAATTGATTCATAATCTAGTTTTTACATAACTATAATTCAAGGTGTCTATAAAGATAACTGATCAAGAACAAAGGATTCAATATTAATTTTTAATAATAATATTGTTGTCAAATTTATAGATATCTCAGTAGCGATATTTTGGAGTATACTAAAGATGTAATATCTTACTGAAGTGTATTGACAAAGTGCTGCTATATCAATTGTAGATATCGCTGACAATAGTTTTACACTGCTATTAATTATTAATATTCATAATTACACAACTTATCAAGTTGATACTATCAACATAATTGGAGGTTACTGCTGCGATAACAATAAATAATATTTTCTTTTTCAAATCCCTCATGCTAAAGTACCCACATTCCTCACTTTCTCACACACCTGCTCCAAAACAAGTTTGTAGTTAGTTTTCCTTAGAGACTCAATTCAGAGAAGGTAAAAAGAGGCGGCACCAGCAGGCAGCAGAGTTACTGAACTATGTAGGCCTCTGATTACAGTACATAAACCTCAAAAATACACCTCCAAGGGAGGAGGGCAAACATGCTACAGTGGAGGCTCCTCCAGTTGTGCACAATCACACGTGAACCCCCCAGGGGGCAAGGAGGGAAAAAAATGGGGCAAAAAAAAAAAAAATCAGCCAAAAAAAAAAAATATATATATTTTTTTTATTATTAGTGTGTGTGTGTTTATTTTGTAGGCTCTGTTTTTTTTTTATTTTTGTTAGCCACTAGCTGCCTCAGCACCGGTACAGTCAGTGTCAGTACCACCACACACCATTTACCATAATAACCATATAGTCTAAGTCAACTGCACTGTCTTGAAAAGTTGAAGCAGGAGGGAGCTAGGACCCAGGCGGACCGACGCTGACGTCACCAGCGTAGAGAGTGAGACTGCATCAGTCAGTCTCTAGCGTCTCCTCCTCAGGCTGCTCTCACTGCACGAGTGCGCGCACTGTGCACACCAGTCCACTGTCACACTGATCGCACGTGCGATCAAGCAAAACCCTATCCTGCACAGTGATCTCTATGTATCACTGTGCAGGTGTTGCTCCTCCCAGCCCGGCACTGGTAATTGAGCCCTATTCGCACAGGCTGAAGTGTGCGAGCTGACTTCAGCTTGTGCTCTGGCTCCTCCCAGTCTGCCTGTCATGGGTGAGACTCGCCTCTGATATGCTACTAGCGTCACGTGACCGCCCCCACAAGCCTCCTCCCCCTCAACGGCGCGAAAATCTCATAGAGGAGATAGCCGTTGAGCGGATAGGAGCCTTGTTAGCTCTGAGTCTCTTTTGTTAAACAAGTTCAACTTGCCTCAAAAAAACGATTTAGGCAGCCCTTGCTGGCTGCAGACGTGGTGTGCTGACAGTGAATCCAGGACTCCTGACAGAAATAATTACAGACTTACTTTCTTTACTAAGTTATATATAATAATTTATAGTATAGAATACTATAGTTAGCTTAAGCTGCCTTAGTAGTGGGTGGGCACTGGGCAGTGGGCCTTATTTTGCTTCAGGCCTGCAGCTGCTGAGCCTGAGCTTATTAGTTTAGTTTAAACTTTTAAACTAACTGTAGTTAGTTAACTAAATTAAATTTACACAACAGAGTTGAGATTACTTAGTACTAGTAGAGACTAGAGAGTCAGTGAGACAGACACCAGTGTGTGTGAGAAAAAAAAGTTAATTTTGTGTTTTAACATAACTTTTAGAGTACTTAGGTAGAGTGGGAGTTCTCTCTTAAAACAATTGGCTTTAGTCAGTAAGTTTAGTGGAGTAATTTGGGAATAATAAAATATTTTTTTTGTCAGCAATTAGAAGTTTTGCAAAAAAAATATTTTTTTTAACAAATACAGAAAACAGTTAACTGCTGTGCTTCTGTTGATACTACTAGTTGTTAACCGTTGACGGCTGTCACGGTTGTTTACCATTAAACATTAATACATTTAATTTAAGTATTTTAGCAGATTAATTAGCAGATTGCAATTAGAAGTTTTGCAAAAAAAAGAACAAAGTTTTTTTTCACAAAAAAAGCAGTTAACTGCTGTGCTACTTTTGATACTACTAGTTGTTGACCGTTGACGGCTGTCACGGTTGTTTACCATTAAACATTAATACATTTAATTTAAGTATTTTAGCACATTAATTAGCAGATTGCAATTAGAAGTTTTGCAAAAAAAGAACAAAATTTTTTTTCACAAAAAAAGCAGTTAACTGCTGTGCTGCTGTTGATACTACTAGTTGTTGACCGTTGACTGCTGTCACGGTTGTTTACCATTAAACATTAATACATTTAATTTAAGTATTTTAGCAGATTAATTAGCAGATTGCAATTAGAAGTTTTGCAAAAAAGAACAGTTTTTTTTCACAAAAAAAGCAGTTAACTGCTGTGCTGCTTTTGATACTACTAGTTGTTGACCGTTGACGGCTGTCACGGTTGCTTACTATTAATACATTTAATTTAAGTATTTTGGCAGATTAATTAGCTGATTGCAATTAGAAGTTTTGCAAAAAAAGAACAAAGTTTTTTTCACAAAAAAAGCAGTTAACTGCTGTGCTGCTGTTGATACTACTAGTTGTTGACCGTTGACGGCTGTCACGGTTGTTTACCATTAAACATTAATACATTTAATTTAAGTATTTTAGCAGATTAATTAGCAGATTGCAATTAGAAGTTTTGCAAAAAAAGAACAAAGTTTTTTTCACAAAAAAAGCAGTTAACTGCTGTGCTGTACTACTAGTTGTTGACCGTTGACGGCTGTCACGGTTGTTTACAGTTAAACATTAATACATTTAATTTAAGTATTTTAGCAGATTAATTAGCAGATTGCAATTAGAAGTTTTGCTGTGCTGCTTTTGATACTACTAGTTGTTGACCGTTGACGGCTGTGACGGTTGCTTACCATTAATACATTAATACATTTAATTTAAGTATTTTAGCAGATTAATTAGCAGATTGCTATTAGAAGTTTTGCAAAAAAAGAACAAAGTTTTTTTTCACAAAAAAAGCAGTTAACTGCTGTGCTGCTTTTGATACTACTAGTTGTTGACCGTTGACGGCTGTCACGGTTGGTTACCATTAATACATTTAATTTAAGTATTTTGGCAGATTAATTAGCTGATTGCAATTAGAAGTTTTGCAAAAAAAGAACAAAGTTTTTTTTCACAAAAAAAGCAGTTAACTGCTGTGCTGCTTTTGATACTACTAGTTGTTGACCGTTGACGGCTGTCACGGTTGCTTACCATTAATACATTTAATTTAAGTATTTTAGCAGATTAATTAGCTGATTGCAATTAGAAGTTTTGCAAAAAAAGAACAAAGTTTTTTTCACAAAAAAAGCAGTTAATTGCTGTGCTGTACTACTAGTTGTTGACCGTTGACGGCTGTCACGGTTGTTTACCATTAAACATTAATACATTTAATTTAAGTATTTTAGCAGATTAATTAGCAGATTGCAATTAGAAGTTTTGCAAAAAAAGAACAAAGTTTTTTTTCACAAAAAAAGCAGTTAACTGCTGTGCTGTACTACTAGTTGTTGACCGTTGATGGCTGTCATGGTTGTTTACCATTAAACATTAATACATTTAATTTAAGTATTTTAGCAGATTAATTAGCAGATTGCAATTAGAAGTTTTGCAAAAAAAGAACAAAGTTTTTTTTCACAAAAAAAGCAGTTAACTGCTGTGCTGCTTTTGATACTACTAGTTGTTGACCGTTGACGGCTGTAACGTTTGCTTACCATTAATACATTAATACATTTAATTTAAGTATTTTAGCAGATTAATTAGCAGATTGCTATTAGAAGTTTTGCAAAAAAAGAACAAAGTTTTTTTTCACAAAAAAAGCAGTTAACTGCTGTGCTGCTTTTGATACTACTAGTTGTTGACCGTTGACGGCTGTCCCGGTTGCTTACCATTAATACATTTAATGTAAGTATTTTGGCAGCTTAATTAGCTGATTGCAATTAGAAGTTTTGCAAAAAAAGAACAAAGTTTGTTTTCACAAAAAAAGCAGTTAACTGCTGTGCTGCTTTTGATACTACTAGTTGTTGACCGTTGACGGCTGTCACGGTTGCTTACCATTAATACATTTAATGTAAGTATTTTAGCAGATTAATTAGCTGATTGCAATTAGAAGTTTTGCAAAAAAAGAACAAAGTTTTTTTTCACAAAAAAAGCAGTTAACTGCTGTGCTGCTGTTGATACTACTAGTTGTTGACCGTTGACGGCTGTCACGGTTGTTTACCATTAAACATTAATACATTTAATTTAAGTATTTTAGCAGATTAATTAGCAGATTGCAATTAGAAGTTTTGCAAAAAAGAACAAAGTTTTTTTTCACACAAAAAGCAGTTAACTGCTGTGCTGCTTTTGATACTACTAGTTGTTGACCGTTGACGGCTGTCACGGTTGTTTACCATTAAACATTAATACATTTAATTTAAGTATTTTAGCAGATTAATTAGCAGATTGCAATTAGAAGTTTTGCAAAAAAAGAACAAAGTTTTTTTCACAAAAAAAGTAGTTAACTGCTGTGCTGTACTACTAGTTGTTGACCGTTGACGGCTGTCACGGTTGTTTACCATTAAACATTAATACATTTAATTTAAGTATTTTAGCAGATTAATTAGCAGATTGCAATTAGAAGTTTTGCAAAAAAAGAACAAAGTTTTTTTTCACAAAAAAGCAGTTAACTGCTGTGCTGCTGTTGATACTACTAGTTGTTGACCGTTGACGGCTGTCACGGTTGCTTAACATTAATACATTTAAGTATTTTAGAAGAATAATTAATTATCAGATTGCAATTAGCAGTTTTGCAAAAAAAGGTAAATTTTTTTTACAAAAAAAAAATGCTGTGCTGCTGCTGATACTAAAATTAGGCAGTAAACCGGCATATTTAACATTTTATATTTTATATATAGTGAGCTATATTATTATAATTATTATAAGATATTACCTATTAGTTGTAGTTGATATTTTCTAACAGCTGCCTGCAATATATTTTATAACAACCAGCACCGCAAAACTACTTGCCGTTGCCTACTAGTGTTGTAGATTTTCTAACAGCTGCAGAGCTACATAAAGTACCTACAAGTTATATATTACATAACAACCGCCAAACTATTACTGCAAGTTGAGTTGTATATTTTCTAATAGCTGCAGAGCTACCTACCTACAAGTTATATATTACATAACAACCACAAAACTATTAAACTTTTAATATATTTTCTAACAGCTGCAGAGCTACCTACCTACAAGTTATATATTAGATAACAACTGCCAAACTATTAAACTATTACTTCAAGTTGAGTTGTATATTTTCTAACAGCTGCAGAGCTACCTACCTACAAGTTATATATTACATAACAACCGCCAAACTATTAAACTATTACTTCAAGTTGAGTTGTATATTTTCTAACAGCTGCAGAGCAGCAGACCTACCTATCTACAAGTTAAATATTACATAACAACCACAAAACTATTAAACTTTTAATATATTTTCAAACAGCTGCAGAGCTACCTACCTACAAGTTATATATTACATAACAACCGCCAAACTATTACTGCAAGTTGAGTTGTATATTTTCTAATAGCTGCAGAGCTACCTACCTACAAGTTATATATTACATAACAACCACAAAACTATTAAACTTTTAATATATTTTCAAACAGCTGCAGAGCTACCTACCTACAAGTTATATATTACATAACAACCGCCAAACTATTAAACTATTACTTTAAGTTGAAATGTATATTTTCTAACAGCTGCAGAGCTACCTACCTACAAGTTATATATTAGATAAGAGCAAAGGACTGTTCTTTGTGTGTAAACTAACAGTTAAGATGGCACTTAGTAAAATTAGTGTGTCTGAGCTAAAGCAATTACATTTTTCAACGTTGCCCATTGAAAGAAAAATGGAAATTAAAATGCTCAGGCCAACACCTATGCTTAACCTTACCCAGGTGACAAAATGTAAAACTAGAGATTACAAAAGAGAATTCAAACCCGAGGTATATGATAAATATCCATGGATTTGTGGTTGTGAATTATCTAACAGGCTCTTTTGTTTTTATTGTCTCCTGTTTGCAAAACAAAGTGGGGATTCAAGCTGGGTGAGTTATGGGGTCGCCGATTTATCACATTTAAGTCAAAAAAACAATAAACATAATTGCTCCCAATCACATTTAAACTCCGCATTAGAGTTTAATTTGCTAGGAAGGGTTGATATTCGGCAACAACTTGACAGTGCATATCGTTATCGTATCGTTATCGTATGAATATTAAAAGACTTACGGCTAGATTTAGAGTTTTGTCGGTAAGGACCCGCATATCTAACGCTGGCTTTTTTCTGGCCGCACCTTTAAAATAACTCTGGTATTGAGAGTCCACAGAATGGCTGCGTTAGGCTCCAAAAATGGAGCTTAGAGCATATTTAACGCAACTTCAACTCTCGATACCAGAGTTGCTTACGGACGCGGCCAGCCTCAAAAACGTGCTTGTGCACGATTCCCCCATAGAAAACAATGGGGCTGTTTGAGCTGAAAAAAAAAACACCTGCAAAAAAGCCGCGTTCAACTCCTAACGCAGCCCCATTGTTTCCTATGGGGAAACACTTCCTACGTCTGCACCTAACACTCTAACATGTACCCCGAGTCTAAACACCCCTAACCTTACATTTATTAACCCCTAATCTGTCGCCCCCGCTATCGCTGACCCCTGCATATTATTTTTAACCCCTAATCTGGCGCTCCGTAAAACCGCCGCTACTTACATTATCCCTATGTACCCCTAATCTGCTGCCCCTAACACCGCCGACCCCTATATTATATTTATTAACCCCTAATCTGCCCCCACAACGTCGCCTCCACCTGCCTACACTTATTAACCCCTAATCTGCCGAGCGGACCGCACCGCTATTATTATAAAGTTATTAACCCCTAATCCGCCTCACTAACCCTATAATAAATAGTATTAACCCCTAATCTGCCCTCCCTAACATCGCCGACACCTAACTTCAATTATTAACCCCTAATCTGCCGACTGGAGCTCACCGCTATTCTAATAAATGTATTAACCCCTAAAGCTAAATCTAACCCTAACACTAACACCCCCCTAAGTTAAATATAATTTAAATCTAACTAAATAAATTAACTCTTATTAAATAAATTATTCCTATTTAAAGCTAAATACTTACCTGTAAAATAAATCCTAATATAGCTACAATATAAATTATAATTATATTATAGCTATTTTAGGATTAATATTTATTTTACAGGTAACTTTGTATTTATTTTAACCAGGTACAATAGCTATTAAATAGTTAAGAACTATTTAATAGCTAAAATAGTTAAAATAATTACAAATTTACCTGTAAAATAAATCCTAACCTAAGTTACAATTAAACCTAACACTACACTATCAATAAATAAATTAAATAAAATACCTATAATTATCTACAATTAAACCTAACACTACACTATCAATAAATAAATTAAATACAATTCCTACAAATAAATACAATTAAATAAACTAACTAAAGTACAAAAAATAAAAAAGAACTAAGTTACAAAAAATAAAAAAATATTTACAAACATTAGAAAAATATTACAACAATTTTAAACTAATTACACCTACTCTAAGCCCCCTAATAAAATATCAAAGCCCCCCAAAATAAAAAAATGCCCTACCCTATTCTAAATTACTAAAGTTCAAAGCTCTTTTACCTTACCAGCCCTGAACAGGGCCCTTTGCGGGGCATGCCCCAAGAAGTTCAGCTCTTTTGCCTGTAAAAAAAAACATACAATACCCCCCCCCCCAACATTACAACCCACCACCCACATACCCCTAATCTAACCCAAACCCCCCTTAAATAAACCTAACACTAAGCCCCTGAAGATCTTCCTACCTTATCTTCACCATACCAGGTTCACCGATCGATCCAGAAGAGCTCCTCCGATGTCCTGATCCAAGCCCAAGCGGGGGGCTGAAGAGGTCCATGATCCGGCTGAAATCATCATCCAAGCGGGAGCTGAAGAGGTCTATGATCCGGCTGAAGTCTTCATCCAAGCGGGAGCTGAAGAGGTCCATGATCCGGATGAAGTCTTCTATCAACGGCATCTTCAATCTTCTTTCTTCGGGAGCCATCATCTTCCATCCGACGCGGAACATCCTCTTCTCCCGACGCCTACTAGCCGAATGACGGTTCCTTTAAATGACGTCATCCAAGATGGCGTCCCTCGAATTCCGATTGGCTGATAGGATTCTATCAGCCAATCGGAATTAAGGTAGGAAAATTCTGATTGGCTGATGGAATCAGCCAATCAGAATCAAGTTCAATCCGATTGGCTGATTCAATCAGCCAATCAGATTGAGCTCGCATTCTATTGGCTGTTCCGATCAGCCAATAGAATGCGAGCTCAATCTGATTGGCTGATTGAATCAGCCAATCAGATTGAACTTGATTCTGATTGGCTGATTCCATCAGCCAATCAGAATTTTCCTACCTTAATTCCGATTGTCTGATAGAATCCTATCAGCCAATCGGAATTCGAGGGACGCCATCTTGGATGACGTCATTTAAAGGAACCGTCATTCGGCTAGTAGGCGTCGGGAGAAGAGGATGTTCCGCGTCGGATGGAAGATGATGGCTCCCGAAGAAAGAAGATTGAAGATGCCGTTGATAGAAGACTTCATCCGGATCATGGACCTCTTCAGCTCCCGCTTGGATGAAGACTTCAGCCGGATCATGGACCTCTTCAGCCCCCTGCTTGGGCTTGGATCAGGACATCGGAGGAGCTCTTCTGGATCGATCGGTGAACCTGGTATGGTGAAGATAAGGTAGGAAGATCTTCAGGGGCTTAGTGTTAGGTTTATTTAAGGGGGGTTGGGTTAGATTACTGGTATGTGGGTGGTGGGTTGTAATGTTGGGGGGTATTGTATGTTTTTTTTTACAGGCAAAAGAGCTGAACTTCTTGGGGCATGCCCCGCAAAGGGCCCTGTTCAGGGCTGGTAAGGTAAAAGAGCTTTGAACTTTAGTAATTTAGAATAGGGTAGGGCATTTTTTTATTTTGGGGGGCTTTGTTATTTTATTAGGGGGCTTAGAGTAGGTGTAATTAGTTTAAAATTGTTGTAATATTTTTCTAATGTTTGTAAATATTTTTTTATTTTTTGTAACTTAGTTCTTTTTTATTTTTTGTACTTTAGTTAGTTTATTTCATTGTAGTTATTTGTAGGTATTGTATTTAATTAATTTATTGATAGTGTAGTGTTAGGTTTAATTGTAGGTAATTGTAGGTATTTTATTTAATTTATTTATTGATAGTGTAGTGTTAGGTTTAATTGTAACTTAGGTTAGGATTTATTTTACAGGTAATTTTGTAATTATTTTAACTAGGTAGCTATTAAATAGTTCTTAACTATTTAATAGCTATTGTACCTGGTTAAAATAAATACAAAGTTACCTGTAAAATAAATATAAATCCTAAAATAGCTATAATATAATTATAATTTATATTGTAGCTATATTAGGATTTATTTTACAGGTAAGTATTTAGCTTTAAATAGGAATAATTTATTTAATAAGAGTTAATTAATTTCGTTAGATTTAAATTATATTTAACATAGGGTGGTGTTAGTGTTAGGGTTAGACTTAGCTTTAGGGGTTAATACATTTATTAGAATAGCGGTGAGCTCTGGATGGCAGATTAGGGGTTAATGTTTGAAGTTAGGTGTCGGTGATGTTAGGGAGGGCAGATTAGGGGTTAATACTATTTATTATAGGGTTAGTGAGGCGGATTAGGGGTTAATAACTTTATTATAATAGCGGTGCGGTCCGGTCGGCAGATTAGGGGTTAATAAGTGTAGGCAGGTGGAGGCGACGTTGAGGGCGGCAGATTAGGGGTTAATAAATATAATATAGGGGTCGGCGGTGTTAGGGGCAGCAGATTAGGGGTACATAGCTATAATGTAGGTGGCGGCGCTTTGCGGTCGGCAGATTAGGGGTTAATTATTGTAGGTAGCTGGCGGCAACGTTGTGGGGGCAGGTTAGGGGTTAATAAATATAATACAGGGGTCGGCGGTGTTAGGGGCAGCAGATTAGGGGTACATAAGTATAACGTAGGTGGCGGTCGGCAGATTAGGGGTTAAAAAAATTTAATCGAGTGGCGGCGATGTGGGGGGACCTCGGTTTAGGGGTACATAGGTAGTTTATGGGTGTTAGTGTACTTTAGAGCACAGTAGTTAAGAGCTTTATGAACCGGCGTTAGCCCAGAAAGCTCTTAACTACTGACTTTTTTCTGCGGCTGGAGTTTTGTCGTTAGATTTCTAACGCTCACTTCAGACACGACTCTAAATACCGGAGTTAGAAAGATCCCATTGAAAAGATAGGATACGCAAATGACGTAAGGGGATCTGCGGTATGGAAAAGTCGCGGCTGAAAAGTGAGCGTTAGACCCTTTTTTGACTGACTCCAAATACCGGCGGTAGCCTAAAACCAGCGTTAGGAGCCTCTAACGCTGGTTTTCACGGCTACCGCCAAACTCCAAATCTAGGCCATAATGAGCAAGTAACCAAAAATCGCTATGTTCTTTCCAAAATAATTAATTGTATTTTATTTTGCGGCGCATTTGAGCTTGCACTTCGAGGACATGACGAACGCGATGATTCATTAAATCCAGGCATTTTCAGAGGTCTTATAAACTTCTCAGCATAGCTTGATGCATCTCTAAAAGAACATCTCGCTAGTGCCACTGTTTTTAAAGGAACGTCAAAAGAAATTCAAAACGATTTATTAGACTGTATGCTTACTGTTTGCCAGAACCAAATAAAGAAGGAAATCTCGAATGCAAGTTTTGTAGCAGTGATAGCAGATGAAACTACTGATGTTTCATCTGCCTTCCAATTGGTTGTTGTTTTTAGATACATTATAGGTAACGGACAACCGGTTGAGAGATTCTGGGAATTCACTAATCCAGCTGGACATGATGCAGAATCTTTAGCTACGTGTATTCAAGCTACTTTGGAAAAAGTTATAGACAACCCAGAGAAACTGATATCGCAGAGTTACGACGGTGCAAGCATGATGAGTGGTCAGCATGCAGGTGTTCAGGCTATAATTAAACGTACCTACAAGAATGCACATTTTGTGCATTGCTATGCACATCAGCTTAATTTAATTGTCAGCCAAGCAAGCAGTCAAAATCAACAAGTTCAAGTATTTTTTTCAAATCTAAGTGACATTACTAACTTTTTTAGTAACTCGCCACAAAGGATAGCTATTCTAGATGAAACTGTTAGAAGAAGGATACCTCATGGTTCAGCCACCAGGTGGAATTTCAAGAGTCGAACCGTCAATACAGTTTTTGAAAACAGGGAACAGTTAATTGAATGCATGGAAAAAATAGAGTCAACATCGAAAAAAGAAATAGCTATAAATCAAGCGGGGGCTATTCGGCGTATGTTACAAGACTCGGTATTCGTGTTTTGGCTTACAGTTTTTCACAATATTATGCCACATGTAGATGTGTTATACAACCAACTTCAGAAAACACAAACAGATGCAGCATTTATTCAAAAACATATTAACACTTTCCAGCAGACAATGGAAAACGAAAGGAATAGAATGGACACAGTGACCATGACGATATCAGAAACAGAGGAAACATCTAGGAAAAGGAAGAGAGAAAATATTCACATTGCTCAGACTGTGGCAGCTAAAGAGATATGCGATGTTATCACAAATCAAGTAAAAGATAGATTTTCTTTTATAACTCACTACTCGGCTGTTTCTCTCCTCCAAGCGGAAAAATTTTCGGACTACGAGAAAAATTTTCCAAATCAGCTTCTTGAACAAACATCAGCGGTTTATCACACATTACAGAAAGATCGCCTGAAAACTGAACTAGGAGTAATTTACAGAAGACCAGATTTCCGAAATATGAATGGTGCCATCAGTCTTCTACAGTTTGTAATAGAAAATAACTTGGACAGTACTTTCTCGGAGACCTACAAACTGTTGCAAATTGTTTTGACTATTCTCGTGACAACTGCTGAGGCTGAGAGATGTTTCTCAACTTTAAAACGAGTTAAGACATTTCTAAGGAGCACCATGACTGAGGAAAGACTGACTGCTCTAGCCATGCTCACAATTGAAAAACAATTGATCAATGACATGCCTACATTCACCGAAAATGTTATTGATTTATTTGCCTCAAAAAAAGACAGGCGGATTGACTTAATTTACAAAAATTGTACTTGAGTTATCAACATTCTGTTTTAATCTTTACTGTTGAAGTTAATTATTAAGCACTAGTGTAATAGAAATAATCTTCTTTTGTAGAAAGTAAAATGTGGGTGTATTTATCTTCATGTTGCCAAGGCCTTTGGCTGCATTGCCTAATATCAAACACTGGGGGCTGGGGCAACAGTAATTGAAATGTGGTTGTATTTCTCTATAAAGTGGAAGGTTCTTTAAATCCAGGAATATATATGTTTTCATAAATGTACATTCAACATTCTTATTATTTTGCAGCTTTAATTAATCATTTGGTTAATATATATATATATATATGTTATTATATAATTTAACTGAGCACCATCATGTATATTTTAAGACTAGACATGGGCAGGTAGTGTAGGCTCCTCCATTTGTGCACTGTCGCACGTGAACATGGCTGTACTGAAGAGTATGCATTCATAGATTTAAGATGTCTGTGTCCACTATGAGGAACACAGTGAGCAATGCATGGTGAGGATATGGAAGACCACAGGCACAGTTCTTGTTAAGGCCAGAAGTGGCAGGGCAAGTAAAATATCAGAGAGGGCCAGAGGCAAAGGCAAAGGATGGTGAGAACGGTCAAAAACTGCCCACAGACCACCTCCAAAGACCTGTACTACTGGGAATATTGTTGAGGGTCTCATGGATTCCACTCAATATCAGCAGATACTTGAGAATAATGTTGAGGAATCAGTCACAAACTTCAGTTGAAGTTACCCCCAGGCCGGGGCTGGATATTTTAAGAAGACGATGACCAAAAACACTGCTGGTTCAAATGGGTGGGGCCATTTGAGGGTCGTGACTTTCACAAAGGGGTGTGGTTTTTATAATGGGTGTGGCTTGTTAAAGGGGCATGGTTTTTAAAAAGGGGCATGGTTTTTCAAAGGGGCGTGTCTTTCTAATAGGGGGAGGGTCTTGTGCACCCCCATCCTAAAAATTCACCAGCCGCCACTGCATGCTTAGAGTACCTTGGACACAGCAACCAGCAGTTCCCTAAGGATTAGGCAGTAACAGATGATGACCACCACAGAGTAGGAAAGGCAGGAGCAGGAGAGACATCAGCAGGCAGTAGAGTTACTGCACTAGGTAGGCCTCTGGTGCACAAACCCCAGAAATAAACCTCCAAGGGAGGACTACAAACATGTGCTTAGAGTTCCTTGGACACAGCAGCCCACAGTTTGCTACAATGTTTTACTTTACCTGTTGATGACCACCACAGAGTAGAAAGGGCAGGAACAGGAGAGAAATAAAAGAAGGATTCCCGGCACTCCAAGGGTAAATTCTAAAATGCAACTTTTATTGAAAAGATATAAAAGCAAACAACTCAATGCAGGTTAGCAAGGCAGTAACCCCTGGCGCGTTTAGCGCTGGTTTAGCTCTTAATCATAGGTGATTACAATGCACAACCACCTGGTACTTAAAGCAGACCCCTCCAATCACAGCAGTTGGTATGGACCACATCTTTCCCTTCGTTAAGGTGGACTAAAATACATTTAAAAACAAAATCAAATGATAAAAGTGAAAATATGCCTTTTTTTGGTAAATTACTGAATATGTGTAATAATCAGAAACAAAATATGTAATTTAGCATTTGGATAAGTATATGTATGAACTCTCATCATTTACCCTTGTTTACAGATTATCAACACTAGTTCAATAGTGAATATCTATCATCATTATGCAGTAATAACAAGTGCTGTAAAGTAGAATTTATAACAGCAAATTAATCTGATAAATATTATTTGATAAATATTATTTATTATTTACTGGAGTGGGAGAAAGGGATGGCTAAAGAGGGAATAATCAATCAGATCAAAAGACTATCTAACATGTAAATTTAAATTTAAACATTTAAAGTTTTAGATGTTAAAGTGTAACTAACCAGTAAAATAGGATATGGACTAATGACCACCACAGAGCATTGAAGGGAAGTACCAGCAGAAGACACCAGAGTTACTGAAGTAGGCCTCTGGAATATAGTACACCAACCGCATAAATACACCTCCAAGGAAAGTGGAGTGAAAGTAGTATGGGTGAAAGGAAATAAAGTTCTCACATTCCTCACCTTGGAGCAGCAGAGGGCTATCTTCCATTCTATGGCTTAAAGCAAACCATGATTGGTCAGCTAGTGGTAGTCCTAAAGCCTTTTAGGTATATAACAGAGAAATTGAGCCAAAACATTGTCTGTCTTGGACAAGCCACTGGTGTCATACCTCGAAACCCCATGTATTGTGCGGCAGGTTTCCATGGTAATGTCTCACCTTGGAATTGAACCTTGGTTTCCAGCTTGTTATTTAGTTTTTTTGTATTTTCTTTTTCTGTAGCTCCACTTATCTGCAACTGCAGGTCATTATCACTCTCCTGCAGCCTATTAAAGCCAATCCCTTCCTGCAGGCCTTGCCCATTTAAAGAGCCTTGTACTCTGGGTGTGCCTATACTGTTTGCAGTTTTCTGTATTCTGACCTGGCTTTGCTTTTGACCACTCTTTTGGATTGCTTTCTGCCTCCTTATTTTGTACCACTTTCGCCTGATTTGGTCTGACCTAATACCCTGATCTGGAACCTGACCGTAGCAATGTATAACTACTCCTTTGGCATTTTTCCTTGGGGTGCTTTTCCTTGTTGAATTTGCAGTAACCCTTTGGTAGATATCCTCTGTTTGTCCTATTCTGATTAGTGCTCTAAGTATTTTCAGTAACAAGCAAAAAGCCTTCACCTGGAGCCAACTAGCAACCAGGGCAGTTAGGAAAGAGATGCCTGATACAGGGACTTAGATAACTTACAGTATAAATGGGCCAATAAATTATGGACCAGTCAGAGTTTACCTGAACTGTTTCCCTCCAGGGATAGTTATTCCGTAAACATGCAGCTCAGCTGCAGAATATGAATGTAAAACTAAATGCCATCACAGCTCTTCTGCAGGGACTAGTACAGAGGCTGTCAACTTCCTCTGCAGATTCAGCCCCAATGGCAGTGTCAAGACCTGAATCAGTTTTCTCCTGGTTTCCCTCGTCCACTTCCTAAACTGCCCCTCCTGTAAAACTTTGCATTCCGACGATTCCTAGACCAATGCATCAGTCCAGATTAACTTTTGTCATATCACTTCTTAAAGGAAATGCTCTAGCCTGGGTGTCTCCCTTTCTAGAAAAGGAGAATTAACTCTTATAGGATGCAGGGCAATCCACAACAGCTGAGGCCTCCTTTATGGATTTACGCCAAGGTAGTTGCACTGTTGCTCGATTTGCAGTGGACTTTCAGACATTGGTAGAAGAGACTGAATATAATTTGTGAGAGTTAAAAACAGCTTGTAGAGAATTTGTATACCGAGACCTACCTGAATCTCTAGAATCCTTAATAGGTCTCTGTATTTGCCAAGATAACTAATATTAGGAGAGGCCGCAAAAAAAAGGAAGAGGTCGGAAAGCTTCTTTGCCTAAACCAGAATTCAAATTGGTTCAGTGTTTCATTCCTCCTTTGGAGACACCATCTTCTGTTCAAGAGGAGCCTATGGAAATGGGCTCAATTAAACTGTCTGGGGCAGAAAGACTTCGTCGTCACTCATTAGGCCTCTGTTTATATTGTGGAGTCAATGGTCATTTATTATGTAAGTGCCATACCTGGCAGGGAAATGGGAGAACTTAGTTCTGGCTAGAGGAGCAGAGTCTGCAGTAAATCTTTGCTGAATATCCTCAGCAAATCCTATTCTGCTTAGTGTTCTAAGTAGTTCTGTAACCTTTGAAAGCCTTCACTTGATGCTAACTAGCGGCCAGGACAGTTAGGAAGAGGGACGCATGTTACAGGGACTTAGATGCCTGACAACTGAGAAATTCTTCTTATTAATTATTGTTGTTATATATTTTACACCCAAATGAAAAGTTATGCTATGTAACTACTATGGTGCTGTAGACAGCCTGTAACAAACAGCCAGGTACCCACAATGCCCCCACTGAAATAACAAATATGGTTGCAATTAGATAAGGGCCACACCATACTATGATATTTGTAATATTGATAGTATACTAGTGACAGTATAGGCAAGAGACATACACTTTATACAATATAGCCAGCCACTGAGAAATTATTAATCATTGTTGTTATATATTTTACACCCAAATTAAAAGGTAATCTATGTAACTACTATGGTGCTGTACAGAGCCTATGGGAAACTATAACATTCACACAACGATAAGTTTGATCGCCTATTGCAGGCATACATGAGAAAAAAAGCTATCACATTTACACATCCTACGGGAATGGTAATAAACCTATTGCGTATTGGGAATACCGTTAGATTATATTAGCAGTGTATTTATTGCATAACTTACTCTCTTTGTATTAATATAATGAAAGTTTTATCTGTAAATTTTAGACTTTTCAGAATGCACGGTTGTATGCCCTGTCACGCTACTGTTGAACATAAGAAAGACAGTCCGATTACATCAGGGTCTGGGTTGGTCCTGGTTGACCAATAGGCTTTCCAAACTTCTAAAAAAATGCAATATGTTGTAATTTCAGAAAAATTGTGCTGAGTGATACATATCGCTTGTAAGATCTAAAGAAGTTATATAATATCTAAAAACAACTGCAGGATAAACTTACTTATGTGGTATTACCACATCAAAGCCTATAGGACACATAGCAAATATAGGGCTTATAAGATACTATATGTTAGATGGCTGCCACCTAATCATATATATATATATATACTAGTCCTAAAGCCCGTGAACACGGGCCAATTTTTTAGGTACCGCGGTTCTCTCCCCTCCTCTCCCCCTCCTCTCCGGATCATATCTTTATATACTCTTCTGTAGTGTAGAAGGTTCTATAATATTGCTATCTAGCATCTTTAAACTGGACTCACTACACTAGCTCTTCCTTACAACTAGCAGCATTCTCATTGTGACATTTTTGTTCTATACAATTGATCTGCATTTCTTGTATGTGTATGTTATCTTGTGCTCTGTATTTCACGTAATGTTCTTAACTTTATTTACTTTTATTAAATTAATTATTAAATTATTTTTTTTATCTAGATTTAATTACAATTGAATTCTGCCATTGCAATATTTATGCTCCTTAGTACACACCATATATAGTAATTAATTTGGCTCTCAGCTACTACACTTATATAGCTTATTTTAGCGCCTGGTACATAGATTTTCTGTGTGTTGTTTTACACACATATTCTTTCTTATAGGTAGTATGCCATGCAGTAATAACAGGGAAAAAAAATCCTCTCTATTGTTAACCATAAAGATCCACGACTTTACCTACATTCCTGACTTAAATTTACTGGGTGACAAAAAACTTTTTACAATTTTTCATTTCATTTCATTTTATGAAATTCCTGTACTTTATCCCCTAACACGGGGTCATCTTTGATAATGTGCCGATGTTTATTGATAATAGATTTTGTATATGATAATTATTATAATCGGTTATAAATGGAACATCAAATTATTTACTGATTTTATTACTCCTCTTTTCCTTATAAATCAATAATTTCTCTCTCTTAACTGTCTTTCTCCAGAAGTTAAAGCTTGTTCATCAAAATCCCTTAAAGTTGTACAATTTCTTCTTACCCTCAAAATTTCTGGTTAACCACTTATCATAATGACAGCTTGGTTTCATGGGAGTGGCTGGTGACGTTGCCACAAAGTGTGTGGTGACATCACAGAGCAGAATCAAGTGGCAGGCAATGAAGGGAGGTGGTTGGGGGAGGTTGCCCAAAACCCCCAATCCCAGCATCCTTAGTAGCTCTTTCAAATGATGGTGGTCTTGGAAAGCACCAAGCTCCCCCTCCCTGTAAAGTAAAAAACACAAAACATTTTTTTTTCTGGTCTTTAGTGGCTCCTTTAAAAAAAATTGAAATGTCGAGACACTCCATTAAACTTTATCTTGTAGTGAAAGAGTCCCTCTCTTAAACACATATAGAGCTTTTATTTCTACCCTGAGGTAAAGATACCATCTTAATTAATGCTCTAACCCCAAAAAGCCTATATTGGCCTCTATTTCAATTTTAGCTACCCTTAAGGACAATTTAGTAAGGTGATTACAATAGCAACATGGGTCACTTGATTATTTTCAATAATATTTACTATCCTAAAAAAAAATATTTTTTTTACACTTTTGTAGGAGTCTTCTGACGTGACGTGAAATATAAATATAATAATGATATACTGTATTTTTAATTTACTGTGTCTGTTGAAAAAACAAAGAATATATAATTTGTGTGGATTATTCACTGAAATAGTGTTTAAATAAAATTAAAAAAAATAAAGTATAAACAGCTAAGTGTGAAAAAGGTGAAAGGGTTAATGGGACGTTACCTAAATGCCGAGTCATTTAAAAATTATGCAGGATATCTATTATAGGCTGATTATAAAATACCACATAAATATCTCTATGTAAAAAAAAAGTAAAATAGTTTAAAGGTATAGTAAAGTCCAAATTAAACTTTCATGATTCAGATAGGGCATTTAATTTTAAACAACTTTCGAATTTACTTTTATCATCAAATTTGCTTTGTGCTCTTGGTATTCTTAGTTGAAAGCTAAACCTAGGATGGCTTATATGCTAATTTCTAAGCCCTTGAAGGCCACCTCTTATCTGAATGCATTTGAAAGTTTTTCACAGCTAGAGGGCTATAGTTCATGTGTTTCATATAGATAACATTGTGCTCATGCACATGCAGTTATTTAAGAGTCAGCACTAATTGCCTGAAATGCAAGTCTGTCAAAGATCTGAGATAAGGAGGCAGTCTGCAGAAGCTTAGATACAAGGTAATTACAGAGGTAAAATGTATATTTCTGTAACAGTGTTGGTTATGCAAAACTGAGGAATGGTAAATAAAGGGACTTTCTATCTTTTTAAACAATAACATTTTTGGTGTTTACTATCCCTTTAACAAAATCTCCTTAGTAGCTGCATCCTATTGTAAAAGGACTTTAAGGATCCCTGTCCTAGGACTTGAAAGGTAGCATGCATCTGGCATGTGCAGGCACAGTCACTTCATTTCCCTCCTTAGATTAAAGGGACATGAAACCCAAAAATTTTATTTCATAATTTAGATAGAACATATCATTTTAAACAATTTTCAATTTTACTTCTGTTATGACATTTGCTTTGTAGTTCTTGTATCCTTTGTTGAAGGATCATCAATGCACTACTGGAAGCTATGTGATCACATCTGGTGAGCCAAAGACAATAGGCAAATATATGAATAAGGCCTGACGTCTATGAATAAGGCCTGACGTCCGAAACGCGTAAGACAGCTTGCTTCTGCTGCTTTTTAACGTTTTTACTCCATGTATCCCTAATAAAGAATCTTTTGGATTTTTACCAATATTTACCAATTATACACGGGTCTTACTACGGAGGGCCACGTGGGCGGCGGAAACATCCGACAGCATACTGAGACTATCCTGGGGCCCATAACAACAGTCAATGTGAGTAACTGAGGAGGTAGTGGAAGTGACCCAATATCTCATAAGCCAGATTACCCTGAAATGTCAACTTGACTGGTGTATGGAACGCTGCAGGCTGGGGGCTAGTGTAGGCCGGATCATCCATGTGACAGTTAGCTGAGGAAGCGTCCCATATATATTTTATGCGGCCTGGCAGTTATGTGAACAGCTGCAGCCTTATCCCCTAGACTCCCAAAACGGCTCTTATATAAATATCACCGTGAGACAAATAACTCACAGATTTTACCTCTGGCAACTTTTCATGACTCTCAGCTATACCAGCGGAGCCACTACCCAGTTGCTATTTAACATATGTGGGCCTCAATAGGCTTGGAGGGACATACCTATACTATCTTCAACCTCATTGTAGTCTGTGGGCCTGTTTAAAAGTATTTACCCTGAGCAGACTGGTCGGATTTGGGGCTGTTATATTATCTAAATAATTGGAAGGCGGCTTTGGCTACTAATCTGGGCCCCTTGGACTGACCTTATCAAGAGCAGGGCCCACTGGCTGCGTTATTGACTGGTTTTAACCTTATCTATCAGTCCTTGCTGACTCTCAATAAGTGAACTCGCCCACCAATATCTTCACCATAATGGCGGCTAAAAAAGGGAATAAGCCAGACAAACAATTGAAAACATCGCTTCTGGCCCCATCTGTGTCCACCTACTTTCATTCTCAGGACTTTAATTCTTCTGACACAGATCACACTCAAGGGCCATCACAACCCCAGTCTGACCTGACCTCTACGGTAATACCCCAAGACTCCCTGAAACTCATACAGTCTCAACTAGCTAGCCTGCCATCCAAGACAGATATAGAATCCCTAAAGACATTCATCAAAGATGAAATTAGAGACTTAAAGAAGGATCTTAACGACATGGGATCCAGAATGGATTATCTGGAAGAGGGCCAAGAACACTTAAATAATGTCGTCAGTTCTACCACCCAACATTTGTCTATCCAAGACTCCATGATTCAGAGTATGCAGGATAAAATAGAGGACCTTGATAATCGGGGAAGGAGAAATAATCTACGGATAAGGGGAATCCCTGAAGAGATCACTCAAGAACAACTCAGAGGATATGTCAGGGAGTTCTTCCTCTTCCTACTCCCATAAGCTCACCCTATCCAGAATGATGACTTCGAGAGAGTCCATAGAGCCCCGAGACCTCCAACCAAGCCCCCAGCTCCTCCGAGAGATGTTATCCTCAAACTGTTTAAATATACCACCAAAGAACAGATCTGGCAAGAAGCAAGGTCACGGCGCACGATCCAGTTCCAGGGTCATAAACTACAAGTATACCAAGACCTTTGCCCCCAAACAGTGCAGAGGAGAAAAGAGATCCGTTTTATCACCAAGACTTTGCAAGACCATAATATTCGATACAGATGGGGCTTTCCCTTTAGCCTCATTGTATCACACAATGGCACTCAAGTAATCTACAAGAGTCTTTCTGACCTTGATATGCTCTCTCAGAAACTGAATCTTCCCTTTGAACCACCCTCTGAAAAGATTATTGAGATTCCTCCTAGAAAATATGGCCCAGATGAGCAGGCCCCGAAAGAACAACATCCAGGCTGGCACAAGGTGGCCCCAAAGAGACGCAAAACTGCTTCATTGGCCCCCTCGGCTGACACTTGAGAAGGAAAACTCCCGCACTAGGTGATCTACTGTATCAGCTATTATCTACTCTCCACTGAACTGATATCTGCCCCCTGGGCGAGGCAAGAACTGAACGCTTGATCTATTCACTAAAGAAAGGACATTAGTGGTAGAGTATGACTAACGTTTTGTTTCTTACTTCCCATATATAGCTGTTACACAATAAATTGTTGCTGGGTTTTCTATTTCCCTACATTTATACCAATTTAAGGTTGGTTTTACCCCAGAGACCCCCCCAGTGGTTGGTAATATTGGGGTCTGCTATTCCACCAACACCCCACCTTATTCTTGTTAATCTTCCCAGTTAAGTTGTACATTTCACTTTGTTTACTATGCCGATTGTTTAGGCACGTTATCATTAGATTTCCCTAGAGGGTTAATTGTCATCATTCCTCCCCCCCGGAATAATGTACATTAAGTCATTGGTCCGCACCGATGAATGTTATGTTTGTATTCATGTCTTGTTTGTATATTTTTTGTTCATATCCCTCATCTTCCTTCCAGATATTGTTTATGTAGCCAAAAATTATGGTTTTCCAAATATGCTGAATTGTTATATTGTTTTTTATTTTGTTACTTCCACAGGTCATGTAGAGCTTTACAATGGGTGTTTTAGCCATCCTTTTCTGACATCACTGCCCAATAGAGATCTAATCATATCTACATGTCTGACTATTTACATGGTCCCACAACTCTCCCAGACTTCTGATACGAGACTTGACTACCCAAACACTGGATCCCTATGTCCCTGGTGCCCCCTTTCTATCTCGTCTTCTAGGCCACCCCACTCGTATAATCATGGCTGACGACCCTAGAACCCTTAAAATAGTCTCCCATAATGTCAAAGGTCTCAACATCCCCCAAAAACGGTCTAGAGCATTAAGAGACTATCACAGACTTAAATGTAACATTGTCCTACTTCAGGAGACTCACTTTAAAAAAGGGAGGGAACCTATACAGTCTTTTAAGAAATTTGGTCAGGTCTTTCTGGCCTCCCACTCTTCCAAACATAATAAGGGGGGGGGGGGGTTCTCATTAAAAACAATATACCTTTTCACCTGTCCAATATTTTTAGGGATAGGGAGGGTAGACTAATCATTATCACCGGCCGTCTCTATAACAAGGCGATTACAATAGCCAACATCTATGCCCTTAGCTCTCACCAAGCACAATTTTTCTCCCAAATAAGTAATATAATATCTGAACACTCCAGGGGGGGGTTTAATAGTGGGGGGAGACTTAAACTTAACTCTTGACCCTGGTTTGGACTGCTCCTCTGGGACATCCTCGATCCCCCATAAAACATTGAAACACGTTAAGCTACAATTAGCGAAGTTAAATGTACATGATGCTTGGAGAGTATACCACCCTCAGACTAAGGATTATACGTTTTATTCATACCCACACCAAAATTATTCACGCATTGACTACCTCCTCATAGACGTTACCAACTTAGCCCTTGTCCAGGCCTCTGACATCTCCCCTATTACTTGGTCCGACCATGCGATGATTAGTCTCTCATCAACTGGCCTACCTCTCAAAGACATCACCACTCCTGGAAATTAGACGAGACCTTACTGACGCACCCTCTAGTAGACATTCAATTACGCAAACTGTTAGAATCATACTTCCTAATAAATGCTACTCCTGGCACGAATACGCTACACATCTGGGAAGCGCACAAATGTGTCATTCGGGGGGAGCTAATTGCCATTAAAGCAGCTAGGAACAAACAGAATTCGCTTGCATTGAAAAATCTCATAGAGGAATTAGATAAATTGCAGGACTCACACAAGAGGTTCCCTAAAGATCACTCACTGTTAACACACATCCAACACAAACGCAACCAACTTGACGTTCTATTGGGCGCAGAGGCTAAACGAAGAGCTCTCTTTCTGAAGAGAAGATTCTATGAGGGGGGAAATAAACAGGGTAAAATGTTAGCTAGATTATTGCGATATAGATCTTCCAGGAAATATATTATGTCTATCACAGATAAGAAAGGGAAGGTTTGGTATACTTCCACCGATATAGCCAACCAATTTAGGGAATACTATGAAGACCTTTATAACTTGGGAAAGAGGGTCTCCCCTCCTTCCCCCTCTGATATCAATAACTATATGGCTGATTTGCATCTCCCTTCTCTCTCTCCAACTCAGAAAGCTGACTTGGAAGCCCCATTCACCCTTAAAGAACTCCGAAAAGCCATCCTCTCCTTCCCATCTGGGAAAGGTCCAGGTCCCGATGTCTTCGGACATGCCTATTATTCTAAATTCGTAGACATTATCGCCCCTCACTTGCTATCATACTTTTTAGATATAGATAATAAAAACTACTTCACCCCTCAAGGCCCATATATCCGTAATCCCTAAACCAAATAAATCCCCTGACCAGATCCCTAACTACAGGCCAATATCCCTAATTAATGCAGATGTTAAGATATTCGCAAAAATTATATCTACTAGAATAAAATCAGGTCCTCCCATCCCTGATCATTATGATCAGGTCGGCTTTGTCCCCGGTCGTTAGGGCCACTCTGCAAAAATTTGGAATTGGAGGACTCCATGCTACATAGAATTTTTTGCGCTTTATTAACTCCCCTAGTGCCCGTATATCACTTAATGGAATACTCCCCCCCCCCCTTTTATATCTCGAACGGTACGCGACAGGGGGTGCCCCTTGTCCCCCTACTGTTCATTTGCCTGCTTGAGGCTTCGCATCCAGATCAGGCAAAAACCAGGGAATCGAGGGCATTGTGGTGGGGGGCCCCGAGACTTACAAATTATCTCTTTTGCCGATGATGTTCTGTTTACCGCTTTTCCAACCCACAACATTCAGTACCCCTCTTATTGGAGGAACTGGCTACCTTCAACAAATTGACAAACTTTCTTATTAACTATTCCCAAATCCGAGATTTTACGGAGTTCCCTAACACTTGAATTAGACCTCCATATTAGACTCAGTGTCCATTTTCGTAGATGCCTAAACTCCTTAAAATATTTGTGAGTCTTTCTTACTGACAGCATGGAGGAAGTATATAAACTAATTGATGTTGGTATCAGAGGAGCGCTGGAACGGGATGCTATCTTCCTGGCATGCAAGGAATCTATCATGGATGGGTAGGATCAAAATGACGCCTTCCCTAGACTCTTGTACATTATGCAGGCGCTCCCGATTCCTCTTCCCCCCCGCTACACTATAAAAATCCAACAGATGTTCAGCTCTTTGTCTGGGGAGGTCGACAAACCAAGAATAAATAGAAAGTTATTGACAGACTTGGCGGATCCATGTGGACTGGGGTTCCCACATAGAACGATATAGACAGCAATTCTTTACTTCCAAAGGATCCTTGACTGGAGGGTCCACAAAACCCAAAGAGATGGGTGCCTTAGAGGAATATCTTAACGGAGATATATGCCTGCAAGCCTCTTGCTGGCTTCCATACCCTGACAAAATGATTAAAAGACATAGATAACCCACTGGCTAGGGAGACCATGACTCAATGGACGATAGCCCAACAAGAACTAATCCATATCTTTCCTCTAGGCCATCCCCCCTCACCTATTTGATTCACAACCCTGAGTTCTCTTTGGCAGCCTTAGGGATTCACCATACAGACTTAAACCCCTCCCCGATCTCACTGTTTCCATCTCTCGGACAATGAACATATCCACTCCCACAAGAATCTCCAGAACAGGGTCATGGATGGGCGGGTACTGGTTCAACTATAGGAAAATTCATCACTATATAATGACACACAAGCAAAGACACTATATGCTGAGACCTTTGACCAAATTGGAACAGTTGCTGTCCCCTGACTAGCCATGCAAACATACCCTCTCAAAAATTTATGCAGATATTGTCCCAACCCCCTCCGGGCAACCTGCCATACTCCATTGAGGCTTGGGAAAGAGAGTTGGGGGGTAATTTATTCTTCCCCAGACAGGCATCCTCCATATTCACTAATACCAAGTCATCATCTTCATCAGCTACGTTAGGTGGAGATGAACTACAAAATTCTCCATAATGGGTACCTCAACCCCAGACGCCTACATAAGCTATGACCGGCCTTCGAGAAATCGTTGTTGGAGATGTGGTTCACTTTGGTAGTTGGTGGGGTCATATGGGTGGTGGTGCAACAGTATAAACAATTACTGGAGGGATATAATAATAGAAATCGAGACCATTTTTCAGACCCAGTTACCCCTAGATCCACTTGTATTCCTTCTAAATAAACATATTAAACTTCCCTCCAAGGCCCACAATATACTATTCCGTATTTTTACTAACAGTGCAAAGGCACTGATTGCCAAAAATTGAAATCCCCTTCTCCTCCGAATGTTCTAATGTGGAGCCAGAAAGTTTCAGACCTATTGGAACTAGAAGAATACAGATTTTATAAATCAGGAACCAGGGATCATTTTATTCTAGCTCAGGATATGTGGGATCAATATATTAAGAGTGACCAAAGCTGAGTATTGTCCATCCTTTATCCCCCCTCTCTATACCAAACTAAGGACGATCCTTTTATATAATGACTCACTGCTAGTTGTGGGACTGATGGTCAACACTTCTAGGCTGACTGGTTAATCTATTAGATGAGATGGCTCAATGCACCTGTGGAACACACAAAGGCTATTTCATTTTATTGCTAGGGAAGATTATTTTTGTTTTTTTTTGTTGTTTTTTTGTTTTTTTATTGTCCTTGTTGTTTCCCCTTTTCTTTCTGTTTTGTAGGTTATTTCTGGAACTTCACAGATGTAAGTGTATACCCTGCAATTACTTGGATTGTTCATTGACTTGTAGTATATGACCATGGCGGTCGTTATGTAAAGATGTTTTGTTGTTTCTTTTTGCCTTTGTTGGTCTTTTCTGTAAAGTTAAAATATTCTTAATAAACAGAATTTGGTAATAAAAAAAACAAATAAAAAACATTAAAGGGACATAATACTCATAATGCTAAATCACTTGAAACTGATGCAGTATAACTGTAAAATCTGACAGGAAAATACCACCTGAGCATCTCTATGTAAAAAAAGAAGATATTTTACCTCCCAATTTCCTCAGCTCAGCAGAGTAAGTCTGTGTAAAAGTTATACTCAGCTGCTCCCAGCTGCAGGTAAAAAAATAAATGAAGAAATGAACAGCAGCTAATCAGCATCAGCAGTGCTGAGGTCATGAACTCTTTTACTGTGATCCTCATGAGATTTGACTTAACCTCATGAGATTTCATAGTAAGCTTCCTTAACCTGAATAGGGAAATAATATGAAGAGTGCACGAGGCTCATCCCCTAAGCTGTCCCAGGACAGACATAATAAATATGCTGCTTAGAAATCCTTTACAATTGGGGATGTGGCTACTGAGGAACTTTTGAGGGTAAAATATCTTTCTTTTTTACATAGAGATGTTCAGGTGATATTTTCTAGTCAGCTTTTTACAGCTATGCTGCATCACTTTCAAGTGTTTAAACATTTGGGTATTATGGCCCTTTAATAGTAAGAGAGGCTGGCAAAATATATTGTCGATCTACACCCAAGTCCTGAAACTTTCTCATTAACACTAGCTAAGGAAGGTAAGGGTACTCGCCATTACTGTAAAAATGCTAGGACAATTAGGTTAAACGGACAGTAAATACCTTGAGATTTGTATATTAAATGATTAATTATGCTAATGAAAACAACTGCATAAAACAGATCGACTTTATACAAATGTTAGACAGTGGCTAGTCTTGTTGTCTGCTGACTAAAGCCCAGATTGGGCTCCTCCAAATAAGGCAAATGCTTTGTGGAGTTTGGCTATTGAAATATACTTGCACTAAAAGGATGTTAATTTTGTTTTAAGAGCGATAAGACTTGGCTAGATATGTTATTCTATATAATTACAAGTGGCTCGATTTATTAAGTTACGGTGTGACAGGTGGGTGTACATATGCCCCCCTGTCCGCCGCTGCTCACCCTCTGGCAGACTGAATTCCACTGACGGGAATTCCGCATTGCACAAGAACGCTATTTTGTGCTCTTGTGCAACGCCGCCCCCTGCACGCGCACGAGCCATCGCGGCACGGGCAGAAGCTGTCATCTCCCCAGTCGGACGAGGCTCTAGGTTTAGAGTTAGGGGAGCAGGTGGGTCTAATGACCGCTGCTTGATAATAGGGGACTGGAGGTCATAGGGGGGCGAAGCCTTTGATAAATTGACCTCAAGGTGTTTACTGTCCCTTTTAACACTGAGATACAAATTTACTTCTGGTAGTTTTCATATACACTCCATACCACCAAATACATATCACTTTACAATAATGCAGTGGATTTGTGAGTAATACTTATTCAGGCAAGTTCAGTAAATATTTACAGGCCTCACAGGACTGCAACTTTATTAGCCCTCATGTTATACATAGATAATTAAAGGGACATGAATCCCAAAATGTTTCTTTTGTAATTTAGACACAGCATACAATTAAAAGAAAAAGGTTTTATTTCTATTATCATATTGGCAGACGCACAATTATCAGATATGTTTTACAACATACACTGCAATGCAGCAGCGGAGCTACTCAACAGAAGGCCCTGGTGCAAACTTTTTTCTTGTGTCCCCTCCAAAAGTAACACAATAGTAAGCAATAGTAATAATATCATTATTTTGAGGATAGATAGATAGACCTGCATCCTTCCCTAATAAAAGTTCCCCTGCCTTAGAATTGTACACATCAGTACACGCTTATGTATAGAATGGCTGCTATGGGTACCCTCAGCAATAGAGTCTAATTGATTTTTATTTATCTTATTAAAGTAACATTAAATGCAATAGAATTGCACAATAAATTTAATTATCAAATGTGTCTCAGTATTTTTATATGCACACTTTGAATACCAGCACCTACTAAGCATGTACAAGAGTTTACTTTCGGCCAGATTACGAGTTTTGCGTTATGAGGGGTGCGGTGCTAACTTGCACATTATCTCATCGCTCACTTTCCTACAGCGCTGGTATTACAGGTTTTATAAACCCGGTGTTAAAAGACAAGAAGTGAGCATAGAGCAAAATTGTGCTCCATAACGCACTCCAATACCAGCTGCTTAAGTCAGCGGTGAGCTGGTTGTACGTGCTCGTGCACGATTTCCCCTTAGACATCAATGGGGAGAAGCCGGCTGAGAAAAAAGTCTAACTACTGCAAATAAGCAAGCGTAAAGCTCAGTAACGCAGCCACTAACCATTGAAACCTATGGGGAAAACAAAATTTATGTTTACACCTATCACCCTACACATGAAACCCCGAGTCTAAACACCTCTAATCTTACACTTATTAACCCCCTAATCTGCCGCCCCCAGACATCGCCGACACCTGCATTATACTATTACCCATTAAATCTGCCTGCCCTCAACATCGCCGCCAACCTACATAGATACTTAATTAACCCCTAATCTGCCGCTCAGGACAAGTGCCAGCCTACCTACATATACTTATCGAACCCCTAATCTTGCTGCCCCCAACATTCGCCGACACCATACATAATGTTATTAACCCCTAGATCTGCTGCCCACAACATCACCGACACCTACATAATGTTATTAACCCCTAATGTGCCGCCCCCAACGTCGCACCACTATATTATATTTATTAACCCCTAAATCTAAGTCTAACCACCTAACACCCCCTAACTTAAATATAATTTAAATAAATCTAAATACAATTACTATCATTACTAAATAATTCCTATTTAAAACTAAATACTTACCTATAAAATAAACCCTAAGATAGCTTCAATATAACTATAGTTACATTGTATCTAGCTTAGGGTTTATTTTTACTTTACAGGCAAGTTTGTATTTATTTTAACTAGGTAGAATAGTTACTAAATAGTTATTAACTATTTAATAACTACCTAGCTAAAATAAATACAAATTTACCTGTAAAATAAAACCAAACCTAAGGTTACACTAACACCTAACACTACACTACAATTAAATAAATGCCCTAAATTAAATACAATTAACTAAATTAACTAAAATTAACTAAATTACAAAAAACAAACAAACACTAAATTACACAAAATAAAAAACAAATGACAAGATCTTTAAACTAATTACACCTAATCTAATAGCCCTATCAAAATAAAAAAAAGTCACACAAAATAAAAAATAACCTAGCCTAAACTAAACAACAATAGCCCTTAAAAAGGGCCTTTTGCGGGGCATTGCCCCAAAGAAATCAGCTCTTTTACCTGTAAAAAAAAAAAATACAAACAACCCCCCCCAAAAGTAAAACCCACCACCCACACAACCAACCCCCCAAATAAAACCCTAACTAAAAAAACTAAGCTCCCCAATTGCCCTGAAAAAGGGCATTTGGATGGGCATTGCCCTTAAAAGGGCATTTAGCTCTATTTGCGGCCCAAAGCCCTAACCTAAATATAAAACTCCACCAAATACACCCTTAAAAAATCCTAACACTAACCCCCGAAGATTCACTTACTGGGAGAAGTCTTCATCCAAGCGGCAAGATGTCTCAACGAAGCCAGCTGTTCCAATCAGCCAATAGAATGCGAGCTCAATCCTATTGGCTGATTGGATCAGGCCAATAGGCTTGAAGTTCAATCCTATTGGCTAATTGCATCAGCCAATAGGATTTTGTCAACCTTATTCCAATTGGCTGATAGAATTCTATCAGCCAATCGGAATCTAAGGGACGCCATCTTGGATGATGTCACTTATAAGGTACCTTCATTCCACAAGAAGGAGGTCTTGAAGATGGAGCCCGCTCCACGTCGGAAGGATGAAGATAGAAGATGCTGTCTGGGGTGAAGACTTCTGCCCATCTGGATGACCACTTCTGCCGTCTGGAGGACCACTTCTCGCGGCATCGTTGAGGACATCTTGCCGCTTGGATGAAGACTTCTCCGGCGTAAGTGAATCTTCGGGGGGTTTAGTGTTGGGATTTTTCAAAGGGTGTATTGGGTGGGTTTTATTTTTAGGTTAGGGCTTTGGGCCGCAATAGAGCTAAATGCCCTTTTAAGGAAATCTCCATCCAAATGCCTTTTCAGGGCAATGGGGAGCTTAGGTTTTTTTTTAGTTAGGGTTTTATTTGGGGGGTTGGTTGTGTGGGTGGTGGGTTTTACTGTTGGGGGGGGTTGTTTGTATTTTTTTTTACAGGTAAAAGAGCTGATTTCTTTGGGGCAATGCCCCGCAAAGGCCCCTTTAAGGCTATGGTAGTTTAGTTTAGGCTAGCGGTTTTTTTTATTTGGGTGGGCTTTTTTATTTTGATAGAGCTATTAGGTGTAATTAGTTTAAAGATCTTGTAATTTGTTTTTTTATTTTGTGTAATTTAGTGTGTTTTTTTGTAATTTAGCTAATTTTATTTAATTTAGTTAATTGTATTTAATTTAGGTAATTTATTTCATTGTAGTGTAGTGTTAAGTGGTTAGGTGTAACTTAGGTTAGGTTTTATTTTACAGGTAAATTTGTATTTATTTTAGCTAGGAGTTATTAAATAGTTAATAACTATTTAGTAAATATTCTAACCTAGTTAAAATAAATACAAACTTGCCTGTAAAATAAAAAATAAACCCTAAGCTAGCTACAATGTAACTATTAGTTATATTGTAGCTAGCTTAGGGTTTATTTATAGGGTAAGTATTTAGTTTTAAATATTAATTATTTAGGTAATGATAGTAATTTGTATTTAGATTTATTTAAATTATATTTAAGTTAGGGGGTGTTAGGGTTAGACTTAGATTTAGGGGTTAATAAATTGAATATAGTGGCGGTGATGTTGGGGTGGCAGATTAGGGGTTAATAAATGTAGGTAAGTGGCGGCGATGTTAGGGGACAGCAGATTAGGGGTTAATAATATTTAACTAATGTTGCGAATCCGGAGTGCGGCGGTTTAGGGGTTAATATGTTTATTATAATCTAGCCGATTATATTTTGTATGTGTATGTTATTGACTGATGATGGATGTCACATGATACAAGGGGCAAGAAAATGAAAGACAAGTAAACATAAACTGCATTGTCTGTTTAGTATGCATTTATTGTACAGCTCTTCTGTATTGAATGGTCCTATAATTAAGAGAAATGTAAATAACATTGCAATATATGTTGTAAAATATATCTGATAACTGGGCTTATGCCACTTGTACTTAAAGGGACACTCAAGTCAAAATTATACTTTCATGATTCAGATAGAGCAGCAATATTAAACAACTTTCCAATTTACTTCCATTAACAAAATGTGCACAGTCTTTTTATAATTACACTTTTTGAGTCACCAGCTCCTACTGAGCATGTGCAAGAATTCGCAGAATATACGTAAATGCATTTGTGATTGGCTGATAGGCTGTCACATGTCTGACTTTGCAACATTCTACACACTGATTGCATAGATCAGAGCATGTTGTTATTTACATCTGTCCCCACAGCAGGAGACCAGGAACAGGAATTCTACCAGGCTTTTTTTAAAGAATGTATACCTGATCTGCTCTTGATTTGCTAATTCTTGTAAATTGTGTTAAATTGGTACTCAGTTCAGCTACTAATTTGTCTCTTGACTGTTTATCCTCAAACTGTAATATTATAACTAAAGCTGTGCCATCCATTACTCCTGAAACAGTTTAAATTAGAGACCCTTTGAGGTGACCACAAATCTTGTGCTACGTTTGAGAAATATAAATCTACCAAAGAATGATTTCTGTTTTAAGAATAATTGTGTAGGTAACTGTATTACTAAATGATCAAGTATTGTGGGAGTGTTTTGCAAAACTTGTATCACTTTACTAATCAATTCAGTCGCCTCCAGAAAATGTCCCCTTAAATTTATTGTCACCCTGTCTGTTCATCGGGCTGGATAATTTCATTTGAAGTATTCTGATTTATGTCTTAATCTATCAAATATTTACTTTCATGTTATTAGATACTAGACATGGGGTTAGAGTAGTTTTGATTTTTCTACTGTTTTTTTAAGACATAAATTAAGTTTTCCTTTGCTAGAATAAAGGGTCCTGATTATAATAAAATCTCTCTATGGGGAGGGGTTCTGTGCAATCCTATTCTTTACTGTAGCACCCTTAAGAAATGCAATTTCAGTAAACTGTAGTGATTGAGCATATTGCACTCTCTACAACACATTTGTTCTGATGTTTTCCTTTATCAGATACATATTATAATTGAAAACATATTGACCATTATTTTTCATAGTAATATTATTCAACAATTACATGCAATTACCAAAGTGATTACAAAACCAGTACATACCCCCTATTGAATTGTGCTTTTACAAATCTAGGAAACTCCACCCTCTCTATAAAAAAAAAAACTTTTGCCACAAAATAATAAACTTCTTTGTTTTATGAATTTTGAGACAATAAGCTGCAAGTGAAGTCTGCAGAGAGACAGGTGTTTCTTGCTGGCAGCTTGCTCCCTAATGACTTTGGCTCTCAGAGAGCAGCTGCCTGCTTGCCTCCTGTGGTATGGGCTACTTGTTGAAGCACACTCCTCGTTAATGCACACGCTGCCCGGGGCAGACCCTGGGAATGAAATTAAACTTGCTTATCTTAGAAACCTACAAACCCTGACACAGAATGGGGAGGTTGCCTGCATCTGCCTGGCCGAGTAATTGTGAGCCTGCTGTTCAGACTATTGGCTGTCTTTCTGCTCAGTAATAGGTTATAGCAAAGGACACTACTACTCCCATCTGTTTATTCTATTCATTGTTCTGCCTGCCTGCCTGGGAGCCTGGAGCTTACATTGCGTTGAGGAGTTTACTGCTAAAAACTGCTTCAAGGAATCCAATGTCTGTGTGCTTTCCAGCCTAAAGTAAGTGTATATAGGTTTCGTTTTTATAACATAGTGATAACAGGAGGTCGTGAAATGATAATAGATTTGGTTTATTTGTGTACTTTCTGTTCCTAGACTGGGTTCTGTGCCATGTTGAAACAGTGGGCACAGCTCTTTAGTTATTTAGTTTATTTAATTTGCAAAATGCTGTAGCTCTGACTTCTTAAAAGTTTAAAGTGCACTTTGCAGCTGAGGTATTTTTTTTTTCTTTTATTGAGTTCTGGATTGTGATGCTATCTTTTCTTGCAAGCAGTGGCAGTGGGCTGTTGGGAATAGCAGGTGCTTGACTTAGTCCATTTCCTTGTAGACATAGCTGTTTATGTTACTCACTTCAAAGAATATGAAGATGATTCATGTACAGGTGAAGTAGTTTTACAATTAATATTTTGTTAGGATTTGGAGCATTTGAAATGTGATTGTGGTTTGTGTTATGCAAAATAAATTGGTAAAGAGCTGAACTTTTCCTGTTCAGATTTTGTTTTTGCTAATTTAATGGGAATAAGGCACAGGGGTAGCCTCTTGCATATGTTATTTGTTTACAAAATATTCCAGTGTTAGCTAATTAGCAAAATCTTTACTGCATTACACTGGACCTTTTAACCTGTATGTGTGTTTATATATATATATATATATATATATATATATATATATATATATATATATATATATATATATATATATATATATGTTTGTTTGTATGTATGTGTGTATATATATATATATATATATAATATATATATATGTGTGTATATATATATATATGTTATATATATATGTATATATATATTATATATATACACACACTCTAGTATAAGGCTATTTTCATCTTCAGATATGAATCAGATATTGGACTCTGCAAATGTTCTATGAATGTATATATTTAGTTATATTTTTAGTATATTCCATCTTTATTCATAGAGAGTGGGGGGGGGTGGCTATATTAACACAGAGTTTAGAAAATGTGTATGGTTAGCTACCATTTCAGTATATACCATTTTAATCATAATGTGTGTGTGTGTGTGTGTGTAATTCCAGGCTATGAACAACAACAATGTCAGATTCTGCCTAAATAAAACACCTTTCAGTGATCCCTGACAGATTAAGGGCACAAAGAGTTTAAAGTGAACGCAGGATGCATACCACATGCCCTATTATCTGAACATATGCATTATTAGTCCATATGAAAGTTTTCAGAAAATGGGCCGGCCACCAGTTGCTAGTCTCCTGCAGTTCCACTAGACATCTGTTACCCCAGAGCATTAACCAATCTGTTCAATAGGACATCATTTCTTTGTTAGGTTGAGGTTAGCAAACTGCATTGCTAGAATACAATGGTAATTAAATACCTCAAACGCAGTGCCAGAGATATTTATTACATATTCATTATGTCACTTGCATTGTTTCTGAATGCAGTATGGATGGATTTACCATGAAAAGGTGTCCTACTGCGATCCATGCAGTTTAAAATAAAACATGAAATGATTATTTTGCACAGGGTTTTGCCTGTAAATTATTAAAGCAAAACGTTACTGGTTTTAATAGCTAAATGTTTTTTGCTTTGTAGAACTCATGAAATTTAGCTTTCTTCACCAAGAATAATGCAGTTTCCTAATTACAAGGTCCTATAGAAAAAGTATATAAATATGTTTACTTTGGATGAGAATGTTACTCATTTTGTATATGTGACTGACTATGTACCAGTATAAGATTTACTACTAATGTGTCACTGTATCTCACATGCTAATTTGCCATTATATTTGTAGCTTTTACCAATTAAATTTGTTCAGCACAATCTTACTTTTTTACTGTAATGTATATATTGATACATTTTATTTTTTGTGTGAAATTAAATGGACTTAAAACATCAATAAGAACATGCTGTAATTATTAGAGTATTTTCGTATTGCCCTATTGCTAGTAAATAACTAATCCGCAAGGATATTAAACACATTTAAATTCATCTCTGGAGCAGCAATGCATTACTGGACTCCAGAGCTAAATATGCAAAGCCATTTAGCCAATCTGGGGTGGCATACTTGTGTAGCTGGCCAATCACCAGCTCTGTTCAGCGCAGAAGCGGAAGTGTATTGCTTCTCCAGAGCAAACTTTTAACTGTTATATCAATTTGCTGAGGTTAAACACATAGGTATAGGCAAGCGATATCAATATTTTTTAAGTGTAGCTTTATGTGCCATTAAATGATCGTCTCAGTATAGTGTTGCCAGATGTTCAGTATTTCTATAGATTGTCCAGTAAAATGAAATAATGTATAAAACCTAGTCTTGTTTGTCTGATGTAGGCATTGGCAGTAAAGAGCTGCAAGGAGATATTATGAGGTTGCCTATGGGCATATACCTAACCTGGATCAACTTATTGGGGGGGGGGTGTTGATCTGCAGCCTGATCAAATCCCACCTTCGATGGATCACCTACTGGTCATATAATATCTTGGTGGAGGACAGCTGGCAGCCTTATACATATACCAGTCAAGGCCTAGGAGCTTGATGTACTGATCTAGATGCAGCCCATCAAAAAATACAGGTTTAAAGTTAATTTAATTTAGATGATAAGTGCTCCGGTTTTTAAAAATCCAATTATAAACAGGGGAACTTAATTTATCAAAATTTACATTTCACGGGGTGGAGCCTACACTCAATGCGGCAGGACGTGTCTCAGTGAAGCTCTCTGAACCTGATTCTATTTTACAGTTAAACATAGTGAAACCTTTAATATTTGTTGCTCTGCAACAGATTCATCAAGGTGAACAGACATATTCTGAGAGTGGTTGTTTTGACTGAGGTACCTGCCTATGTTCTTTGAGTCAGCTACGGGACAGACTTATCATCAGGACTGGAGGCCATTTTTGCAACTACGCAGCAATCTGAGAAACTGAAGAAGCAAGAAGTCCCATGGACCACAGATCTGGGGCTTGCCGTGATATTACCCCCCCCCACCCCCGAATTCCTGGGGTTATGATATCCTCTAGTAGGATAATAACTGCGCCACCAGACATTGCTAATATTGGAAGCAGTCACTAGATGGGAAACTACCATGACACAATTGATTGCCGAGCACTTTGAGGGCTTGAAAAGTGACATATCATTATTCCTGCAAAAACATGAGATGAGAGCCAAGCTACCTCTACAGGACTATAAATATGAATAACGATGCAGGGCTAAGACACGAGGGCCATAAAGATCCACGTTCTCAATCAGGGGTAACGGAACTTCTTTACAGACAACACCGCTTCCATTCCTAATATTGTGGGCCAAGCCAAGTGACTCACATGGACTGCCGTGTTGTGCTGACGCGGATTATGAGGCTATGACTCCGCAATCACGAATTGACCCATTTCTACCCAAAAACATAATGGCAGTCACAAGTCCATTAGTCGTTGTGTGGGTATTCAGTCACCTATATAAAAGGAGACGTCCAGCTGTCAGAAGCATGTTGATTTCAGACAGGATCCTCCGGAGGTGTCTAGCGGCCCTTCCACATTTACTTTGCTGCACCGGGAAGGGCGAGTAATCGCTCCAGAGGGGCTGCATCTATTACCTACCCAGTTGAGACCTGACAGCATGGAAAACGAGATTGGCCTAACCCGCCCCACACACCACGCATGAGGATACCTCCAGACTTGATGCAGCACTACTTGGAGGCAGACTATTTGCTATAAATTAAAATAGCTAGGAATCGCTCATGGACAACCTAGGAACTGATTCATATTATAACCATCAACGGTTATCTTTGTTAAGGGATTTAGGTGAGAGCTATACCCCTAAAACCTAGGGAGGTGATATATCCGTACTTATAATCTCAAGAGGTCTGGCAAATTTAGTTAAGAATAGTTTGACACTAGTATAAGGCTGGGTCTAAAGCTATCACTCTATAATTGGAATATTGTGGTAAACATGAGACTCAACCCCTGTTCCATGACTATACGTTTGCTTACACAGAGCCAGCCATATTCAATGCATGCAGGATAGTGTTGCCATTCATGCGCTAGACTCACCTCAATACTGGTATCCCCCTAGAAGTATGTAAGGTCCTACAATAGATGTGGATATTTTCCTGCCACCTACTTATCATTATAACCACTAAGTGATTTGCTTCCCATATCCTTTGTGTCTGATTGTTCAACTACTATATCTAACTGAACTGTTATATGTGTTTATAGGCACTCTATTTACCAATAACTATTAAGGGCTCAAAAGTAAACCCTAATAGGCTCTCTTTTTTAATCACCCCCAAACTTCCCCTTTAGTTCAGGTCTTTTTTTTTTTGGATATAGGGTCCAAAGAGAGGGCCTCATTAACAGTGGTTATTAACTGCAATGGGGAACTACAATTTTATAGATTGTTCCAAAAAATAATTAAGAAAAATAAGGCGCGATATTGTTTATTTATACAAGGACTCTGGCAGATATGGTATCTTGCAATATTTATGATCGTTCCATAACACTTGCACATTGTGATACTTGCTAAACTTGCCTATTGTATTGTAACAAATTTCTGTATTTCTTTATTGGCCTAATAAAAATTATTTAAAAAAAAAAAATACATTTCATGCTGTTGTGAAAAATCACTTACCTTACCTTTTTAATCTTGACAGCCGCTGCATCGCAGATCCCCCGCCCTTCGCAAAGCCCTCTTCCCGGGTCTAAAAAGAGGAATCCGGCTTCCTCGCAATCACGGGCGTTGATCAGACACTGAGTTCCCCCGGGGGAGAAGCCCGTGATTGGAGGATGACCAATCCGTCATTTCTGACGTATGAAGAGGCTTGCGACAACCGGGGGGGAATTGCTGGAGCGGCTGTCAGATTAAAAGGTAAGTATTTTCACAACACAAGTGAAATGTAAATATTTATGAATTAAAGTGCCCCTGTTTTTTAATTGAATTTTTAAAAATCGGACACTTTATCATCTAAATTTACATTCACTTTAAGTCCTGGAACGACATGGAGATAATAATTAAACCTTCCTGAATTAAAATCAGTTATCAAGTATATCTATTTGCTTGTCTATGATTACGCCGAAACTGGTCAGATGTTTTTGTATAGCCATCGGATTTTATTAATCCTATTCCTGTTGTTTTAACTATTTGTTTTTAAGTAAAGTATTTACTTTTTAACTACTCTCACAAGAGGCTCTGCTGGACTTCTTTTCAATATATCTATATGCTTGTTATTCTTTCTTCACACTTAGTTCCTTTCTTAAAGTGATGGTAAACTCTCCCCTTTTATAAAATCAAATCTGATATGTAAGCGCTATTTTAGATGGAGTTTAAATTCATTAGCTGTAATGAAGATGCAGTATAACTTAGTTATTAATATAGATATGAAATTCAAATACTGCATGCTCCTCCGCCCACTTCAAAAGTAAACTTTTCTGTGAGCTAACAGATTGAATTGTTGTCCAATCAGCGCTCTCCCCATATGGCACTTTGTTGTAGCTAGAGCATTGATTGGGGAGGTAATTCAATCATTTAGCTGACAGGAAAATTGACTTTGAAGTGGGTGGAGTAACGTGGGGTATTTGAATTTCATATCTATATTAATAACTAAGTTATAGCGCATCTTCATTGCAGATGATGAATAAAAAACCCCATCTAAAATAACGCTTACATTCCAGATCTGATTTTTAAAAAGGGGAGAGTTTACCATCACTTATAAAGAGCATACTGAGAGAGGCTTTGGGACAAGCACACATCTTAAAGGGATAAGAACCCCGACATTTTTGTTTCATTATTCCAAAAAAACATACAATTTTAAACGTTCCAAATTTACTTCTATTATCAAATTGCTTAATTCTAGTTGGTATCCTTTGTTGAAGGAACAGCAATGCACAACTAATGAGCCAGTTACAAGAGGCATATAGGTGCAGCCATCTAATTATCAGCTTGTCTAGTAGTGCATTGCTGCTCTCAAGTCTACCTAGCTAGGTATGCTTTTCAACAAGAGAATTAGGCAAATTATATAGTAGAGAGTAATTTGAAAGTTGTTTAAATTTGCATTCTCAGTTTGAATCATGAAAGTTCAACATTGACTGTCTTTTTAGTACTGTCCCTTTAAGTACTATATGCTGCCATAATAGCACGCTCCTGGTATAAGCATGTGCTTTTATACCAAAAGAAAAAAGTAAATT
Source organism: Bombina bombina (assembly GCF_027579735.1). Classification (NCBI taxonomy): domain Eukaryota; kingdom Metazoa; phylum Chordata; class Amphibia; order Anura; family Bombinatoridae; genus Bombina; species Bombina bombina. Next base: position 1,148,522,331 of record NC_069501.1, on the reverse strand, counting down.
TGGTAACAAAAGTAGAGCTGTAGAATTGTAAGTAAATTCCCTGGTTATTTGACCAAATCAAGTTTAAAGGGATACATTTACTTCAAATATCAAATTGCTTTGTTCCCACGATCTTATGTGTTGTAGGCATCTGGAGCAGTCATGGCAGGAAATAGGGCTGCCATTTAGTGCTCTTTCAAATGGATAACATTCTTGCAAAACTGCTGCCATATAGTGGCTCCAGAAATGGGCCGGCTAATAAGCATATGGCCCTGTTTTTTCAATAAATGAGACCCAAGAGAACAAATAAAAATTGATAATCAGAAGGTAAAATTAGAAAGTTATTTAACATTGCCTGCGCTTTCTGAATTATGAAAGAGGAAATTGTTGGCTTTCATATCCTTTAAACACTTTACGACTTCAATTTAAAATGTTTATTTATAAAAAAAAATCTTCAGTATTTAAAGGGACATAAAAAACAAAATTTCCAATTGATTTCTATTATTGATTTTGCATTATTCTCTTTGTATCCTTTATTGAAGGAGCAGACAATGCACTACTGGGAGCTAGCTGAGCACATCAGTAAGCCAAATAATAAGAGGTATTTATGTGCAGCCACCAATCAGCAGCTAACTCTCGGCTCCTGAGCCCTACCCTACGTATGTTTTTAAATAGATATAGCAAGAGAACAAAGCAAATTAGATAAAAGAAGTAAATTGAAAAGTTGTTTAAAATTGTATGTTGTATCTGACTCGTGAAATCCATTTTTTTTTTTACATCATGCTGTCTACGATTTATTTAGTGACTTCCATGTCCCTTTAAACTAAACCTGAAGCCAGGTCTATAGCCTACCATGTTGATTATTTTGTACCAGTTAAACTAAACTTATTGCAGAGTAGAATCTCATGATATTCTTCTTATCATAGGCCTTGTGGCCCAGCAGCATTTGCTGCAGACATATAGTACAATATAGATCAGGTTCTGCAGGCATCATTGCATTGCTGTATTCATATTATAGGGTCGTTATATTGTTTAGAGCATGTCATTTTACCCTCCAAAGGGGTTAAACACATAGTTAAACTACTGCTAGTTGCACAGCTAGGTTGGTGATGGATCAGCGGAATTTGCACTAGGCGACCAGTAAATCCCAAGCAGTACTTTAACTATGTATTTAACTCCATTGTAGTGTTAAATCACTAATGATAAGATGATATGCTCTAACAAATTTGAGGGATGCCATTCTATAATTAAAATGCCCATTTAACGTAAGCACTTCTTTTGCATTCAATTGAATTTCTGCTAAGAACAGCTTCTTGTTTGTGGGCGGACTTTAAGCTAAAGGATAAGTGACAACTTGTGTAGAAACCCACTTAAACGCTGAACGTGCCTTTTTAGTGCACTTGATTTGCAGTTTCATAAAACGAATCTGAATAGCACATTTTACCTCCTGCAAGTTTATTCTAAGTGTTGTTCTTGCTATTTCTCTGTTCATTGTATTAGACGGTAGCACGTTGCATGTGTCAACAATAAATGCCAACCGCGCGCCAAAAATGCACAGGCTAATCATAATAATAGTGTATGTGCTGCTTTTCTCCAAAGGGGGCTCAAAGCCACTGTATTGTCTATTGAAAGAAAACTTTTCACTACAAGAGAATGTCAGCAGGATTTTCTCTCCACAGCTTATTTTTATCTTGATAAAATGGTTTTTGTAGCATGTTGTGCCAAGTATTTGTGTCCCCAAAATAGACAGGTTTTTGATATAATTTTTAAGGACTTTTTCTAAATAATTCTAAGATAACCTACAGTTAGAGATAACAAACAATGTCCATATGAAACACATCATTATAGAGGAATATCAGAATAAGAAACATTGATTTTATGATAGATGTAGCGAGCACAGGAATCACTTTTAGTATAGAAAGAGTTGCATATTTCCAACAGTAAGTAATACAAGGTGACCGTGCTGGAATAAATTCTTTTTTGTTTTGTGCTTTTGAGGGGTAATGGTCTACCAATGAGTTGTGCAGAAACACATACTTCCTTTTAGGGTCCAGTTACATAGCTTTTTTTCTTATTTTATTTTTAGTATGAAAAAAGTTAAAAATAAAATATAATAATGTAGTTAAATGTGCACTGTTTAAAAATATTAAAGGCACTTTTCTGGTCAAAATTGAAATGCACATAGATGAATTACATATTTGAATAGAAACATATTTGCAATATATATGTATTGGCAAAAATGTTTCTAGTAAAAGTTATCCACTGTATTAGGGCTAACATGTTTCTCTGCATGTGCATGTGAAGCATAGCTAGATATTCGCAGAGCACCATCATTTTAAATACTGCAGCTGTTCAGAGCACAAGTGGGATTTGTATCATGTCAGCAATTAACAAATTAAGTCACTACCAGATGGTACAAGCATGTATGTATGTGGTACTTGTAAAGCACGGCTAATCACCCGTAAGGGTCTCAAGGCGCTGCTCAATTTTATCGACCTTGGAAGGATGAAAGGCTGAGTGGACCTCAACCGGGGATCGAACCTGCAACCCTTGGGATGCTACAGAGCTCAGCCAAAGTGCATTAGCATAGCTGAGCTATTTCAGAGAGCAACTTAGGCTCTCTGAGCAAGTTACTGTTTTTTAAAAGCTGGTGCACGGAGCATACTTAATTACAGATTTGAAACAGCTATAGCATTTATTAGAAGCATTTTTGTTAATAATACATGTATATTACAAAATGCTTCTATTCAAAACTGATATGTATTCATGTGGATTTCCAATTTTGGCTGGAATGTCCCTTTAAGTTGTGTTACATAGGAATATTATATTTTACTAGACTGACTTTCTGTTACTCTATCCTCAAAATATATGGCTTAGATTTGGTTGCAGCTATAACCTTTTTGTTGAAATGTAATAAAGATTACTGAAATAGAATCTAGGCTAAATTTTTCTATGTTTAATTATGTTTGAACATCCATTAAAATAGGTTCTTAAACCTTCACAATTTTACTTATGAAAAATATAATGAGAGTTATACAGGACTGTCTCAAAGAATTGCACTTATAATGTGCGGTCTGGAATAAAATGACGACTCTCTTTGCACTACAATCTAAAACCCACCATTGCGCCACATATTAAAGGCAAAAGAGATACATAGAAAATATACAAGTGACTAGGCACTTTATATTATTTAAAGAGACAGTAAGCACAAGACATTTCTGTTATGTTGCTATAGAATAAACATGTCAGCCAAGTTATGGTTTTAACAACCATTTGCTTATTTGGAGGAGCCAATCTGGGATTAAGTTTGCAGAGAGTAAGGATAGCCACTGTCATAAAGTTAGTATAAAGCAAAATGTTTTGCAGTTGTTGTCAGTTTAAAGCAAATTAGGGACAGGTGAGTAGCAGGGTTAGACTCGAGATGTACGCAGGATTGCATTTCCATACCTGAGAATTAGAAATTGCTCAATTTTCAGAGCGAAAATTACATAAAAAAGGGGAGAAAATAAATAATGAAAATTGATATTGCAAGTTGTTTCTTTGCGCATGACTAAACATTTTAAATAAAATTTTCAAGGTGTTTACTGTCCCTTTAAGGCAACTATATTTTCCCATGTGCTATCCCCTATTAAGTCCTGTCTGGGCCCAAGGTCCCACAAAGACCCATTATAGAGCCAGCACTGAAGATATGATAACATCAACTGAGTGTTGTAAGAAAAGCTTGTGTTAAAGGGATGATACAGTGTGTGTGTGTGTGTGTGTATATATATATAGTATATATCAGCAATTAAATTGCAAATGATCTGTATGCAAATTACGAGACAGATTACGAGTGCAACACAGATGCTAGAGCTGTGGAGCACATTGATGAAGCAAAATACTAAATGTGAAAGCAGTACTTCAGGATTCACACGAGCGCATCGCTTAAAGGGACATAAAACCCACATTTTTTTCTTTCATGATTTAGAATGGAGCATGCAATTTTAAACAACTTTCTAATTTACTTATATTATCTAATTGCTTCATTTTCTTGATATACTTTGCTGAAAAGCATATCTAGATAGGCTCAGTAGCTGCTGATTGGTGGATACACATAGATGGCTCATGGGATTGGCTCACCCATGTGCATTGCTATTTCTTCAACAAAAGATACCTAAACGATGAAACTAATTAGATAATAGAAGTTAATTGGAATGTTGTTTAGAATTGTATACTCTACCTGAATAATGAAAGAAAAAAATTGGGTTTAGTGTCCCTTTAACCAGCAACTTAAGTAATACGAGAACAATCACAATCTATCTATACTGTGTCCAATAAAATAGTAACATAGTAGAGGAGGTTAAAAAAAGACTGAAGTCCATCAAGTTGAACCTATACAAATTAAATATACTTACAAAAAAGCTCCTGTTGAGCTTAAATGAATCCCACTAAAGGCGATAGTCTTGTATATATCAACCAATCACTGTGCAGCATGATGGAGTCTTATAGTTCTGCATATCACTGATTCATTGGGGGAAGTGGAAATGCTACAATTTTAGAGTTAAAGGAAAAGCAAATAAATAATGAGCATTCTTAAGTTTTATAATTACGTATTATGAGGAATTCCATTTTAAACTTAGTGTTCTGTAAAAGGGCCATTCTGATGCTGAAATCACATGCTCTAATTTGATAGAACATGCATGTTTTGCATTACGGACTATAGATTGCCATTTAACCGCTGAAAAGGAATAAGGCCCCAAGATATAGTGGTTACGTGTGACTCTTGCTTCAGAATAGTTCCTAACATTGTGCTGCTCAAGGAACAATACTTAGCCCCAACCTGAACAGGTCTTTACTTATGTGTGTAACCCATTTGCAGGGGTTTAAAAAATCTAGTAAGCTACAGTAATAAAGTAATCCTTGTTGTTTTTCTCAGGTAAACCAATAGACTATTGTTCAGGTTATTTGGTTACTTTTGTCTATTATTGTCATCTGTTTGTTTTCCCTCTGGGTTCCACTTCAACCAGATGGCACTCACCAATCCAAGGAGATGAGCAGGTCATGGATAGTGGGCCATTTGCACTTGTTGTAGATAATAGGCACATCTGTGTGTCATCCACCAGCATGAGATATCTCCCATTGAACACATGAACACAACAGTAAACACGCCATAGAGTATGGAACCTTTTGGAACCTCGCATTGGGCAGAGCAATTATGAACAAACTGTATGACAGAGGATGACAAATTTATTTTTAGGAACCGGCAACATTTTTAGATATATTCTTCTGTGTAAAATAAGTGCTGCATTAAGGTCTGAGGTGATTTGTGTTACTTTCCTTTGCCATATTTCATCTGCTTAAGTGTTCAGAGAGGATGCATGCTGGGAAATATCCCGCCCCACTGAAATTTTGCTCTTTACTTGAATGACTTTTGCAATCCCAGTAAGCCATATTTTTGCTATGTATTGCTTCTGCTAGTGGGGGAAGATGTGTCTCTGGACAAAAATTAAATACATACAGTCCAGATTAGAGACTGTGGATGACCATTCTTCCATTGTTTTTACTAAAATTATTATTTTTATTATTATTGGGGGGAGGGGTTATGACCATCTAACTTCTCCCAGAGAAACAGATATTCCTTGTGATCTCAGCCAACAAGCATTTTCTCCACCACTGTTTTTGTTCCTGTCAAAAACCTGTTTGCTCTTGATCAAGACAATGGCTTGAATCTGAAAAGTCATTCAGCTATCAAGTTATCATTTATATCAGGAGTAGTTGTAGGTGTTTGAAACAGACAAGGTCTTACAGGTTCAGTTTGCTCGAGCAAGGATAGTCTATACCCTATACCTCAAGCTTAATAACTAACCTACCCTTTGCTGGAGTAGAAACACCCTTAACTCTGTGTTTTTACAGAGAAAGAAAATGGCATGGTCTAATTAATTTGAACAACTAGGTAAAGTGCCACCTGGAAGATAAAATCATTGCTGTTTCTGATGATTGGCTGATCAGTGCTTATACTCTTGATTGTTGTAAAGCAATATTTTGTTTACCATTAGAATCGGAGCAGGTGCATTGGAGCGTGTACGTTAGAGTTGTGTTAATGTCTTTTAGCTGAACTAGCAAGAAGCAAAAGGTGTGGATTTATAGAATTAACTTCCACAGAAGGTGAACCTTTTTTTTTTTTATGGTAAATCCCACGCCTGTCAAGAAAACAAAACTGGTGTGTTATCAAGCAAATATGTCAGTTTTTATTATATCAAGACAACAGAAATATTGTGTAATCGCAAGGTGTTTTACTGTCCCTTTGAGATAAAATATATTGAAGCATTAAAATGCTGTATGGACGGTATTGAAAATGTAGCCATTTTACAAAGGTACAAGATAGAAGGGTTTGTGATGCTGCACTCTGTAAAAAAAAGGTTTCCAGCCTTTAGCAAGATTAGTGCTGTGAACCTAAATATACTCATTATACACTCAGATTACTAAACAATTCTGCCTTTATGGATGCATGCTCCATGCACATTACTGATGCATGCTCTAAAGCATTACTAAACAATTCTGCCTATATGGATGCATTCGCCATGCAGATTCATACCCCCCAACTGTCCCGATTTTCGCGGGACAGTCCCGATTTTAGTGGTCTGTCCCTCTGTCCCGAGTTGCTAGCCATCTGTCCCGATTGGCCCAGGCATTTAAAAAAAAAAACAACAAAAAAAAATTTTTTTTTTTTTTTTTTTTTTTAAATTCTATTGGGTCCATACTCAGAAGCAGCTGGCTTTGCTTTCACAGGGTCAGATACCTGTTATATTCCCTGTGGAAAAGGAATGGTGTGTGGGTTAAGCTGGAGTAAGAAGGCTGTTATACACTCTGACCACGGGTAATGGTGACCTCTCTAAACTACCTCTGGTAGTGATGATGTCTAACCCCTGGTGATAATACTAGCATGCCTTCAGTTTTATACAATGAGCAGTGCTAATACCAGGGTAACGACAGTGTAACGAACAGTGTAACGAACAGTGGCAGCCGCAGACTGCCAGCTAATGTGCTTGCCCAACCCCAGGACCCCATACAATGAATTACAGATACCCATATATGATGTAGTGTGGTGTGTCTATCTGTATCCATAACTGTGTGTGTGTATCTGTATGTATAAGTTTATGCTATGTAGTGTGTGTGTGTGTGTGTCTGCATGTATAAATGTAAGCTATGTAGTGTGTGTATGTATATCTGCATGTATAAGTGTGTATCTGCATGTATAAGTCTATGCTATGTAGTGTGTGTGTGTGTCTGCATGTATAAGTGTATGCTATGTAGTGTGTGTGTCTCTGCATGTATAAGTGTATACTATGTAGTGTCTGTGTATCTGCATGTATAAGTGTATGCTGCATGTATAAGTGTATGCTATGTAGTGTGTGTGTATCTGCATGTGTAAGCGTATGCTATGTAGTGTGTATGTATCTGCATGTATAAGTGTATGCTATGTAGTGTGTGTGTATCTGCATGTATAAGTGTATGCCTGCATGTATAAGTGTATGCTATGTAGTGTGTGTGTGTCTGCATGTATAAGTGTATACTATGTAGTGGCTGTGTATCTGCATGTATAAGTGTATGCTATGTATAAGTGTATACTATGTAGTGTGTGTGTATCTGCATGTGTAAGTGTATGCTATGTAGTGTGTGTATCTGCATGTATAAGTGTATGCTATGTAGTGTGTGTGTATCTGCATGTATAAGTGTATGCTACGTAGTGTGTGTGTGTCTGCATGTATAAGTGTATACTATGTAGTGTCTGTGTATCTGCATGTATAAGTGTATGCTGCATGTCTAAGTGTATGCTATGTAGTGTGTGTATCTGCATGTATAAGTGTATATCTGCATGTAAAAGTGTATGCTATGTAGTGTGTGTGTGTATCTGCATGTATAAGTGTATGCTATGTAGTGTGTGTCTGCATGTATAAGTGTATGCTATGTAGTGTGTGTGTATCTGCATGTATAAGTGTATGCTATGTAGTGTGTGTGTATCTGCATGTATAAGTGTATGCTATGTAGTGTGTCTGTATCTGCCTGTATAAGTGTATGCTATGTAGTGTGTGTGTATCTGCCTGTATAAGTGTATGCTATGTAGTGTGTGTGTGTGTATCTGCATGTGTAAGTGTATGCTATGTAGTGTGTGTGTATCTGCATGTATAAGTGTATGCTATGTAGTGTGTGTTGTGTATCTGCATGTGTAAGTGTATGCTATGTAGTGTAGTGTGTATCTGCATGTGTAAGTGTATGCTATGTAGCGTGCTACTGTGCATTTTTGCTGACTTTAAAGGCAGAATTTAGAATATTAATGGGGAATGCAGAGAGTAGTTTTAAATAATTTATTAATAAATGTGCAATTAAGATAAAAATATTTAGCAATGTCTTTGCAAAGGCTAATTAAATACAGCGCTCACATAGCCATACCAGTGGTTTGAGCTTGGTGTTTGATTTGCTGCCTAAGTGTATTAAAATCTATGACTTTATTTAGAATTTTATTTTTATTACTTTGGTCTTATGATTTTTTTAAGCCCGCCCACCACATTTCAATTTTTTGCCAGGGGGGGGGGGGGTGTCCCTCTTTTGAATTTAGAATGTTGGGAGGTTGCAGATTGCTAAACAATTCTGCCTTTATGTGCTGATGCACGCTCCATGCACATTACTGAACAATTCTGGCTATATGTACTGATGTATGCTCCATGCACATTACTAAACAACTCTACCTTTATGTACTAATACATGCTCCATGCACATTACTAAACAATTCTACCTTTAAGTGTACTGATGCATGCTCCATGCACATTACTAAACAATTCTTTCTATATAGGGATGCATGCTCAATGCACATTACTAAACAATTCCTGCCTTTATGTACTGATGCATGTTCCATGCAGATTACTAAACAATTCTTCCTATATGGATGCGGATGCTCCATGCGCATTACTAAATAATTCTGCCTTTATGGATGCATGGTCCATGCAGATTACTAAACAATTCTGCCTTTAGTGTACTGATGCTTGTTCCATGTAGATTACTAAACAATTCTTCCTATATAGATGCATGCTCCGATGCACATTACTAAACAATTCTACCTTTATGTACTGATGCATGCTCCATGCACATTACTAAACAATTCTTTCTATATGGATGCATGCTCAATGCACATTACTAAACAATTCTGCCTTTATGTACTGATGCATGTTCCATGCAGATTACTAAACAATTCTTCCTATATGGATGCATGCTCATGCGCATTACTAAATAATTCTGCCTTAATGGATGCATGGTCCATGCAGATTACTAAACAATTCTGCCTTTATCTACTGATGCATGTTTCCATGCAGATTACTAAACAATTCTTCCTATATGGATGCATGCTCCATGCACATTACTAAATATTCTGCCTTTATGGATGCATGGTCCATGCACATTACTAAACAATTCTGACTTTATGGATGCATGCTCCATGCAGATTACTAAACAATTCTTCCTATATGTACTGATGCATGCTCCATGCGCATTACTAAATAATTCTGCCTTTATGGATGCATGCTCCATGCACAATTACTAAACAATTCCTGCCTTTATGTACTGATGCATGCTCCATGCACATTAGTAAACAATTCTGCCTTATGTACTGATGCATGCTCCATGCAGATTACTAAACAATTATTTGTATATGGAATGCATGCTCCATGCAGATTACTAAACAATTCTGCCTTTATGAATGCATGCTCCATGAACATTACTAAACAATTCTTCGCCTTATTGATGCATGCTCCATGCAGATTACTAAACAATTATTTCTGTATGGATCATGATCCATGCAGATTACTAAACAATTATTTCTATATGGATGCATGCTCCATGCACATTACTGATGCGATGCTCTAAAGGATTACTAACAATTCTGCATGATGGATGCATGCTCCATGCACATTACTGATGCATACTCTAAAGGATTACTAAACCATTCTGCCTTTATAGGTGCATGCTCCATGCAGATTAGCTAAACAATTCTTTATATATGGATGCATGCTCCATGCAGATTAGCTAAACAATTCTTTCTATATGGATGCATGCTCATGCAAATTACTAAACAATTCTTGCTATATGGAGTGCATGATCCATGCAGATTACTAAACAATTATTTCTATATGGATGCATGCTCCATGCAGATTACTAAACAATTCTGCCTTTATGGGATGCATGCTCCATGCAGATTACTAAACAATTCTACCTTTATGAATGCATGCTCCATGCAGATTACTAAACAATTCTTTCCTATGTGGATGCATGCTTCATGCACATTAGTAAATAATTCTGCCTTTATGGATGCATGCTCCATGCAGATTACTAAACAATTCTGCCTTTATGGATGCATGCTCCATGCAGATTACTAAACAATTCTGCCTTTATGGATGCATGCTCCATGCAGATTACTAAACAATTCTTCTATATGGATGCATGCTTCATGCACATTAGTAAATAATTCTGCCTTTATGGATGCATGCTCCATGCGTATTACTAAATAATTCTGCCTTTGAGGATGCATGCTCCATGTGCATTACTAAAGAATCCAGTGCCTGTACGTACTGATGCATGCTCTACATGATTACGCAACAATTCTGCCTCTATGTACCGATTCATGCTACACTTGGTAGTAAACAATTCAGCCTATATGTACTGATGCACGCTCCAGGCACATTACCAAACAATTCAGCCTATATGTACTGATGCCACGCTCCAGGCACATTACCAAACAATTAAGCCTATATGTACTGATGTACGCTCCAGGCACATTACTAAACAATTCATCCTATATGTACTGAAGCACGCTCCAGGCACATTACTAAACAATTCATCCTATATGTACTGAAGCATGCTCCAGGCACAATTACTAAACAATTCA